>NC_090438.1:326467503-326770533 GCF_031143425.1 Pleurodeles waltl | reverse complement strand
TTTAGGGGAAAAAAACCACAAGCCTTTTTCTGCAGCCATTTTTCCAATCTGTAAAAAAAAAAAAAAATCACTGTATTTTGGCTGATTTCTTGGTCTCCTTCAGGGGAACCCACAAAGTCATGGTACCTCTGGACTCCCTAGCATGTTGGAAAAAAAGGACGCAAATTTGGCGTGAGTAGCTTATGTGGACAAAAAGTTATGAGGGCCTGTAGGAAGTTGGCTCTGTATGTGCTATTTCAAAGTAAGGAATAGCATGCACAGAGTCCAAAGGTTCCCCTTAGAGGTAAAATAGTGGTAAAAAGAGATAATACTAATGCTCTATTTTGTGGTAGTGTCGTCGAGCAGTAGGCTTATCCAAGGAGTAGTGTTAAGCATTTGTTGTACATACACATAGACAATAAATGAGGTACACACACTCAGAGACAAATCCAGCCAATAGGTTTTTGTATAGAAAAATATCTTTTCTTAGTTTATTTTGAGAACCACAGGTTCAAATTCTACATGTAATATCTCATTCGAAAGGTATTGCAGGTAAGTACTTTAGGAACTTTAAATCATAAAAATTGCATGTATACTTTTCAAGTTATTGACAAATAGCTGTTTTAAAAGTGGACACAGTGCAATTTTCACAGTTCCTAGGGGAGGTAAGTATTTGTTAGGTTTTACCAGGTAAGTAAGACACTTACAGGGTTCAGTTCTTGGTCCAAGGTAGCCCACCGTTGGGGGTTCAGAGCAACCCCAAAGTCACCACACCAGCAGCTCAGGGCCGGTCAGGTGCAGAGTTCAAAGTGGTGCCCAAAACACATAGGCTAGAATGGAGAGAAGGGGGTGCCCCGGTTCCGGTCTGCTTGCAGGTAAGTACCCGCGTCTTTGGAGGGCAGACCAGGGGGGTTTTGTAGGGCACCGGGGGGGACACAAGCCCACACAGAAATTTCACCCTCAGCAGCGCGGGGCGGCCGGGTGCAGTGTAGAAACAAGCGTCGGGTTTGTAATGGAAGTCAATGGGAGATCTAGGGATCTCTTCAGCGCTGCAGGCAGGCAAGGGGGGGGTTCCTCGGGGAAACCTCCACTTGGTCAAGGGAGAGGGACTCCTGGGGGTCACTCCTCCAGTGAAAGTCCGGTCCTTCGGGTCCTGGGGGCTGCGGGTGCAGGGTCTCTCCCAGGTGTCGGGACTTAGGATTCAAAGAGTCGCGGTCAGGGGAAGCCTCGGGATTCCCTCTGCAGGCGGCGCTGTGGGGGCTCAGGGGGGACAGGTTTTTGTACTCACAGTCTTAGAGTAGTCCTGGGGTCCCTCCTGAGGTGTTGGATCGCCACCAGCCGAGTCGGGGTCGCCGGGTGCAGTGTTGCAAGTCTCACGCTTCTTGCGGGGAGCTTGCAGGGTTCTTTAAAGCTGCTGGAAACAAAGTTGCAGCTTTTCTTGGAGCAGGTCCGCTGTCCTCGGGAGTTTCTTGTCTTTTCGAAGCAGGGGCAGTCCTCAGAGGATGTCGAGGTCGCTGGTCCCTTTGGAAGGCGTCGCTGGAGCAGGATCTTTGGAAGGCAGGAGACAGGCCGGTGAGTTTCTGGAGCCAAGGCAGTTGTCGTCTTCTGGTCTTCCTCTGCAGGGGTTTTTCAGCTAGGCAGTCCTTCTTCTTGTAGTTGCAGGAATCTAATTTTCTAGGGTTCAGGGTAGCCCTTAAATACTAAATTTAAGGGCGTGTTTAGGTCTGGGGGGTTAGTAGCCAATGGCTACCAGCCCTGAGGGTGGGTACACCCTCTTTGTGCCTCCTCCCAAGGGGAGGGGGTCACAATCCTAACCCTATTGGGGGAATCCTCCATCTGCAAGATGGAGGATTTCTAAAAGTTAGAGTCACTTCAGCTCAGGACACCTTAGGGGCTGTCCTGACTGGCCAGTGACTCCTCCTTGTTGCTTTCTTTGTTCCCTCCAGCCTTGCCGCCAAAAGTGGGGGCCGTGGCCGGAGGGGGCGGGCAACTCCACTAAGCTGGAGTGCCCTGCTGGGCTGTGACAAAGGGGTGAGCCTTTGAGGCTCACCGCCAGGTGTCACAGCTCCTGCCTGGGGGAGGTGTTAGCATCTCCACCCAGTGCAGGCTTTGTTACTGGCCTCAGAGTGACAAAGGCACTCTCCCCATGGGGCCAGCAACATGTCTCTGGTGTGGCAGGCTGCTGGAACTAGTCAGCCTACACAGACAGTCGGTTAAGTTTCAGGGGGCACCTCTAAGGTGCCCTCTGGGGTGTATTTTGCAATAAAATGTACACTGGCATCAGTGTGCATTTATTGTGCTGAGAAGTTTGATACCAAACTTCCCAGTTTTCAGTGTAGCCATTATGGTGCTGTGGAGTTCGTGTTTGACAAACTCCCAGACCATATACTCTTATGGCTACCCTGCACTTACAATGTCTAAGGTTTTGTTTAGACACTGTAGGGGTACCATGCTCATGCACTGGTACCCTCACCTATGGTATAGTGCACCCTGCCTTAGGGCTGTAAGGCCTGCTAGAGGGGTGACTGACCTATACTTGCATAGGCAGTGAGAGGCTGGCATGGCACCCTGAGGGGAGTGCCATGTCGACTTACTCGTTTTGTCCTCACTAGCACACAC
The DNA here is from genome assembly GCF_031143425.1 of Pleurodeles waltl. Taxonomy (NCBI): domain Eukaryota; kingdom Metazoa; phylum Chordata; class Amphibia; order Caudata; family Salamandridae; genus Pleurodeles; species Pleurodeles waltl. The sequence continues at coordinate 326,767,935 of NC_090438.1, read as the reverse complement.
AAGCTGGCAAGCAGTGTGTCTGTGCTGAGTGAGAGGTCTCCAGGGTGGGATAAGACATGCTGCAGCCCTTAGAGACCTTCCTTGGCATCAGGGCCCTTGGTACTAGAAGTACCAGTTACAAGGGACTTATCTGGATGCCAGGGTCTGCCAATTGTGGATACAAAAGTACAGGTTAGGGAAAGAACACTGGTGCTGGGGCCTGGTTAGCAGGCCTCAGCACACTTTCAATTGTAAACATAGCATCAGCAAAGGCAAAAAGTCAGGGGGCAACCATGCCAAGGAGGCATTTCCTTACAGGGCCTAAACGAGAAGTATTCCAAATAGGCAAAAAAAGGCCTGGCACAGGAGGGGGGAAAGGCCTGGCCGCGAAGGGGTTAAAGGGGGTACAATCCAGGAGATGCCATTTACATTGCACAACATTTTGCAGCAAACCTTCACCTTTGCATCTCTACATTCTCTGATTTGGGGACTGGAGGCCCACCTTGTTCCAAGGTAACGGGCTGGGGCACTTCTCATTGACATGGTTTGGGCAGATTAGGTTTATCATACCTTGCTCTTTTCAGGGTAGACAATACACCTTAGGGAGGAGTTTGTGTATTCATGTTTATTGCATAATGTTAGGATTGTTCATATTCACATTGCTTATTTTCACAATCCTGATTTTGTCTCTTGTCATTTTCCTAATCATTGCAGCTCATGTTTTTAACAGTAGATTCTTTCCAATAAATATATTGATAACTTGTGTGTGTAAAAGAGACTCATGAAAGAAAAGGGTAAGATTTTTTGCACCGCAAATCCCCGAGAGGATTTAAGATTACATACGCTAGGCTCCCAGAAATCACCTTTACTATTCATGTTTTGGGTGAGGTGCAGCTAGAGAGCCCAGAGGGTTGGGCCGACAGCTGCCAACTGTTGTGAGAGTGACACAGTCACCCACAATCAGAGATGCAGCTGCCCCTAATCCAGCAGTCTTGTAGAGATTCAAGTGTCCTTATGACATAACAACATCCTTCTTTTTGTGCCAGCAAATTAACAACCATGTTCAACTAAGTATCCATTACAGGAACAATACCTGATGGGTTGCAAGGATCCATATTAAAGCAGATATTCAGGCGGTGAAAGGTCCAAGACTCAAAACTATCATCTTATCATCATAGGACAATGAAGCTAAGTACTTTGCATCATCACTACTGGCAAACTTGACAAGATGGTCCAGCACAAATAAAATTGTTTCTTTAAACCAGAGTTCCTGGAGGGTACAGGGACAATAACACATATTTTGACTTTGGAGCTTACCATTAACCAATATAAAAAATGTAATTGCAGTCCATCTATGTTTTGTGGACTTTAAATCAGCGTTTGATTGGTTGAATCATGGGAAACTGTGGGCAAAACATGTTAAATTGGACATTCCATTGCCTTTGCTGAGAGGAATTCAGCAGCTCTATACAAACAGCTGTATACAATAAAAATAGGAAATGGCTCTGGCCTCTCTAGGAAAATGACTAACCTGGGCCTCAAGCAGGGTTGTGAAGCTTCATGGAATCAGCAACTACCATATCCAACCTTTAAAAGCGTTTTAGGAAAAATCCTTATTTGAAGACAAATTAACTTTGTCAAAATAATCACATGCATGGATTCTGGTGAATAATTGTAAGTAACTCAAACTGGCACCTTATTACAGTTCTACTCAATCTGTATTTTTAAAAACAGAGGTTTTTGATCCTACATATGGCTCACTCCCTTCTCTGGCTGAGAAACCATTTTGGCTATTGAAAGAGGGCATTGTGTGTCATTTATGCAGAACACATAAAGAAGACCTACTCCACCTGGTTTTATTTGCATATGTCTCAAGTAAGTTGGGCAAGACTTTTTGAAATCTTCCCTTTAATTCTAGAGGAATCCGAACATTTAGGCAGGCTACTATTGTCTGCCTATGTCCAGATGACTCTACTGTATATTGAACTGTTTAATTTTCTCACTAAATCTAAAAAGTTCTTGTTCGAAATGGAGTCTTTAGTTGGCAGTCAGGTTACCCCCTGTCCAAGCAAGGACCTTCACTCTAGTCAGGGTAACAGAGAATCACCCTCAGCTAACCCCTTCATACCCCCCTTGGTAGCTTGGCACGAGCAGTAGGCTTAACTTCAGAGTGCCTGGTGTAAAGTATTTGTACCAACACACACAGTAACGTAATGAAAACTCTACAAAATGACACAACACAGGTTTAGGAAAATAGAAAATATTTATCTAAACAAAAAAAGACCAAAATGACAAAAATCCACAAAACACAAGTCAAGTTATCAATTAAAAGGCAAAAAGAGTCTTCATGTAGCTTTAAACACAACGTAACGCTGTTAGCGTGCAAATGTACCTTGGGTGTGCTAAAAAGAACCCCGCAAGGGCTTGCGATGCGTTGATTTCACTCACGAACGAGAGCTTGCGTTGTTTCTCCTTCAGTCGGGTCGGCGTGTGTCGTTTCTTCTCTCCGCAGGAGAGCAATGCGTCGATCCGCTCAGCACTCTTGGGTTGTTTTTTTCAGCCGCAGATCGGAGTTGCATCGATCTTTTTCACGCACGGGGTCTGTGCATGGATTTTTCACTCTTGGGCTACCAGCTTCTCTTCTCAGGGTCCCAGGAACTGGATGGGCACCACTTGGCAGAGTAGGAGTCTCTCCAGAGACCCCAGGTGCTGGCAGAGAGAAGTTTTTGCTGTCCCTGAGACTAAAAAACAACAGGAGGCAAGCTCTAAATCAGGCCCTTGGAGAGTTTTTCACAAGAAGGAAAGCAAAACAAAGTCCAGTCTTTGTCCTCTAACACAGGCGGAAGCAGGAACTTCAGGATAGCTCCACAAAGCACAGTCACAGACAGGGCAGCTATTCTTCCTCAGCTCTTCTCCAGGCAGACGTTCCTCTTGGTTCCCAGAACTGTTCTAAAGTCTGTGGTTTTGGGTGTCCTTCGTATACCCATTTTGCCCTTTGAAGTAGGCCTACTTCAAAGGAAAGTCTTGCTTGTTTGTGAAATCCTGCCTTGCCCAGGCCAGGTCCCAGACACACACCAGGGGGATGGAGACTGCATTGTGTGAGGGGAGGCACAGCCCTTTCGGGTGTGAGTGACCACTCCTCCCCTCCCTCCCTAGCACAGATGGCTCATCAGGAAATTCAGACTACCCCCCAGCTCCCTTTGTGTCACTGTCTAGTGAGAGGTGCAACCAGCCCAACTGTCAAACTGACCCAGACAGGGAATCCACAAACAGGCAGAGTTACAGAAATGGTTTAAGCAAGAAAATGCTCACTTTCTAAAAGTTGTATTTTCAAACACAATCTTAAAATCAACTTTACTAAAAGATGTATTTTTAAATTGTGAGCTCAGAGACCCCAAACTCCATATGTCTATCCGCTCCCAAAGGGAATCTACTCTTATTTAAAGGTAGCCCCCCATGTTAACCTATGAGAGGGACAGGAACAGTGAAAAACAAATTTAGCAGTATTTCACTGTCAGGATATATAAAACACATAACTATATGTCCTACCTTAAACATACACTCACTGCACCCTGCCCTTAGGGCTACCTAGGGCCTACCTTAGGGGTGCATTACATGTAAGAAAAAGGGAAGGTTTAGGCCTGGCAAGTGGGTACACTTGCCAAGTCTAATTTACAGTTTAAAATTGCACACATTGACGCTGCAGTGGCAGGTCTGAGCTATGTTTATAGAGATACTAATGTGGGTGACACAACCAGTGCTGCAGGCCCACTAGTAGCATTTGATTTATAGGCCCTGGGCACCTCTAGAGCACTGTACTAGGGACTTACTAGTAAATCAAATATGCCAATCATGGATGAACCAATTACATACACATTTTGCAATTTAGCACTGGTAAGCAGTGGTAAAGTGCCCAGAGTAACAAAAACGGCAAAAACATAGTCCAGCACACATCAACAACCTGGGAAACAGAGACAAAAAGTTAAGGGAGACCATGCCAAGGATGAAAAGTCTAACAGTCCTGAATAATAGGTGAGACCATGTCTGTCGTTCCAGCTCCAGGAAACCATTCTTGGCTAGCTCATAGCTATAAAAGATCTCCTAATAATATTTAAAAAACACTGATTGTTAAAATATGTATTGAGAACTATACCTTTTGTTTAACAAGTTATTTATTCTAATTTATTGTTTTGCTATGGTTCTAATTTACTGATGCAAATAAAAAATAAACTGACACTAAAACTGAGCTGAAAGTCACCCTAAGGTAGGACAATTCACTCCCCCTTGAGATCTGTTTACCCTTGATAGAAAAGGGCCTACCATTGCTGCTATCGGGGGCCAAGTAATGGGGTTTAGTTGTATTGGTTTTGATGTCCAAACTGACCATAAACAAGACAGAATTCTCAATAAGACCTCTTAAAGCATTGGTTGTGTGTGAAAGCAAAACTGAATCATCAGCATAAATTGATGCTGAAACTATTATGGGGTTTACCTTAGGTAGATCTTTCACCTGATTTGCAAGAAAAGCACTCTTTATATATAGAAGGAACAGGATCAGTGTCAAGAAACAATTCTGATGAATACCACGAGAGAACCCAAATGTATTTGTGAACTCCCCTCTGTGTCATACCGAATCATCGTTGATACCCCGCAATGTAGTGCACATAGAAAGTCAACCAAAGACTGCGACAAACCTATCTGGGTAAGAAAAGGCCATAATTTAGACAGCTATACACCATAAAAAGCACTAATTAGGTCCACAAATGCAAGAGAAAGGGAGCACTTTTTTTAAAATTGTGTATTTACATATCATTAGGGTAAGGTTTAGATACTGTTCCTGCATCACACTACTGGCTCACCATCCACTCCATAATTAAAATGCTCATCATTGATAAGCCTCCATTTTATCTAAAGTACTTAGCAGACTATTTAATTAGCTCACCATCATGGACACCCTAAAAATACCTAATATCGTGAACATTTTTGCTGTTTTCACCCAATTTCCTAAATTCTACTCCGAGTGAGATTGGTGAAATGTGTGAGGCCTTGGAGCATTGGCCTATGTATAAGTGTTTATAAGTCAGATTCTAGCAGAAAGATAAGCCCAACTTATGGCACCACCTGTCCTCATCCTACTTCGTCTGCTAGTAACATTTTTGGGGAACAGCAGCCAATGCTTATTCCATTGTGTGTATTTTCTAAAATCAAAAACACAGAAAGAAGAATCTGTTGACTAAACTCAGTTCACCTGCATTTTTCCCTGAGTTATTAGGCCTGCCAATGTCATGAGAAATCTGGCTGTAGATAATGAACGAACCTCAAATGCTCGACAACCTCTCTAACCTCGGGCTCAAAGAGCTCGGCACGACACCGACCCACTCCGCAGGACACACACTTGACCCTATTTTCTCCGCCAGCAATCACGTCTTCTTCAGCCACACCACTGAACTGCACTGGACAGATCACCGCTGCATCCACTTATGCTTCAAGAAACCCACAACACACCACCACCCCCAACGGATCCCCCACCGCAGTTGGAACAAGGTCAACGAAGACCAACTTATCGCCACCCTCTCCTGGAACCCACCCATAGACACCACAGACACTGATGCAGCTGCCCGCATCCTCAGGCAATGGGTCAACACCTGTGCCAATACTGCCTTCCAATCAAGAATCCCTCCAACAGACTCACCGACAGAAAGGCCTTCTGGTTTACCGCCGACCTCCATGAATCTAAGCAAACCTACCAAAGGCTTGAAAGAAAGTGGCGCCAAGATCAGACTCTGGGCAACCACACAGCCTTCAAAAACGCCATCTACAGACACCACCAACTCATCCGAGCCACCAAGAGAACCACCTTCAAAGACCGAATCAACAACGCACACAGCCACAAGGAGCTCTTCAATGTTGTGAAGGAACTCTCCAACCCCAGCTCCAACGCCAATGACATTCCACCATCCCAAGACCTCTGCGACTCCCTAGCCTCCTACTTCCACCGCAAGATTGCAGACATCCACGACAGCTTCAGCACCCAGACCCCCCCCCCGGCAACCACCAACACCACATATTAACCTCCGACCAACCTCCGGCTCTCCAGGAATCCCGTTAACGACAACAGCACCATCAAAATCATGAACATCATCCACTCCGGCTCTCGATTTGACCCCTGCCCTCACCACATCCTCAACAAAGCAAGCTCTGTCATTGCACCCCAACTACGGAAGATCATCAACAGCTCCTTCGAGTCCACCACCTTCCTGTGAGCTGATAACACGCCAAGATCAACACCCTCCTCAAAACACCCGAGGTAGACCCAAAGGACCTCAAGAACTTCCAGCCTATCTCCCTGCTCCCCTTCCCGACAAAAGTCATCGGGAAGGCTGTCAACAGACAACACTTCCTCGAGGAGAACTGCACCCTGGACCCTTCCCATTTTAGAATCTGCAGCAACCACAGTACCGAAACTCCCCTCATCGCCGCCACTGATGACATCAGAACCATACTGGACAGTGGTGAAACCGTGACCCTCATCCTCCTGGACCTTTCAGCCGTGTTCGACCCCGTCTGCCACCACACCCTACGCTCACGCCTCAGCAATGCAAAAATCTGCGACAGAGCCCTGGACTGAGTCACCTCCTTTCCCACTGGCAGAACACAGAGAGTCTGTCTCCCCCCATTCCGCTCGGAGGCCACCAAAATCATCTACGCCTACCCCAGGGTTCGTCCCTCAGCCCGACCCTCTTCAACATCTACATGGTCCGCTTGCTAACATCGCCTGATCCCACAACCTCAACATCATCTCATACGCCAACGACACCCAGCTGACCCTCTCCCTCACCAAGGACTCCACCAACCTCCACGAAGGAATGAAGGCCATCGCCAAATGGATAAAGAGCAGCTGCCTCAAACTCATTTCCAACAAGACGGACTCCACCCCTTCCACATGGGATGACTCCTGGTGGCCTGCCACTCTCGGAGCCGCTCCGACTCCCACCGACCACGGATGCAACCTAGGATTCATCTTGGACTCCTCATTATCCATGAGCCAGCAAGTCAACGCCATCTCTTCCTCCTGCTTCAACTCCCTCCACATACTCTGAAAGATCTACAAATTGATACCCACTGAAACCAGAAGAACAGTCACCCAAGCCCTCATAAGCAACAAACTGGACTACGGCAAAGCCCTCTATGCAGGAACCACAGCCAAACTCCAGAATAGGCTACAACGCATCCAGAACGCCTCTGCATGCGTCATCCTGGACATCCCCTGCCACTGCCACATCACAGACCACATGAGGAACCTGCACTGGCTCCCAGTCAACAAGAGAATCACCTTCAAACTCCTCACCCATGCTCACAAAGCACTGCACAACACCAGACCAGAATACCTGAACAGAGAGCTCTCCTTCTACACCCCGACCCGGCATCTCCGCTCCGCCGTCCTCTCCTTCGCAACCGTCCCACGCATCTGCAGAACTACAACTAGTCGGCGTAAAACGAAGAACACTTTTCCCACCCACCTGCGCCAGACCAAAGACCTCCTTACCTTCAGGAAAGTTCTCAAGACCTGACTGTTGAAGCAGTAGCAGCACACCCCCTCTCCCCCCCTCCGTCCTCAGCGCCTTGAGACCCTCACGGGTGAGTAGTGTGCTTTACAAATTCCTGATTGATTGAAATATGTTGCATTTGAGATCATTCTATCTCCGTAAATATTTAAAGTTAATCTTGCAGTATATAGCACTCTTTCACTATGTGATAGCAGCTCATGGTTTTATTTAATCCGGAATGGCTTATTTCAACAAATCTGCCAAATCCCTCTTGAGACTTCAATTACTTATAAATGTTACTGCATATGAAACTGGGAAAGGCAAGATTGGCATCTACACCTGAATACCGTCACTTGATTTCTGTGCAAAAATACATGTTTTATCACCGTAACTGGTATAGTAAATATTATATATGGCAATACTTCTACAGTCTTGATCATTAAACTACTCTGAGCAGCTGCCAGCTTAAATCTATTCTGACCTACATTTAGACTGTCAAATCTACAGAACATTCTATCCAAGTGTAGACAATGAAACATTGGCATCCTCTCCTATGCAAGGTAAGGTTTGATGTATATTTGACTAAATTCTGCAAGTTCCTCAATCTATTAACATTATAGCTTCAATTGTGTCTTGCATTCCTTTTTGCTGTATTTGTCTACTATCTAAAGTACTATAAAACGTTGATGTCAGTGTGCTCAATATAAACTTTTCTAGTGATGCACAATTGTAGAGTGATGGGCCACAGCCAGCTGTGATTGAAGTCTCCACCAAGCCACTTAGGTCGAGCCACTATGCTTTACTCAAGAAAATTCATGTTGGGTGCATTCAACAGGGTCTACATACAACAGATAAGAAATGAATATTGTGAAAGGTGCATCCCAGGTTAGTTCAAAAGGTCAAGATGAAATATGAAAATACTTCCAAAATGAAACCAATTAAAAGAATGTATCATATGTTAGAAATATTATTTTAAACAGCCTGAAAGGGAACAATTTTAAAATGTGTTTTACGTCATCCAGTTAGAAATTCGAAAAGTAAAACTATTTATCTCTAAATGGCTTAGATATAAGGGCTACTTCACCATCACCTTTGAGATTCCATGTTTAGACTGTATGAAAATGTTCTCATTTGGAGAAAACCTAGTATTTGCATTTAAACAGACTCCACAGTATGGGATACAATGCACATGTTGTCCTACTATAAGCTTGAACATCATGCTAAAAAGTCCAGAGCAGAAAAAATATGAAATGTTAAGCCTGCTGATGCAGCTTCTGTTTTGAGGATAAAGTGCAAGTGTACAGTTCGCAGGTGAAAGTTTTCAAAAGAGAGTAAAGGACTACCTCACATTTCGGTTGCAGAACTGGCTCAAACCCACTAAAGTTGTCAGGGAAGTTCTGTGCAACAATGCGGAATCCATCTAACAAAAAATGCTTATTACCAAATGATCCTCTTGAATTCTTCGATGTTGGCAAATGCCCAGATTGTCATTTCTTATTTTGAATATTCACCCATTGACATGAGTCACGAGGGTTTTTAAGAGTGCCCCAGTTGTTCATGAATATTGTTCTCTATTCAATCCTGACCCATTTCCCTGCACCACAAATCCAAAAGAATGAAACCTAAATCGCCTATACTGAACTCTCTCTTGCTTCTGAAATCCAAATGAGAATTTCCCTGTTCAGGCTGTGAGTTTCAAAGGAAATATGATTCCCCTCATACAACGGTTACCTTGGGTCTCTTGGAGGGCAGGGCTCCAAAGAGACTTTCCTTCTAAATTGAGTAAACTGTTACAGATTCATTTAGTCATAGTTGTCCCATTTCTATGGTCCATGGGATTCCTCTCTCGCATTCTTACACATTATGTGGCCGGTGCAAATAAGTGGCAGGTGAACACCAGAGTTATCAGAAAGTATGATGTAAGGGCAATCTTCCAATATGTATTTCATCAGAATGCAATGTGGGGGAGCTCATGCAAAACATTAAATTCCTCACACCGCGTCTTATTGGCATTTGAGGAATAGAGTTTTGACTTAACCATTGGTCATTATAGCCAAATTACATATATCTTGAAAATTGGTTCTTGATAGTATTTTCCAGGTAAGCATTCCATGTAAATAATGTATTACATTTTATAGAATGGAAGATGTATCCATGATTCAAGGCTTCCACTAAAGGATACAACGATCAATAACATGTTTTTCTAAAAAGTGATGCAGCTATGTCATTCACTTCCACTTCCTAGAAATGTATTCGAGCAGCTGTGTAGGTGGTCTACACATGGACAGCTGCTTTACAGAGTGACGGTTACAGCAGTATGGGAATAACAATCTCCATGTTTATTAAGAGCCCATATAACTTCCAGAACTAGTGTTGAACCAGTTTTCTCCTGATATTTTGTTGCATATTACGTTTGTGTACTTCCTTTAATATTTAATGGGTTTACTCTTTTTTTTCTTCGAGGTGTTATTAAGGTGTTATTTTCTAGAAAGAAAACTCTTAAAGGACATCTATCAATTCAATTAAAACGTTAATTATATAAGCATGATCATAAAACTGTAGATGCATAAAAACACTCAAATAATTATTAAAAGAGCATAAAGTTGTCGTATCTCACTACAGATTTTAAAAATAATCAGACAACATTACAAACATTGTCCTGAAAGCATCAGTAAAAAAACAAACATATATAAAGTGAATGTTTTTGTTGAAGTTATGTCGTCTGAGCAAAGTAATTAAGAACCTGGGAGTATAAATACTATAAAATGTCCATAAAAACAAAAAGTGCATAAGTAGTGTCTGGTCAGCTTAGTCATCACCTGGACTATCCTTTCCATTTGGGCTATATAGCTGCACCTGCTACATTGACCCAATAGAAAGGATAGTATATTGCGGAGTGAGCCAATTCTGTATCCAGTTTTAAGGCCCTTTCCCAATTACCGGTTGTGCCCACTAGGTAGGGTTAAATTCCATGAGTTGTCTGTAAAACAGCATATTGCCTAGTTGTATGCAGGCGCGGCCCGTCCTTTAGGGCGGAGGGGCGACGCCCACTCACCTTTTGCCCCTCATGAAGAGTGTATGTCAAGCTGAACAAAGGTCAGCCTGACAGACACTCTTCATGTTCAGGTCAGGCAGCCAGGAGCAGCCAGGAGCAGCCATGCGCGATTTGCGCAGACTCCTGGCTGCCTGAGCTGAACTTTGCTGGGCTGAGGAGGTCACAGCCCCTATGGGTGTGACCTCCTTGGCTCAGCAAAGGTGCCTCGAGGCCCTCCCCTGGGTGACGAGGAAAGCGTCACCCATTAACTTCGACCTGGGCGCTTCAGGTTTAAGTCCTAAAGCACCCAGGGTGAGTGTCAATCAGTGAAACTTTGTCACAGAGTGGGTTGGGGTCAGCAGTCTCACTGACCCCATCCCACTCTGTGACGAGCCTAGGACTGCTGCCTTCCCTCCTTGGCTGACCTATGGTCAGCCAAGGAGGGAAGGCAGCAGTCCCAACCCTCCTGGCACCTCCGAGGCTGAAGGTAAGAGTGTGTGTGTGTGATGTATTAAAATGAATGTTTGGTGCATGCATGCATATTTGAATGTTATGAGTGTTGTTAATGGATGTGCGTGTGTGTGAAAGAATGTGTGTGTGTGATCTTTTAAAATGAATGTTTAGTGCGTGCATGTTTGAATTTTATGAATGTTAATGGATGTGCGTGCGTGTGTGAAAGAATGTGTGTAGGTGTGATGTTTTAAAATTAATGTTTGGTGCATGCATGCATGTTTGGATGTTATGAGTGTTGTTAATGGATGTGTGTGTGTGTGAAAGAATGAGTGTGTGTGAACTTTTAAAATGAATGTTTGGTGCATGCATGTTTGAATGTTATGACTGTTGTTAATGGATGGGTGTGCGTGTCTGTGTGTGAAATAATGTGTGTGTGTGCTTCCCACCCACCCCCCTCCCTCTAAAAGCTGTTGGCCTCCACTGGTTGTATGGTGTACCAATTCATTACTTTCTTTGACAATGCATCTATTTTCTTAGAAAGTATGCTTAAGCCGGAACCTGTTTGGCTTACAGGGTCAACCTCGTCTGTAGGGCTTTCTGGCAGTACTTGATGGGTTGGTAGGACATTGTGTGGCCTGTTTTCTGGCTGTTTGTAAGCCTGTTTTATGTTCTGTTGATGCAGCCCAGCACCGAATTGAAGAAAGCATTGACAGGAAAAACAATGACAGAGGTTCCTGATAATGCTTTAGTCATTTCTAAATTAGGCAGGAAGCATTTCTATCAGGTAATTTACTCCATCACCCTGGCAGAGAAACGGGACATCCACCAGGTCTGCATCAAAGGCAGTAAAAGATTGAACCAGGGCTTCCATAGCTCTTGAGGTACAGGCATGAGTCCTTCCTGTTTGGCCCAAATCTGGCCCTGGCTATCAAATTAGAATGTAAGCTAGACTAAAACATTCACCAGAGCGATATCCAGATCTATCTCAATTAAAAGCAGACATAGATTTAATAGATTTACTTGGTTCAAAGTGCAAAAAGGTGCCAGGAAGGCCAGGTAGAATGTGTAACTATGAGCTCTAGCTGTGACCCTTTGTACCCAGACTTCTCTAAATCCATATTGGTAAATACATAAGATGCTACGTTTGTTCACCCCATCCATGATTCTCATATAATATTCTGCCAATCACTTTGACCATGGCATCAATCGTAGATATCTGTGGATAGGATTTTGGTTTGAGGTGATTACTTTTTTTATGATTGGGAACAATTATTGAGGTGGACCAATAGTGTGGCAGTTAAGTTTGACATATTCTATTAAAAACGTTAGTAAGCGACAGTACCCAAAGGTTGATATTAAACGTAAATAGGTCTATGGGCACCTTGTCCCGTCATGGGAACATATCTGAAGGACTATTCATTGAAACATATACTACATACATCATTACTGGCATGAGAGAAACTAAGATAATGTCTCTCTTCACTATCATGTCCATGTTTTTGGAACATGGAATTCTTGCAAAATGGGAAACTCAGTGATTGCCGATAATAGGTGTGCACTAACTCAACAATACCTTTAATGGTAACTGCAGTTGAGTTGACAGTATGCTAAAATACCTTTGGATGTTTGTCTGCTTGATCTCAGCATTCCTATTTTGAAAGGAGATTTATATTGGGCCATTCAAGCAACTGCCTCTTCTTTGTTCTCTGGTTTTCTGGATGGAGCATCACACAAACGCCTGTTGGTGAGAGAACAAGTAGCACCAAACCAACTGGGTATGATGTGCTCCAGGTCTCAAGTGGGCTTAAGAAGTAAATATTTAATTATGTTGCTCAAATTGACAAAATGCTTGGCAATGTCAGCGCGACTATAAATGTCAGCAAGACAAGCATCAAAAGGGATTCAGGGGGTCATTCCGACTCCCGCCGGCGGCGGTAACCGCACGCCCGGCGGGAGCCGGCGAATGACCGCACCGCGGTCAAATGACCGCGGCGGCCATTCTGGCTTTCCCGCTGGGCTGGCGGGCGACCGCCAGAAGGCCGCCCGCCGGCCCAGCGGGAAAGCGCCTTCAACGAGGAAGCCGGCTCCGAATGGAGCTGGCGGAGTTGAAGGCGTGCGACGGGTGCAGTGGCACCCGTTGCGATTTTCAGTGTCTGCTTGGCAGACACTGAAAATCAATGTGGGGCCCTGTTAGGGGGCCCCTGCAGTGCAAATGCCATTGGCATGGGCACTGCTGGGGCCCCCAGGGGCCCCCGGGGGCCCCACGACACCCGTTACCACCATCCTGTTCCTGGCGGTGAAAACCGCCAGGAACAGGATGGCGGTAAGGGGGTCGGAATCCCCATGGCGGCGCTGCAAGCAGCGCCGCCATGGAGGATTCCCTGGGGCAGCGGGAAACCTGCGGGACACCGCCGGTTTCCCGTTTCTGACCGCAGCTGTACCGCCGCGGTCAGAATGCCCATGGAAGCACCACCAGCCTGTTGGCGGTGCTTCCGTGGTCGTTGGCCCTGGCGGTCGGTGACCGCCAGGGTCAGAACGACCCCCTCAGTGATGATTGAGGAACTTCACTAAAGTTCCAGACTAACCTAAGACCACTTTGAAAAATGATAACTCCAGTCAGGACGATTTGTATTTTTATTGAGGCAGCACATCAAGTTCACCTTCAAGGAAGGCAGTGAAGCAGTCAACTGCTCTGCCCTGCATTTCAAACTATGTCATTACAGAATTACAGAATCCAAAATGCACACTGACCCATAACATTTCAATGCACCAAACATGACAAGACACTGCAACACATCTTCCTCCTAAAAGAAGGAACAAAAGAACGGCAACTATGTACAGAGAAGCACAGCTAAATCTTAGAAACAGAATACAAAATGCAAGAAGAGAAACAGAACCTGTATGCAAAAGTACACAATTATATAAAGAATAATACATAAGTAATACTAGTCAGACTAATCAGAGCCTTTAGCAGGAGGGCGTCTGGTCCTGCTCTTCCTTTTGACTTTTGATGCTATAGAATCCTCCCTCATTTTATTCACCTAATTGGATCCATGAAGATTCCTTTCATTAGGTTTTACCAGAAATCCTCCTGTCACCTCATCAGCACCTTCACCATCCATCTCACTACTCACAGGCATTGCTCCTGAATGTTTGTCCACTCTCTTTGCATTTCACACTTTGCCATCTTGTGTAACCACACAATTGGAAAATACTTTCACCACCTTAATGCTCTTGTCATACTTGGAGAGACTTTATTCATTAGCCCTGGTTTAAGGATCCTGACCCAGTCTTCCACTTTGATGCCATGTGCTTTCACCTTCCTCTTAGCATCTTTTAATTTTTTCATATTATTCTGTTTCATTTTCACTCTTTCTGCAATCCCCCCACATCACATTTTCCTTCCACTCTTCTGTACTTTATTTTGAACCACCATGGGAATAGGCTCGAAATAGGATCCCTGACTTTAAGTAACCTAAAAGGACGGACCCTTGTGATGGTTTGCGCAGTTATACGGTACAGCCACAGCTTTTCTCTCAGAGCATTCCTCCAATCTCGGACGACTTTGTGAGCATCTACCACATATCCCTTCAAAACCCGGTCAGATCTCCCAACTTGGCCATTCTCATCAGGTTCATAAAGAGCAGTGGTTACATGCTTGCTCTTACACTGTTTGAGAAAAAGTTCTATCTCACTAGATCTAAGTTGCACATCATTGTCTGTTACTAGAACCAATGGACAGCCTTCCCTGGCAAACACCTCCATAAAAAATTCAATCACAGTATTGGTTGAAGTCTGAAAAACTAACTTCACCTCTGACCACATAAGGAACAATGCATACCGAGTGTCCATGGGCACTACTTCCCTCCATTTGGGCCAGCCTTCTAATACATATGTTTTTGCAGCTAACTACACTTCATCCTTCAACTCTCTCTCTAAGCAGAATTCCTCAGAAAGCCCATGGTAAGCGTGACAATAAGTCAGTGTTAACATTGTTTTACTTGGAAGAATTCTGTTTTAAAAATGTTTTACTGTAATCTCAAGGTAATCCTGGCAATATGTGCTGTGCAATTCCATCCTCCACCAGGAGACAATCTGTTGACCAAAGGCTTGTGATATGTCCTTAAAATGTATTTGTTAACCCACACATAATTCCTAAAGTGCTCATTTCACCCAAACACATGCCACTAATTCCCTCTCTATTACGGTATACCTTTGTTCTGTGTCATTGAGTGTCTGTGAAGCAAATGCCACATTCCATTTCTCCTCGCCAGACCACTCAGAGTGCTCCTCCTAACACCATATATATTGGCATCCACTGATATTACACCCTCTTTTTCCATGCAAAAAGGCTTAAGTGTGGGAGCTTCCACAATCTCATAAATTTGCTATATTAGTCACACAAACCAGCAAAAGACAAGAGTTGTTCTTGGTTAGCAGAAGCTGGTGAACTGATAGTGGAAATGTCATTTGATTATTTAGAATGTAAAAACTGTGGCCACATGGGGCACTTTGCACGCGTATGTAAGAATGTCTCCTTATTCCTAGAAAATATTAAAATGTCATCCTGGAAACATTTTACAAAACTATTAACATCTCTAAACAAATGAAACATAGCTGTCTGGAATACAGAGGCTGCTGAGGCTAAACCAAAAGGAATTCTGTTAAACTGATACAGGCCCTGCGGTGTGATGAATACCATTAGTTGTGTGGTTCTTCAGCCAGTTCAATGTGGTGGTAGGCTGATCTGAGATTGAAGGTGGAAAATATATTGGCTCTCACCAGCATGGACACCACCTTGTTAATATTGGGCAATGGGTGACAAAAAAAACAATGTATTGGCATTAAGTGCCTTCAGATCTACACACAACCTCAAATTCTGATCAGTCTTGTGAGCGAACACAATGGGAGAAACTCACTCAGCTGACTCTATCACTTCAGTGGTCCCCTCTTCCACCAAATCACCCAGCATTCCTTTTAATTCTTCCTTTATGGGTAATACTCTTAGTTTCTGTCTCACTGGAACAGCATTGCTTTTCATCTTTATTTTACGGACAACATTTTCCAATTGTCTCAGTTTGTCATTGAAAACCTTAGGGAAATGTTTCTTTATCCATTTGACTTCATGCCATTCTTCATCCTCTTCACTGAGGCATGACACATATTCCTCGTACCCTTCCTTAATCAAGGACACATGTAAACCAGAACGTAGGTTTAAGATAATTCCTAAATTCCATCGATCCTTCCACCCCACAACATTCACTCTCTTCACAGCCACATAGAGCTTGACTTTGGCCAATATATTCTTGAACTCCAATTTCATATTTAAATAGCCATCCTTGTCAATGGCCGAACAATCAAAGTTATGTCATGAGGTCGTAATTGATTGATGTCAAATACTCCAAATGTTTCGGATACTGTCGCAAAATTATAGTCCACAGGGAACCTGAGTCTGCCATAAATTCTAATCCTACACCAGCAACCAAACTGCCCATTTGGGAGGTTAAACCACTTGATGATACTTACCACTCACACCTTCTTGAATGGGTGTTAGACCTGGTATGCTTAGCATGGTCTCCCCTGTCCCTTTTCCCTCTGCTTCGCATATTTTGCCTGTGTGCTGAACTCTGTTTTTGCTGCTTTTGGTACTCTGGGCACTTTACCACTGCTGACCAGGGCTAAAGTACATATGCCCCCTGTGTAAAATGTATGTGTAATTGGCTTTTCCATGATTGGCACATTTGATTTACCAGTAAGTCTCTACTACAGTGCACTAGATGTGCCCAGGGTCTGTAAATCAAATGATACTAGTGGGCCTGCACCCTTGGTTGTGTCACCCACATAATACTGGCCCTGCAAACCTGGCTCAGACCTTGCAACTGCAGTGTCTGTGTGTGCAGTTTTAAACTACCAATTCGACCTGGCAAGTGCCCACTTGCCAAGCCTAAACCTTCCCTTTTTATACATGTAAGGCAGCCCTAAAAAAGCCATTAGGTAGCCCCATGGGCAGGGTGAAGTGTATGTTAAAGGTGGGGACATATACTGATGTGTTTTACATATCTTAACAGTGAAATACTGGCAAATTTAGTTTTCACTGTTGCAAGGCCTATCTCTCTCATAGGTTAACAATGGGGGCTGCATTTAAATATCTTTTAAGTGTAGTTTCCCTTTGAGAGCAGATAGAAATTTAGAGTTTGGTGTCTCTGAACTCCCAATTTAAAAATACATCTTTTAGTAAAGTTGTATTTTGAATTGTCAGTTTGAAAATGCCACTTTTAGAAAATGGGCATTTTCTTGCTTAAACCATTCTGTGACTCTGCCTGCTTGTGTATTCCCTGTCTGGGTCAGACTGACAGTTGGGCTGTGTTAGACCTGACAGCCTTAGGGTGGTCACCCCTAACATTTTGCATGTCTCCCTCCACTTTTTAGATACTGTTTTTGCTGGTTTTAAGACTCTGTGCATTTTACCACTGCTAACCAGTGCTCAAGTGAATATGCTCTCTTCCTATAAACATGGTAACATTGGATCATACCCAATTGGACTATTTAATTTACTTATAATTCCCTAGTAGAGTGCACTGTATGTGCCCAGGACCTGCAGATTAAATGCTACTAGTGGGCCTGCAGCACTGATTGTGCCACTCACTTAAGAAGCCCCTTAACCTTGTCTCAGGCCTGCCATTGCAAGACCTGTGTGTGCACTCTCACTGTGTCAAAGCCCAGCTCACCTGAGTTCTTGTTCAGTTCTGATGGAGGTTGAAGACAATCCAACCCCACCCTGAAACTGCTTGTTCCAGCACACTAGTTTTTAAAACAGTGCACTAAGAACAGAAGCTCAAGGGAAGGGGGGAAGTGGATAAAATAAAAAAAAGAGAGACAACACCGTTCTTGCGTTTCCACTGTTGAAGTGCTGCACAAATCTGCGGCCCTTTCTGACTTCTGTAGAAACTGGTGCCTAATGAAACATAAACAAAGAACAGATAAGTGCAACCTATTCCTAAATGGGTTCCTGACTATCCCTTTATTTATTGGAAATTCTCTTCTAAAAGTACCTCTTGGATCCTGGTCTCTAGTTTCCAGGTTTGGAATGTGTTACTGCTCTGGGATGTGTTTTCTATTACTGTTAAGCTTCTAAAAAATTAAACAAATACCGTTATCAGAATTACCAATATCAAACATTCATCATAATATAACTAAAGCCTAAATTCCCAATAGCAGACTCACTTTTCGCATATTTCCAGAATCTTTTATAAAACAAATACTGTACTTTTACATCAAAATACAGCATGTAATTTGTGCAAGTCCTTGATTTACTGTTTTCCTTGCTGTCAATGGTTTCCACTGTTCGATTCCCAAAAGTTCCATGAAAAAAAACAATGTCCGCTTCACAAAGTCCTGCAAAATAATCCTGCAACAAAGAGCCTTAATCACAATGCTCGTGGAAGGCACTTCGCCTCAAACTGTCTATACACGAATCCAGAAATTGCTGTCAAAGCTCCCTCAGGTAATAACAAGTTTTGCACTTACTTGTTGCTGGCAAGAGATACTGATCAGTCTAACCTTGTCTTCTTTCTCTTTTGCAGGTTACTCGTAGGAGAGAGGCTGAGGCAAGGAGGAACCGGAAACCGGAAGAAGGAAGAGCCAGCAGCTGCGCCAATTGAAGTCAAAGAAAGTCTGTAAAGAGCAGGAGTGCCAGCGCCGAGGGATCTGCTCTCAGGTAAGCGGGAGGTAGACGAGCACAAGCACTGGGTGAGGCTCGGGGGATGCCTTTTATAGACAGGGCTGGGTGTGGTTCGAAGAGCTGGGTGTGGTTTGAAGGGCTGGGTGTGGTCCTCACATGCTGCACATGTTCTTGGAAGGTGTGCAGAGCTGGGTGTGGTTTGAAGAGCTGGGTGTGGTCCTCACATGCTGCACATGTTCTTGAAAGGTGTGCAGACTTTCAGTTATTATGCAAATGAGTTGGATTAACACATGGCCTAGGGAGGAGTGTTTTAAAGAAGCCTTGGTAAAAGCAAGGCCCAATGTGTAAACAAAACAGCACATTAAACAACATACACAGAAGCCTAGGGGGGGGGGGGAAGGTGAGATAACAAGAAAGGCTTTGAATAGTAAGTATAAAAGGGAGCTATTACAGAACCCACTAGTGCAGTGAGAGGGGACATGCTCTTTGCTGTGTACAAACCCTAACAGTTGCCCCCCTCAAAGGCCCTCCTACAGGACGGGGTTTTCCTGGATTTTTTAAATAAAACCGTCTAATTAGCTGTGGGGCATGTACATATGATGCTGGTTCCCATGAATTCTCAGATTCATCATATCCTTTCCATTCTACTAAATAAAACAGACGTCCACTAATTCTTTTTGAGTCTTTTATGCTTTTCACTTCATATTCCAGATTTCCTTTAATTCGTATGGGTGGAGGTGGTGGTTCAGGTCGGGTTTTTGAGTTGTACGGCTTAAGCAAGGACACATGGAATGTAGTGTGTACTGGATATTCTTTTGGTAAATCTAATTTTACTGTTACCGGGTTTACTATGGCAGTTATACTAAAGGGTCCAATGAAACGTGGTTTCAGCTTTCGGGATCCCTCTATGTTTAGGTTTTTTGTGGAGAGCCATACCTTGTCACCAATTTTATACATTGGGGCCTCAGACCTGTGTTTGTCTGCTTGTCTTTTCATGCTTTCCTTGTACTTTAATAAATGTTTCCTGGCTTTGTCTTGTATGTCACCTAACCTCGTTAGTCTATCCGTTACTGTAGGCAACAGGGAATCTTCTAACAAAATGGGTATAGCTCTTGGATGATACCCCTGCAAGAAATAGAATGGTGAGCAAAGTAGAGCTGAATGCTCAGTATTATTATAAACAAACTCTGCTACAGGAAGAGCTTCCAACCATTCACTAGAATAATCAGCCAATAAACAACGTAGCGTTTGAAGTAAGGTTTGGTTCAGTCGTTCAGTCTGTCCATCTGTCTCTGGGTGGAAAGCAGTGGATAAGGCCACATCTATTTTCAGTTTTTCACATAATTTTTTCCAAAATCTGGAGTTGAACTGGCTCCCTCGGTCTGACACCACTTTGCTTGGCAAACCATGTAAACGCACAATTTCCCTTATAAAAATATCGGCAAATTCTGCCGCCGTGGGTAATTTCCGTAATGGTACAAAATGTGCCATTTTAGATAAAAAATCCACTATAACCAACACTGTTGTGAAGGATTTTACAGGTGGTAAACCTACAATAAAGTCTACGCTCACAGTGTGCCAAGGTTGTTTGGGTGTTGGCATTGGTATTAACAAGCCGTCAGGAGCCTTATGAGAAGATTTATGTCTTGCACAAATTGGACAGGTAGTGACAAATTGCTTAATGTCCTTTCTTATAGTGTCCCACCAAAAGTGTTTTTGCACATTTTCCAGGGTTTTTACCCAACCAGGATGACCTGCCAAGGGTGAGGCGTGATGCCAAATTATCACCTGTGTTTGTAATTCAGAGGTGGGCACTAACAGCATGTTGTCGTGATACAATAAACCTCGTTGTATTGTGTTATGGGAATCCTTTAACCAATCCTGAGGTGCTATTTGCATGTGTGCATTATATAGATCTGTGATGAAATCCTTCTGTTGTACTGGTGCCAACAACTTTTGGGGAGGAATAATGGGTTCTCCTATTTTATCTTGTTTCATGTCTGAGGTATGTCCGTATCTAGATAACACATCAGATTGAATTTGTTGTGCACCTGGTCTATAGGTTATAACAAAGTCAAATGTGCTAAAAAAAATTTAACCAGCGCATCTGACGTGGTGTTAGTGCTTTAAGTGATCCAAAAAACTGTAGGTTCTTATGGTCAGAAAAGATTGTAACTGGGTACTTGGCTCCCATTAAATGGTGCCTCCATTCTGAAAAGGCTACTTTGATAGCTAGTAGTTCCCTTTCAGCCACAGTGTAATTTTGTTCAGCTGGTAATAACTTTTTGGAATAGAAGGCTATAGGATGTAACTGGCCATCTACTGCATCTCGTTGAGAGAGAACTCCTCCTAAAGCTACTTGTGAAGCATCCGCTTCAACAAAAAAGGGCAAGTCAGGATCAGGATGTTTCAGAATTGGGGCTGAAGTGAACTTTTGTTTTAGGAGTTGAAAGGCGTGTGCCGCCACATCAGTCCAAAGAAATCGTTGCCCTTTCCGCAACAAGGTAGTTATTGGGGCTGCAATGTCTGCAAAATGTGCAATAAACCTCCTATAAAAATTGGCGAAACCCAGAAATTTCTGAATATCTTTTACAGAGGATGGTTCTGGCCAATCAGCAATAGCACTGATTTTCTTTACATCCATAGTTATTCCTTGAGGTGACAGGCAGTATCCTAAAAAGTCCACCTTGTTGACATTAAAAGTACACTTTTCTAACTTAGCAAAAAGATGATTTTCTTTTAACTTTGATAATACTGCACGAACATGTTGGGTATGTTCTTCTGAGTTCTTAGAGTAAATGAGGATGTCGTCTATGTATACTATGACACAAACGTCCAGGAATTCGTGTAGGACCTCATTTATAAAGAACTGAAAGGCCGCAGGGGCATTACATAACCCAAAGGGCATTACTGTGTACTCAAATAAACCAAACTTTGTCTTGAAAGGTGTCTTCCACTCATCCCCCTCTTTTACTCGGACCAGGTGGTAAGCTCCCCGCAGATCTAGTTTAGTGTATACAGTAGAATGTCTTAATTGATCCAACAACACAGGTATTAGAGGAAGAGGATATTTATTCTTTATTGTAGCCTTATTTAGTCCTCTATAATCGATACACGCGCGCAGGGATTTATCCGGCTTCGGGATAAAAAAGAGTGGAGATGACACTGGAGATGTGGAATGACGGATGAACCCAGACTGTAGTAGGTCATCTAGGTAGGTTCTTAAGTATTTGGTTTCTTCGTCAGTCAAAGCATATACTCTGTTATTAGGTAAAGGGGCCCCTGGGATAAGATCTATACGGCAGTCATAAGACCGATGTGGGGGCAGCACACTAGCCTTTACTGGATCAAAGACGTCTTTAAAGTCAGAATATTCAGGAGGGAGACTTGGTTCATCTTGTGTAACACTAGCACAGTGTAATACTGTGCTCTGTTCTGTACCTGCTTCTTGATAGCAATTGGTTCTACAGAAAGAGGAATCCAAAGTAACAGTTCTATTCACCCAATCAATTTTTGGGTTATGAGTTGTTAACCAGGGTACCCCGAGAATCAAACCAAAATTAGGAGTATCTATCAGATCAAAGCTAATCACCTCTGTGTGCCCGTTCTGACAGACCATAACAAGTGGACTTGTTTGTTTTGTGATTAATCCAGAGGTCAATTCTGACCCATCCACTGCACATACTGCTTCTGGACAAGGCTTTAGGCACATAGGAAGTCCTAAGATTTCAGCTAACTTATTATCCACAAAATTTCCTGTCGCGCCTGAGTCCAGTAGGACAGGGAGAGAATGCCTCACTTGGGTAGTAACAATTAAAACGACCTGAATTATGAAATGTCTAGGTATGTGCGGTACCCTGAAGGCTGCAGCATTAGAGGTTTGATTAAGATGTTTTCTCGAACAAGTAACCTCTCCCCTTGTCGAGCTTAATCGTTTCCCGATTCAGTTGAGGAGGTGGAGGAAACAGCACCCTTTCGTGGAGTTTTAGGCTTTACTGGACATTCTCTGGCAAAGTGACCTGCCCTGCCACAATATAAACATAATTGAAATGTTCTCCTTCTTTCTTTTTCCTCTGATGTGAGTGGACCTCTGAGTGTCCCTATTTGCATAGGCTCTGGTTCAGGGAGTTTATTATCTGTGTCTTTCTTCTCGTGTCGAATAAAAGTTAACCGTGATTCCAGTTTGTATTTATCTCTCTTTCTTTCTCCTAGTCTATGTTCTAATTTCACAACTAAATCTACAAAGTCTGAATAGTCTTTTGGCAAATCAACGATATGAGCCAGCGCGTCTTTTAACTCGTCTCTCAAACCTTTATAAAAAAGGGAGACACGCTTTTCTTCTGGCCACTGTGTCTCGGTGAGTAAACGATTAAAACTAGTGAGATAGGTCAATAAATCCTTGTTACCTTGTTTAAGATTTAAAAGCTCATTATCACTTGCCTGCATGAAAGTGTGTTTTGCAAAAAGGCTGGTCATGGTACGTTTAAATTGATTCCAATTATGGAGGATGGGATCATCTCTATCCACGAAAGGAATTGACCAATTGGCTGCTGTGCCACCCAAATAAGACAAGACGAATGCCACTTTCGTATCATCAGTAGGGAACTGTTGTGGCTTACAAATGAAGTGTAATTGACATTGATTGATAAAAACATGGAATTTGTTACTATCTCCATGAAAACGTTCAGGTGCTGCTAAGGGCACAACATTAGGAACATTAACAGTAACCTCAACTGGGGAAGGCAAAGTTGTATGTTTTGATGGCGCCCCTGTCTCTGAGGAGGTTTTAAACAAAGGCGTAGAAGCTGTGTTCCACTGAGATCCCCTAAATTTATACCTGCTTAAATCCTGTTTTAAAGAGGTATTCTCCATCTTTAATCTCTCTATTTCCTCTTGCATATGTTGCAAGATGCCAGACACTGATTCATTATGAGCCAAGTCCTCATTTAGGGCCTGCGCCATATCCGTGACGTCAATGCCCTCTATTTCTTCCCCGGTATTCATCGTCCACCAGAACTGAATTTTTTTTTTAAGGCTTGTGCTTCTGTCAAAGCCCAGCTCACCTGAGTTCTTGTTCAGTTCTGATGGAGGTTGAAGACAATCCGACCCCACCCTGAAACTGCTTGTTCCAGCACACTAGTTTTTAAAACAGTGCACTAAGAACAGAAGCTCAAGGGAAGGGGGGAAGTGGATAAAATAAAAAAAAGAGAGACAACACCGTTCTTGCGTTTCCACTGTTGAAGTGCTGCACAAATCTGCGGCCCTTTCTGACTTCTGTAGAAACTGGTGCCTAATGAAACATAAACAAAGAACAGATAAGTGCAACCTATTCCTAAATGGGTTCCTGACTATCCCTTTATTTATTGGAAATTCTCTTCTAAAAGTACCTCTTGGATCCTGGTCTCTAGTTTACAGGTTTGGAATGTGTTACTGCTCTGGGATGTGTTTTCTATTACTGTTAAGCTTCTAAAAAATTAAACAAATACCGTTATCAGAATTACCAATATCAAACATTCATCATAATATAACTAAAGCCTAAATTCCCAATAGCAGACTCACTTTTCGCATATTTCCAGAATCTTTTATAAAACAAATACTGTACTTTTACATCAAAATACAGCATGTAATTTGTGCAAGTCCTTGATTTACTGTTTTCCTTGCTGTCAATGGTTTCCACTGTTCGATTCCCAAAAGTTCCATGAAAAAAAACAATGTCCGCTTCACAAAGTCCTGCAAAATAACCCTGCAACAAAGAGCCTTAATCACAATGCTCGTGGAAGGCACTTCGCCTCAAACTGTCTATACACGAATCCAGAAATTGCCGTCAAAGCTCCCTCAGGTAATAAAAAGTTTTGCACTTACTTGTTGCTGGCAAGAGATACTGATCAGTTTAACCTTGTCTTCTTTCTCTTTTGCAGGTTACTCGTAGGAGAGAGGCTGAGGCAAGGAGGAACCGGAAACCGGAAGAAGGAAGAGCCAGCAGCTGCGCCAATTGAAGTCAAAGAAAGTCTGTAAAGAGCAGGAGTGCCAGCGCCGAGGGATCTGTTCTCAGGTAAGCGGGAGGTAGACGAGCACAAGCACTGGGTGAGGCTCGGGGGATGCCTTTTATAGACAGGGCTGGGTGTGGTTCGAAGAGCTGGGTGTGGTTTGAAGGGCTGGGTGTGGTCCTCACATGCTGCACATGTTCTTGGAAGGTGTGCAGAGCTGGGTGTGGTTTGAAGAGCTGGGTGTGGTCCTCACATGCTGCACATGTTCTTGAAAGGTGTGCAGACTTTCAGTTATTATGCAAATGAGTTGGATTAACACATGGCCTAGAGAGGAGTGTTTTAAAGAAGCCTTGGTAAAAGCAAGGCCCAATGTGTAAACAAAACAGCACATTAAACAACATACACAGAAGCCTGGGGGGGGGGAAGGTGAGATAACAAGAAAGGCTTTGAATAGTAAGTTTAAAAGGGAGCTATTACAGAACCCACTAGTGCAGTGAGAGGGGACATGCTCTTTGCTGTGTACAAACCCTAACACACTGCTGATTTGACTTGGCATTTAAAAGTAATTGCCAAGCCTAAAACTCCCCTTTTTCTACATATAAGACGCCCCTAAGGTATGCCCTAGGTAACCCATAGGGCAGGGTGCTATGTAGGCAAAAGGCAGGATATGTTCCTATGTAGTTTACATGTCCTGATAGTGTAAAAACTCCTAAATTAGTTTTTACACTGCTGTGAGGCCTGCTCCCTTCATAGGCTAACATTGGGGCTGCCCTCATACATTGTTTGAGTGGTAGCTGCTGATCTGAAAGGAGTAGGAAGGTCATATTTAGTATGGCCAGAATGGTAATATAAAATCCTGCAAACTGGTGAAGTTGGATTTAAGATTACTATTGTGGAAATGCCACTTTTAGAAAGTGAGCATTTCTCTGCACTTAAATCTTTCTGTGCCTTACAATCCACGTCTGGCTGGGTTTAGTTGACAGCTCATTGTGCATTCACTCAAACACACCCCAAACACAGGATACTCAGCCTCACTTCAATACATCTGCATTTTGAATAGGTCTTCCTGGGCTGGGAGGGTGGAGGGCCTGCCCTCACATAAAGGACTGCCACGCCCCCTACTGGGACCCTGGCAGACAGGGTTGAACTGAAAGGGGACCTGATGCACTTCTAAGCCACTCTTTGAAGCCTCCCCCACTTCAAAAGGCACATTTGGGGATATAACCAGGGCCTCTGCCCCTACCAACTCAGACACTTCCTGGAGAAGAAACTTGAACCAGAACCTGCATCTTGCCAAGAAGAACTGCCTGGCTGCCCAAAGGAATCACCTGTCTGCTTTCTGTGAAGGCCTCTGCCTCGCTGTTGCCCTGCTGCCTTGCTGCTCTCTGGCTGTGGTAAAGAAGTGCTCTCCAAGGGCTTGGATAGAGCTTGCCTCCTGTTCCCTGAATTCTCAGGACCAAAAAGACTTCATCTCTACAAGAAGGATTCTTGTGTGGTGAAATTCGATGCACAGCCTGCCAGAAACAACGCACAGCCTGCACCACAGTGAAAATTTCACTGCACGCATACCTGGAACGACGCAGCCTGACTTCACGACGAGATTGACGCAACACCAGCATAGCGACCGGAAATTTGACGCATGGCCCACTGGATCGATGCACAGCTGAGCCGGAACGATGCAGCCCGACTTCCAGAGAGGAATCGACGCAGCGCCTGTCGTGCGGTAGAAAATTTGATGCAATGCCAACCGGATCAATGCAGCTCCTGTGACTTCGTCCTGCCAGTGCAGGAAATCCACGTATTGTCACTGGGGCATCTGAATACTCCACAACCCGAAGAGGATCCACAACAGAGCACCGGAAATCAACAAACAGCCATCCCTGCGTGAAAACGAAATCACTAATTGGCATGTGTGGCCCAAGAAATCGACGCACACTCCTTTGTTTCCACGCATCTCCTCCTCTGTGGTTATTTGCGGAGATTTTTCACGTGAACCAGGTACTTTGTGCTTGAAAGAGACTTTGTTTGCTTTTAAAAGATTAAAGACACTTTATATCATTTTTACAGTGATATCTCAACATAAACTTATTGTAGTTTAATCGTTTGGTATATTTTTCTAAACACTGTGTGGTGTATTTTTGTGGTGCTATATTGTGTTATTGCATTATTTATTGAACAAATACTTTACACATTGTCTTCTAAGTTAAGCCTGACTGCTCAGTGCCAAGCTACCAGAGGGTGGGCACAGAATAATTTGGATTGTGTGTGACTTAACCTGACTAGAGTGAGTGTCCTTGCTTGGACAGGGGGTAACCTGGCTGCCAACCGAACACCCCATTTCTAACAGGCTGTTTGTGAATCTCCTCTAGACAGTGACACAAAGGGAGCTGGGGTGTAGCCTACATATCCTGATGAGCCATCTGAGCTAGAGTGGAGGGATGAGTGGTTATTATCCCTGAATGGGCTGTGCCTGCCCTGACACAGTTCAGTCTCCAACCCCCTGGTGTGTGCCTGGGGCCAGGCCTGGGCAAGACGGGCTCTTGTAAACAACAGAGACTTTCCTTTAAAGTTTGCCTACTTCAAAAACAGAAAGGGGTAGAGGTAGTGGACCCAAAACCCCAGAGTTTTAGATTACTTCTAGAATCAAGACGAACCTCTGCCAAGGAGAGGAGCTGAGGAGCTGGAGGAGGAGTACTGCCCCTTTGCAGGTGACAGTGCTTTGCTGTGTTGGCCTGCAGTAGCTGCTTCTGTCTCAAAGAGGACAAAGACTGGACGTTGTGGTATATTCCTGCTTGTGAAGAATCTCCAAGGGCTTGGACTGAGCTTGCCTCCTGTTTTGAAGTCTCAGGGCCATCGAAGACTTCCTCTGCCAGCACCTGGACTCTCTGCTGATACTCCTGCCCTGCCAAGTGGTGCCCCATCCAGTCCCTGGGCCCTTAAGAGGTGAAGTTGGCAGAACAGGGACTGAAATTCACTCACAGAACACCATGCAGGGAACATTGTGATGCACCACCTGCAACGTGGCTGAAAAACGACACGCCACATGCTTAGTGGCTAAAATTGATGCTCCACCTGCATCACGGCTGGGAGATCGACATATTGTGCCTGAAGAAATGACGCAACACCCACTTGCAGCTGCTGATAATGACGCAAACCCCCGCAGCGTGGTATTTCAACACCGTAAGGCCTGATTTCTCAAGCATCATCGCTAGGTGTCAAAAATCAATGCAAGCCTTGAGACCCTCACGGGTGAGTAGTGCGCTTTACAAATCCCCTGTGGATCAGAGGTGCTTATCCGGAAATCGATCCCTTGCGGGAGAGAAAAACGGCGCATCGCCGATCTGACCAAAGAAGAAATAATGCACAGCCTCACTTGAGAGTAAGGAATAGACGCATCACTGGCTTTTAACACACGCTCACCTGTCTGGCTTTATTTTTGTCGCAAACCAGGTATTTTGTGTAAAATCGACATTTCTATTGTTTTCTGTGGAGTAAGACTCTTTTTACTTTGAAAGTTCATACCCTGACTTGTCGTTCTCATCTTGTTTGATTTAAATAAGTATTACCTAATTTTCTAAACTGCTCTGGTGTCCATTTTGTAGTGTTTTCACTGTATTACTGTGTGTGTAATGGTACAAATACTTTACACATTCCATTTGAGAAGCCAAGCTGCCAAGGATGTGAGCAGGGGTTATCTACGTGGGTATCTCCATTGCCCTGACTAGAGTGAGGGTCCCTGCTTGGAAAGAGTGCAAACTGATAACCAGAGACCCCATTTCTAACAATGGGCAAAACCGTGCCTTAACTATATTCTGAAACTGTCCCACATTCAGTACATGATTTCTTCTCCTGTATCCCCGTAACATATGAAACTTTGCCTTTGCATTTGACCAGGGTTTTTCTTGACATTCTTACATACGTGTGCAAAGTGCCCCATGTGACCACAGTTTTTACATTCTTTGTTAATGGCAGGACACCAAAGACAAGAAGCAAAGCAAATATTGTTACCACACCTATAACACACAACAACCTGTTCTGGTTTATCTGTTTTCTTAAAAGTACCAGAGTAGTTGGAATGCGCACCACCTTTGTTATTTTGCGACTTATCAACACACACATCCTTAGCACCACCAACTTGTTTACTAGTGGCTTTGACTGTAGACATCATTTTTTTCTGATCATTCTAATGCTTTTGCTGTACATACAACACTGTGTAGTTTGGGATCACCCATGACCCCCAACTGTATTTTCTTACTTTTAACATGAACAGTAGTTTGGTCTCTAATTCATCTCATCTGAAATTACAACTCATGGATAAAGCTTACAGAGCCGCAAGGAATTCGTCAAAGGACTCTCCTTCCTTATAAGCGCCAGTGTAGAATTTAAATCTATTCAAGGCAATGCTGGTTGTAGGTTTGAGTCTCAGTTCCATCCTTAATAGGGGCTCTGCATACACATCAATAGTACCTTGGTTATCAGGTGGGGTATCCTGGGGCAGTGTTCTGAATACCACCTGCCCTTCCAACCCACAACAGTGCAAAAGTATGCTTTTTATTGCATTCTGCACCCATTCTCTCGCCATCAATGGCTTTCATTTAGGTGGTAAATTCTTCCTTCTACCTCGTCCGTGGTATTGGAGGTTCGCACTTGCTCTGCAAATATTTTGCTGCGGGATCAAACTGTATATTGCTTGTGCAGTCTGAGAATCACTGGCCTTGAGAGCAAAGAAAGCAGAAAATATACAGAAATAGCAAAACTTTGGATTAAAAACATGAAAGTATGACCAAAATATGTTCCAAATAATAAAAGGTGGCTATTTCCATGCGTTCATTGAAAAGAGAGCCCACCCTAAACTTGATTGCGCATAAACAAAGTTCTCCTCCTTCCCGAATGCAAAGAATGCAATAGTTCCCCAATTCAAGATAGCTGCCATGACCATGTGATGACTGAAAGACAATTAAACAGAAGAGTCAGGAGGTACTGAAGCCACGCAGTACAACTAACACATTCCTTTTTCCTTTTCCTTTTTCCTTTTGTGTACATCAGCTAGTGTGCATGTAGTACCATGCTCTATTGTTGACAAGCCTGAAGCGTGAGGAGGATGCATGATGAATGGATTGAAAAATACAGTTGCGCCCTGTTGCAGTTCCTCAGGCTTGAAATGTGAGGTAAGACTCACACTCATCTCCCCTCGCAGTCACGCTTCCTTCGCACTCCATCGCATGATGAATTAATTGAATAATGCAGTCACTCACTTTCAACCATGCTGGTACCCAAACAGCAATTGGAAATAATGACACTCACAAGGCAAATGGTAATAAACACACTCACCGCTGCAAGTAATTCAGAGTGATTAAGTTGTCATCCAAATGGTTTTAGAGGAACTGAGAGATTTTTAGGTAACCAGTTCTGTCCAATCCAAATAGATGCCAATCCACAGCGAAAAGTATACAAGTGCTGAATGGTGTAAATCAATACAGGTCCAAGAGGGTGCAGAAATCTAGCAGGTTCAGAGTGCATGGATCACATGAAATGCAGTATTGAAACTTTAAAAGAGGTTCCCACAGGTAAATCGGGTCCTGTGCTACAGTCCTTGACAGGATACCTCTTTAGCTTGTTGCCATTGTTGGAACATAACTCCAATCAGGAAGAATTGTAGTTGTAGTATTTATTTAGGCAGCACAGCAAGTTCACCTTCAAGGAAGGCAGTGAAGCAATTACCTACTCTGCCCTGCATTCGAAACTATGGGCCTGGTTACGAGTACAGCAGTTCCAAGACTGCCATACTCATGGTGGCAGTCTGACCACCGCAATCTTGATGGTCTGACTGCCAGATTATGATCCTGGCGGTTGGACAGCCAGGAGACTGCCACCACAACCAGGATCATGGATCCAGATGGGTTGGCAGCGGTGCAAGTCGTGGTCAAGCACGGTGGTGCTGATGTTGGCAACGCAGTACTGATCACAACTTGCCTTTCCACCAGCCTTTTCATGGCAGGGTCACTGCCATGAAAAGGCTGGTGGAAATACAGAAATGGTGCCACAGGGGCCTTGACTGCCCATGACAATGTTGTGGGTAGTGCAGGGGCCCCCCTGTCAGCACACTCGGATTGTATACTGGCTGCCACGGCATGGCGAGTGTGCTGGCAGCACAGACAGTCCAGCGCCATTGGCCTCGGCTTTCCCTGAGAGCCGAAGCCTATACCACCGCACTGGCTGTGCCGGCCAACCCAATGGGGAACTCAGAATGCGGTAGTGGTGAGGCTGTCTGCTTGGTGCCCGTTTTCCCACCATCGTATTGGCGGTGCACCATCAGACCACCAAAATCATAATAAGGCCCCATGTCATTATAGAATCTAGAATGCACACTGAACCATAACAATGGCATGCGCCAAAAATGACAAGACATTGCAAAAACCACTATCCTTGAATGAAAGCCACAAATTATCTCCTAAGGCTACGTACATTCAGTACTATGGGCAAAAATACTGTGGTTCAAGAACTGTGGTCCTCTGAATCTTGTGCTAAAATATCACCTGTTAAAAGATAATTGATTAAGCCACAAGACATCAAAATATAATTAATGACTGAATCACAGCCCGGCCCAAAAAAGTAGGGATACATTGGGAGATTTGTGGACGATAACTAAATCCGATTCAGTAATATGATTAGCAATCTCAAGACCTTTTCAGTCAGCCCATGTAAATCTTGCACACACAATTACAACTGGAGAGGGGGAGGCAAAAGATTGCCAACGTAGTCCTCCCTAGAGAAACTCTGTAACACAATAAGGTGCATTGGGTCTCAGATGACTTATGTAATAACCTCTATTTAGAGTTGTATTCAAAAACCCTATTTCAGTGGGATAATGGTCTATTCAGTCATGTGAAAGAATGCTTTTTTTCTTGAAGAGGTAGCCTCACACACCAAGCCTCTCTCTGTTCATCTTTGGCAACCTCTCCCCACCCAGTAGGACAATGCCACCAGGGCAGACTCTACCTGCTGTAGTATGGAACGTAGGAGGGAGTTCTTAGATAAAATCTACTGGACAATAATGGAATCCAGATAAAATTAAAAATACTGTATGGTACCCAGGTTATCGCCTTAATTGAACTGGGACCATAGGTATGGTTAAAACCCTTCATGGCATGGTATATGAGAAAGATGACTCACACCATCACCTAGGCCAACATGTTTCTGCCCCTGTAACAGCCAAACTGGTCCTGGGCATTCACCAGGACCACAGGATCCCTAGAGGATAGGCCAAACCACCAATACATTATACAATGAACAAACAGGCGGATCCTACCTGAACACTCAGGTGAAGTACATAAATGAAATAAACATAGTAAAACACCAAAAATTAGCATGATAGCTGACTAAGAACTGTTCAATTCATATAGTGCACAGACAATAACAGCTCTTCACACAAATTTCTATTGAGTGGAAAGCAAACAAGTGACACTGCAAGCCAAACCACTCAACATACGTGAAAAGGTGGCATAATTACATGCAAACAAATATAACACACATGCAGAAGAACACTAGAAATTACCCTGTCTTGTCCATGGCTAATACTAGTGGTGCAGGGCTGCACTAACAGACCATAAAACAAGCCCACAAACAGCAAAAAATGGCCTGGAGGAGAATAATGTCATGAAATAATAAGCAATACCCATTCACTCAAATTAATTTTCGTGTTGACACCCACTGTGTTCCAACTTATGATACAAAAAGTAGAAACTATACCTCATGCTCTAAGGTAACTCGTGCCCTCGCCATGCACTGCTACTTACCACACATATATCAGTAATGTCATCTTCAGTGAAATCATTTATAATATAACTGCAACATTTTCAATAAAATTATTGATAAGAAAACTGTGTTGGGCCGATAATTACAGTTACCTCAGGGCACGAGTTATAGTTTCTTGAGATGAGTATAACTATAGCTGTTGAATTTGTATGGTTTTTGTGAATACATATATATATTTATATATACATATACATAGTGAAGTTTCTCCAAGGTGAGAAAAAAAGACTACAGTGTTGGTGTGCAGTGAAACCCTCGACAGGTGGGGAACCAGTATGACGCCTTATGTATTCAAACAATGGTATCAAATACATTTTAAAATCCATAGAACCTGGGGTCTTTTCACATTCTTGTGTGGATTAAAAAGGAGACATCACACAGAGGTGGTAAATGCTATTTTAACAACCCCCAGAGAGCTGCCTTTATAGAGACAAAATCATTATGCAAGGCAATGACTTCCTGTTGCTCAACTTCATTTAACCATCACAATATAGTCCTGAAAAGAACACAGCTGGGTAAGCAGGGCTTTAACAAACACCCATTCTGAAAAGGTGGCGATTTTATTAGCTTTGTCATTTATATATTTAACTGTAACAAAAGCGATACGGACGAAATGCTGTTTCTTTCCACTACATTAATTTGTATCCATTAACAAATGTAATGCCAGCCCTAAAGTAGTTAATTTAGAAGAATCCTTTGCAGGAAAAGCCAACACATTTAAGATGTACCTCATTTATAGTTTGTTCATTGTTTCACTAATCATACGTGCCTACTACTGCTTTTGTGTGTTTGTGTGTGTGTATGTGTGTGTGTGTATATATATATATATATATATGTACAGATTTCATAAAATGGAGTGAGCGGTGTTATTTGTGGACTGCTGCAGGGACAGCACTTTGCCCCGATTTTTCGGAAGTCACATTTAGAATTTTTGGTAATTTAATTTGAAGAATTGCATTCACCATGCATTTGTGTGGGCAGAAATGCAATTATGACATTCTTCTGAAGTAGTGCAATTGCGCCACAATCCATTAATGTCTTGGAAGATTATGGAAAGTGACTGGAATTTAAGTACATTCAGAGATCCATTTACAGATGCGCCAATGACTCGCATTATAAAACGCACATTAGCCTTCTTTGACCAAAAGCCATAAATAACTCGGAGAGGAAAACAAAAAATAAATGGGGGCTGCAAAGGCAATAATGTAGTATCCAAAAGACGCGCCTGGATTTGAACCATTTTAATAAACAGGAAGGTTTGTGAGTTGTTGATTCGCTCTCATTAACCTTTCAAAACCACATTACAGTTTTTGTACAGTACTCTGAACTCAGTGATAGAATCTAAAGAAGACCTCTGATCCTCCTGTATCTTACAGGCCGGGAAGCGCCTAGAAGGGCGGAGACCCTGTCTGCACCACACGGTCTGCTGGTGCCTCTTACTCACTTGGCTGACCAAGTAACCCTTAATAACACATGGATGATACATGGTGATAGATGAACAAACAAAAAATTTGCTCGTTCCTGTGTGCTCTTGCCATGTAAAGCCATGAATAAAGAGATAGCAAATAGCTAAATATAAGGTAGACAACTCCTCAACACCCATTGGGGGAAAACCAGCCCAGTGAGCAGTGCAGAAGATATCCTAAAGTAAGAGCTAGGTGAGAGTGCGCATCAACGGCAGATCACAGTGGATGTAGAACATAGAAAACTATAGACGGATAATGAGATATTTATACAAAGCAGGGACTCTCCTCTTTGTCTGCAATTGGAAAGAAAATGCCCGGCCCTCCATAACCTACCGCTCTGTTTGCGTTTCATCTCTCCTCCCCAGAATATATAGTTCGTGCTCTCCATTGATGTTCTGACAGGCTTGCAGACAGCCCAGTCTGGGCAGCATGGAGTTCATTTATGACATAGGAACAGTGGGTAACAGCTTTTGTTAACAACTGTTGCAACGTCATAACGGTGAGTTACTGGATGTGAAGCCAGTTATTCATGCTAGTAGCTCTGTTCCAAAGGCCTGCATTACAAATGTCTTCCCTGTTAGTATCATCATGTTTTAATTCCACTAGTAGCGCCTCTCCATTTTATGGAGACTTAAAAAATGCTATCTATCTCACTAAAATAGCTTTTTTAATTAGCATAGACAATTGTGAGTCGGGACATGAGAAACGTGGAACACTGAAAACTGATAACATGAACTGAGTTTATTGAACAAATGGAAAAAGGCAAATACTAATCTTAGGTTCTTGTGTTTTTTTTGTTTCTGTTGTAGTTATCAGTCGCAGGTGTCACTAACTACAACTACCATACCCTTTTCGAAAATGCCTTGTCTGTTGCAGTTTTCCATTCTAGTTTTTATTTTATAGCACGCCGGGGCAGCTGCTCAGTGGCATGCAACGCCTGTTAAAAATCAAATCAATAACTATGGTCCCACAATACAATTCAAACAAGACACAGCGAGATGATCTATTTCTCACATCCTCCTGGTTAAAATGGAGGAGAGGGGTCGGTAATCATACAAGAATAAACTATTGGTCACTGGTGATCTGTAAAGTCCCCTAAAAGGGCCCGGGGGGAGCATGTGCTGTTGGTAAAAGAATCCAGTGATCTTTAAAATGATTGTCCATCTACAGTGACACCCATGGACCCCCACAATCAGAAGAAATGAAGTCAACCCATGCTGATCTTAGGGGTACATTAATTTGATTTTGCTGATCTGACTTTGATGTGGCACTTAATTGACCCATAACAATTAACTAGAGCAGATTTTATGCACGAAATCATCGGCAAAGAACAGTAGCCAAACCACGGCATAAGCGGGTCAGGTTTAAGAGATTAACGGCTGGCCTTTTAAAAAAAAAAAATTAAATACATTATCAATTCTGTACTTCTAATAATGGTGGTTAGCCTACTTGTAAGCACTCCCAATTTGACGGGTGACGTGGGACACCAGCAATTCAGAAGGGTTTATAAAAGA
Organism: Pleurodeles waltl; assembly: GCF_031143425.1. NCBI lineage: Eukaryota > Metazoa > Chordata > Amphibia > Caudata > Salamandridae > Pleurodeles > Pleurodeles waltl. The sequence goes on along the minus strand of NC_090438.1, from coordinate 326,732,462 downwards.
TCTCTTCATCAGCCTACATGTATTCTTTCCCACACGATGAGAGACATTTCCTATCTCCAGTGGAAATCTAAATGGAAACTTTGGGAATCTAAAATTTGATAAACATACATAATATTTGCTTGAAAATGAACGCATGCTTGCTGTTCATGGCGGTGAAAGCTTTACACTATGCACTCCTGATACAGCGCAAAACACACATGAATGATGAAAGGTGACAAGCAAGTTACTTGGTGAAAACACATCCATGCGGCCAAGGTTAGCTGCGCTTTTATCAGAATGTTGTGAAATAGGGAAGTTTTGTTAAAATGTTTCGTGCCCTATAGTATCAGATGTGGCAGCTGGATGCCTAGTAGTGAACCCTTATGATACAGGTCCGACCATCATTACATTCATGCAACTGTCTTAAGTCATGGCCTTAGTTATCATAAAATACTCACAAAGTAATCAGTGGTGGTAGTGAGAGGCACACATGGAGTAAGAGGTATGTTACTGCATCCTTTAGCTGTTTTTGTTGAAGATTCACTGCTGTGCACATCACCCCCACGGAAGCTCACTTGTTCCATCAAGGAGATTGCCTGGTGTGCGGTACCTACATCTTCATCTACCTCCAGCCGTAATGGTGTGCTGCACATAGTAAACCTGCTGTTTATTCCTGCATTCTTACTGCAAAGGACATGGGTGCCAGTGAACGCCTCAATATGACAGTGCATGCAAAGCCTGTAATGCTGGGAAATGCAGTACAGAGCCCCCATGTCTTCCTCACAGCATTTATGTATCTGGTGCCTGTCATCCTGTGTATATACACCGACATGAGCGAGGATCCCAGTCCTATAACACAGTCTTACTAGTGCTGAAAGGAATAAATGAAGCACTCAGTTAAAAAAAAAAAAAAATCCTGTATTTCACTCAGATTGCCTTAACTACCTCAGTATGTAGAGCACATTCTTATAAAATGCTAGTGACAGCATGTTTTACATGACCCAAATGTTGAACTGAATTGTTCGTTAGGGGCCGTTCAGTGGCGGCTGGTAATTTTAGGAGGGGGGGGGCGGGCGGGAAGCACACACACTTATTCATTCACACATGCACACACGCTCATCAATTCACAACAGTCTTCAACATTCAAAAAAACATGCACGCACCAGACATTCATTTAAAAAACACACACACTTACCTTCTGCTTGGAGGTCCCAGGAGGGTTGGGACTGCTGCCTTCCCTCATTGGCTGACCAAAGGTCAGCCAATGAGGGAAGGCAGCAGTCCCAACTTCGTCACTGAGTGGGGTGGGGTCAGTGAGTGAGCAGTTTAAGCTTCACTACTTAAACTTAAGCGCCCAGGTCGAAGTCAATCGGTGATGCTTCCCCTCCTCACTGAGGGGAAGGGACTGGAGGCACCTTTGCTGAGCTGAGGAGGTCGCCCCGATAAGAGCTGTGACCTCTTCAGCCCAGCAAAGTTCAGCTCAGGCAGCCAGGAGTTTGCACAAATCGCACATGTCTTGCTCCTGGCTGCCTTATCTGAACATGAAGAGTGTCTGTCAGGCTGACCTTTGCTCAGCCTGACAGACACTCTTCATGAGGGGCAAAAGGTGGGGGGGGCATGCTCCCTCCACCCTTAAGGACGGGCCGTGGCCTGGGCCGTTATCTAAATATTAGTTAGGAGTTCACTTAATAGTACGCTAGACATAACTACATTTTCAAAGCAAGGCACTGGAATAATCCACAACCTCAAGAGTGTGTATTTTTAAGGTACGCTAATATCTGGTCGCTAACAGATATCATCATTCAGTCTTTTAATGTCCGTTCATAGCCTTTATAACCTCCTCTGTTCATAGTAAAGCAGTCATTAGAAAATCGTAAATGCACCAATGCTCATTTCTTGTCAAGTCTACCCTTTTATAATGTAATTTTAACTAAGAATTGCAGCCTAAGGGGAGGTAAATACATGTCGTTGCAAACATAAAACAAATGTAATGAGCCTTCAGATGTGTGAATTTGGTTGGGAAGATATTGATGTGGTGCTAAAACCTACGACATTTCTAAAGCTTCTTCCCACAGAACTTGTACTAGCAAAACCTGCGCTACAAAGAGATGTCCCTGTCGATATGCTGTACTCAAATGTTCACTATTCTGAAAATGCACCATGAGCTATTGCCGAAACAAATAAAGTGAACTATGAAAATGTCCAAAACATTGTTTTTCATATTGAGATCATAAACATTGTTTGGTGTTTACATAAAAGCATTAATAACCATTATTATTTGATTCATTTCTATATATGCCTCTTCTTCCTCTATTATATTTTGGAAAATGGTGGAATGGTTGCTCTGAGGAGTTAGTTTCTGTCTTTATAAGACTATGTTTTGACACCAAAATGTAGTATATAGGTCTCATGATTCCTTAATTATTACATCATCACTGCAACACATCTGTCATTTTTAATAATATCATCCAGAAAAAAACAACCCAAATTAGCAACATCTATCCAAGCCAAATGACTTCTCTAATGATACAAAAACACAATTCAAATATGAACATCTCTGTACAACAAATCTTTACAGAGATATTTCAAGGGGCCAGGACTATCGGCTTATAACATGCATTGTGGCTGCATTTTAAGCAGGGAGGTAGCTTGGTCAGTAAATTTGTGGGGCGGGGAGGGGGTGTGTAAGCTTTAGTTTTTTCAATCATCACACTGGCATATCATGGTAACATAAATTATATGAGAAGCACAGCATGACTCTGGTTTAAGGTGCAGGGGAAAAGGTGAGGAGTGGAGATTGTTAGGGGTACTTAAAACTATTTTGTGAAGTAATTAAGATCTTAAGATCTTCAAAACAGAGGCAAGAGCGTTTGTGCTCATGGGTGTACTTTTATCTGTGGGTGTATGTAAAAATCCCAGGTGAAATGCGACAGACACTTCATACCCGACTGAAAGCACCTGTACCCAAATATTTATTAAATAATACCTTTATTTGGGGTGTGTAACCACTCTAACATCCCTCTGAAGATACTCCCCCGACTTTAAGTAAGATTTCATCTCCCTTTCTGTATCCCTTTCTTTGGTAGTGTGTTATGGTTACGAAATTAGGAACATTCTGAAGTCCAAACACAATTTGCCTAGTGCTTCCCACATGACAACAGAAATTCCCACCATTCAGTGCATTAAATGGGCATTTACTGCACTTTTTTTTATTGAAAAGGAGGGAGTACCTTCTCCGCAGGGGTGAGGCACTTTTAATGGAACAGTAACAGGTCCTCTCCTTACCAGGTACTCCGAGAAAGAGAGTCTCTCAACTTTCAAGAAGTGCATCATGCCTATTTTTCCGTGATGTCAAACAGCCTCCATAGAAACACCTGCTTACAGAGTGATGTTTCCTTACTACGTCTGGATGTTATATATATTCTTTTCAGCCTTTAAAGAAACTTAACTATAGACTCCTGGTAAGGTTTTACCCAAATATAACCTCATTTTACCCTTTTGCTGTACATTTGACATACTTCTATTAAAGTACACAAAATAAACATTTATTTTAGAGTGATGTCATATTAAATAAAGAAAATGTATTGAACTACGCAGTCACTGTCCTGCATCAACATGCATTTTGGGTGTGGACAGAAGACTCGTGGGTGAGCAGTTGTTCGATCACCCAGTGTAATTATCATGCTCCATTTATGTAGTCGAGAGCTATACTTTTACTTATCTTGATATAGTAGCCATAATGAAATGGTACCTTTCTGTAACAGCAGGCTTTATTTTTTAAAACAGTCATGATAGTAAATCAAATGTGCTTGAAACTTGTAGTTCTAAACACATTTTAATCATTTCTCACAAAGGTTAAACTATTAATTAATAGCAAGGTTGCACTTAATTTGAAATGACATGCTGTATTTCCATACATTTGCAACATGATCTATATATGCATACCTTTTCCCTTTGAGAAAATTCAAAATGTTTGGATAATGTACAATGTAAATCAAGAATCTAGTTTTATGTTAATTGTATGCTGTTTTTACGCATTGTAATATTAATGTTTAATGAATTGGCTAAATTGTGTGGTGTTTGTTTAACCTAAACTTGTGATAAATTTCCAGAATTCTACCTTGAGCCTTGCATCTCTTTTCATTGCTATTATTTTGTTGAGGCTGTTGAAGTGAGGTCAGGAACATTGCAGAAGGGTAGTTGTATTTTCAGCCAAAGCTCTCTGATCCACTGGTTTGTTTTACTGAGAGCGAGGCTAAGGCAACCATTTTTACTCCTAGGTGGACAACTAGGCAACTAGAGGTGCCATTTTGAGTTGTTTCCACTCTAGTCGCCTGAAGAGGTAATGAATACTCCACATATAAGGAGGGGGACAGCAAGGAGGCGCACTGCAGATGTACCAAAGGCAAGACCGTTTGCACTCATTCTCATTCATTCCACAGCCAGAGCCGTCGCTAATTTAGGTGTTTGGGGACATTATGCACCCCAGGAACTGTATGTCCTGCAGCCTGTGGAGGCTTGTCAGGGTGAGTTATATGTGAAATTATTACATTGATGACCTGTGATGGGGGCATGTTAGGGCCTGGTTAGAGACTCCATTTTAAATGCACATTTTTATCTTAGCGTTTCTTTTTTGTCAGTAACCTTTGAAATTACTTTCCGTTTATGTAATACTGTACTAAGAAATCATTGTACATGTTTCTTGTTTCTGGCAAATATTCTAATCTTTACATACTGTCCAAGGCAGAGTACACAGAACATGATGCCTTAACATTTTGATTGTCCTTGGAGATACCTTTGTATTAGAAGACATATCGTAGCGTCGAACCTGCACCTCTGACACAGTGTGACCCGAATGGTGCTTATTATACTTAAACTCACTCCACGACATATGCAGCAGAGGCACACTCCCATTGGGACTGTCCTGGAGCCTTTCATGCAGTGCCTGAGATGCGCCTTGCTGACTCTGATGTTGACCCTGAATCTCACCTCAACCTTTCACAGGATCCACAGCCTTCACCACAACATATGGTGCATCTTACTCTGATATGAGGGCTTGGGCTTTCCAATAGGTCTGGCAGAGGGTGCTCTAGCTATGCTCAGCAGTGTAGGTAGTTGCAAATAGGAGTATATCAACACAATCACAAAACCATGGTTAAAGAGTTTATCCTTTTCTCCAATTTTGTAACGCGGGTTACCATGCTTTGTGTTGTTTGCCTAAAATCACAGCTCATATTTTTTAATACAAGAATCAGACTATTGCTATAAATGTTCTAAACAATACTTTCACATTCTTTCTTGTGTCTCATATTGGGTACTATACATGACGACAAAAGGGTAGAGCTGTTGCCATGATGTTTTACTTGGGAATCTGAGTAGTCGTGTTTGAGATTGCGGAACCTATCTGTTACCCTTGTGTATTTGGGGGTTCAGGATGGGCACTGTGAGCTTGATAGGAGTTGTGTCAACATTTCCTGATGGTATATGTAGACTGAGTCCCTATACCCTAATGTTTATGTTGACCAAATGCACACTCCTACTTTTAGTGGAACCGTACAACAGACCTGTCATGTGAATTTTGTTGAGCGTTCTCTTCATTTCAGCCTCTGGATGAGTTCACCGTGGAGGGCCAGAGAGTGGGAAGGACAGTGGATGCAACTATAAGAAAGGACGATACTTTCCCTGTTTGAGCAAGTGTAGTTAATGTTCGATCATAGCTCAAGCAGACTTTTCATATCTTTGATCTTTTAGGCGATGTACAGCCTGATATTTTGTGTAACTGAAACCTGGTTAACTGATTCCACCCACCTCTCTGAAAATTGAGGTGTATAGTTCATCAGGTTATACATTGCTACATCCTGACAGGATTAATAGGAGAGGGGTAGCAGTGGCTATCACATTTAAACAAACGTTTCAGTGATCCACCTTTCACATTAAAGAACTAGCTGGGGTGGAGGCTTTAGGTTTCTTCCTTTCGGTGTCTGTTTAGAAGTGCCTAGCTAGAGCATCTTTTTATCATCATCCGGGCCACTCTCTTGATGTCATTAGGTCTCTTGACGAATCATTGTGCCATTGTACACTGCAGTATGCAAATTGTATAGTCCAGTGTGACTTTAAATGCTGCGTTTCTAATTGTGCTACAATGTTGTTGTTGGATGAAATGACTTCTCTTAACCTCTCCTGAGTAATCTCAATGCCCATGCATCATAGTTGGCCATACTATTGATCATACTTTTCCCCATTCACTTATTTCTGTTTCGGAGCATTGCTCTCTGTTATGACCAGATAATTTTCCTATTGAATTTTGTTGGCTGGGTGGCAATTAGCTTAGCATCTTCCTACTCTTATCACTCTTGGAAACAATGAAGCCCACTGATGATATAAACCTTCTATCCATCTTGGCTCCTCCATTTTCCGATAGCCTTGATTCTGACTCAGAAGTGGTTAACAGTTTGCTTATTTCACCTGCCAATACCTTAGCTCCTCCATGGACACAGAAGGCCTGGATTCATGACCCTTCAGCTTCCCAGTTTACACAGGATCTCGCATTGTAAAATAGTGCCTGTGAAAAGGTGCAAAGTGGCGGAGACACTATCGGTCAGAGGGCAAGGATATTTATACAGTAGCCTTCAGGAGATACCATGCCATCATTAAGTAAGTGAAAGTATTCTATTATGAAGACAAATTGCATCAGATACTAATGGACTATGTGAAATATTTAAAATCATCAAGTGGTTTCTGGCACCTCTGGCATGTAGGACTTCTATTTTACCTTCTCTGAAGCTATGTCATAAAATCTCAGTGTTTTTTGTTGAAGAAAACTGTAATATCCAGCATACTTTGGCTGTGACACCTGCTTTAGATGACAGTTGATTTTTAGGGGCATTTGGGCTGCCTTTAGGCTTTGTTCTCTCCTCCAATTTAATTTCATTTCTTTGGAGGAATCTGAGACTGATATTTTGGATACTAAATTTGGCTCTCCGGCCAAATTGTGTCTCGCTGCTTTGCTGGCAATGGTGATTGAGGTGCTTACCAAATTTTTAACAGACTCTTGAACATTTCAAAATCAACAGCCACATAAAATGGATGAGAAGCTGATAAATCAGCAGCTTTCAGAATATATAAAAAGAAATAAGTTACTTCATTCAAGCCAGTCTGGTATAGCACAGAAGCCGATCCGCTTGCAGGGTCTGAATATGTCAAATTGACTATGGCTTAAGGAGGGATGGCAGCACTGATTTCTTTTTCTGCGATGGTTGACACCATATTGTAAGGAAATGCCTTCTTTGACATGATTACCCCCTAACCTTTTGCCTTTTGTTGATGCCAGTTATGATTGAAAGTGTGCTGGGACCCTGCTAACCAGGCCCCTGCACCATGGTTCTTTCTCTAAACTGTACCTTTGTTCCCACAATTACCGCAGCCCTGGCACACAGATAAGTCCCTTGTAAGGGAAGATCTCTAAGGGCTGCAGCATGTATTATGCCACCCTGGGAACCCCTCACTCAGCACATGCACACTGCCTCACAGCTTGTGGGTGCTGTTAGGGAGAAAATGACTAAGTTGACATGGCACTCCCTTCAGAGGGCCATGCCCACAATCCACTGCCTGTGGTAAGGCACCCCTCTAGCAGGCTTTACAGCCCTAAGGCAGGGTGCACTATACGACAGGTGAGGGCATAATTGCATGAGCAATGTGCCCTTACAGCGTCTAAGCAAAACCTTAGACATTGTAAGTGCAGGGTAGCCATAAAGAGTATATGGTCTGGGAGTTTGTCAGTTACGAACTCCACAGTTCCATAATGGCTACACTGAAATCTGGGAAGTTTGTTATCAAACGCTTCAGCACAATAAATGCACACTGATGCCAGTGTGGGATTTATTGTAAAATACACCCAGCGGGCATCTTAGAGATGCCCCATGAATACCAGCCCGACTCCTAGTGCTAGGCTGACCAGTTTCTGCCAGCCTGCCACAACCAGATGACTTTCTGGCCACCTGGGGTGAGTGCCTTTGTCACTCTGTGGACAGGAACAAAGCCTGTACTGGGTGGAGGTGCTTCTCACCTCCCCCACTGCAGGAACTGTAACACCTGGCAGTGAGCCTCAAAGGCTAATGCCTTTTTTTACAGCACCCCAGGGCATCCCAGCTAGTGGAGATGCCCGCCTCTCCAGCCACAGCCCCTGATTTTGGCGGCAAGGCCGGAGGAGATAATGAGAAAAACAAGGAGGAGTCACCTACCAGTCAGGACAGCCCCTACGGTGCCCTGAGCTGAGGTGACCCCTGCCTTTAGAAATCCTCCATCTTGAGTTTGGAGGATTCCCCAAATAGGAATAGGGATGTGCCCTCCTTCCCTCAGGGAGGAGGCACAAAGAGGGTGTAGCCACCCTCAAGGACAGTAGCCATTGGCTTCTGCCCCCCTGACCTAAACACACCCTTAAATGTAGTATTTAGGGGCGACCCTGGACCCAGGAAATCAGATTCCTGCAACCTGAAGAAAGGAGGACTGCTGACCTGAAAGCCCTGCAGAGGTGACGGAGACACCAACTGACTTAGCCCCAGCCCTACCGGCCTGTCTCCAAACTCAAAGAACCTGCACAGTGATGCATCCGATGGGACCAGTGACCTCTGAGGACTCAGAGAACTGCCCTACGCCTAAAGGACCAAGAAACTCCCAAGAACAGCAGCACTGTTCAGAAACTGCAACAGGTTTGCAACTTTCAAAGAGACTCCACTTCCCGCCAGAAGCGTGAGTCTTCACACTCTGCACCCGATGTCCCCGGCTCGAGTTTGAAGACACCAACACTGCAGAGAGGACTCCCAGGTGACTCCAATGACGTGGACACCCTGAGTTGACCTCCCTGCACCCCTACAGCGACGCCTGCAGAGAGGATCCAGAGGCTTCCCCCTGACCACAACTGCCTGGTAACAAAGGAACCTGACGCCTGGACCAAGCACTGCACCTGCAGCCCCTTGGACCAAGAGGAAACACCTACCAGTGCAGGAGTGACCACAAGATGGCCCACATCCTAGCCCAGTCAGTGGCTGGCCCGAGAAGCCCCCCTGTGCCCTGCATGCATCGCCTAAATGACCCCCGGGTCCCTCGATTGCTTTCTTTAGCAAACCCGACGCCTACTTTGCCTACTGCACCCAGCCGCCCCTGTGCCGATGAGGGTGTATTTTGTGGGCTTGTGTGTGTCCCCCCCAGTGCTCTACAAAACCCCCCCTGGTCTGCTCCCCGAGGACGCAGGTAATTACCTGTAAGCAGACTAGGACCGGAACACCCCTGTTCTTCATAGGCGCCTATGTGTTTTGGGCTCTCCTTTGACCTCTGCACCTGACCGACCCTGTGTTGCTGGTGCTGTTGCTTTGGGGTTGCCTTGAACCCCCAACGGTGGGCTGCCTATGCCCAGGGGACTGACTGTGTAAGTGCTTTACTTACCTGAGAAACCTAACCAAACTTACCTCCACCAGGAACTGTTGATTTTTGCAGTGTCCACTTTTAAAATAGCGTATTGCCATTTTAACCAAAACTGTGTGTACTACTGTTCTAAATCAAAGTTCTATACGTACCAGTGTGAAGTACCTTGCATTTTATGTACTTAACTCAAATCTTGAATCTTATGGTTCTAAAATAAATTAAGAAAATATATTTTTCTATATAAAAACTATTGGCCTGGAGTTAAGTCTTTGAGTGTGTGTTCCTCATTTATTGCCTGTGTGTGTACAACAAATGCTTAACACTACCCTCTGATAAGCCTACTGCTCGACCACACGACCACAAAATAGAGCATTAGTATTATCTAATTTCGCCACTATCAACCTCTAAGGGGAACCCTTTGACTCTGTGCACACTATATTTCACTTTGAGATAGTATATACAGAGCCAACTTCCTACACATATCTAATGCAATCTTATCACAGCATCTTTCTGATTTAGGACTTGGGTCTTAGCTATAGATTGGATTACATTTCTCTTCAATAATAGAGGACAATCAGGGTGGTTGGCCCCCTTTTCCACAGAGCTGCAGCACTTCTTGGTTGGGTTACCCCAGGGCTCTTCTCTCAGTCCAATGCTGTTTAACATTTATCTGGCCCTGCTGGCTTCGTTCGTTGATTCATTTGGATGCAAGGTAGTGTCTCACATCGATAGTGCCTGATTACTCCACTGTTTGAGAAGGGGACTAAAGCTATTCATGGACATTTTAATACCTGTCTTCAGGCATATTTTGAATATCGCCATGCTAGTCCCCTAATGTGCAATATGGAAAAGACAGTTTTTATTGCTTGCATCTTTCCAGTCTAATTGATGGCTTAGTTGTTGTCCTGAAATGCACCCCCATCACTTCTGCCATCAGTGGTTGTGAGGTTCAACAAATTGTTGTCTTTCCAAACACAGGTTTCCTTAGTGAAAGGTGTATGCTTTGGCTTTCTTCAAGCCTTACAAAAATGTATTTTCCTTTGAATTCCAGAAAAACAGCTGTCCATGCATTTATCTCCTCTAGGCTCCATTATGCTAATGTTCTGTCCCTGGGTCTTTGATTAGCAGGCTACATGTAATTCAGAATGTCTCCACCCTTCTTATCCTCAAACGTCCTCACAGGACATCTATGACCTCATTTGCAATTGCTGCACTGACTGTCATTAAAGAAGAGAATTTTCTTCAAGACTTTAGATTTGGTCTATAAAGTTGCAACATTATACTCCTTCATAGGTTTTGCACTATTTATTGTCTTCTCTTGTAGTGGTACCTAATTTTAGGGAGGCTAGAAGGGAAGGTCGCTCTTTCTCCTATTTGCTGTGCAAGCCCGGAACCTGGTCCTGGTGAACTGAGTCACTTTTTAGAAAAAGTCTTAAAATCTGGCTGTTTGCTTCAATTTGAGTGGCATTTTCTAAGTACTGTTGATTTGTAGTGATGAAACACTCATTGGAGTATATGCCCGCTTTACACATGTATTCTTTCACTACACTTACAGGCCTCATAATGTCTATAGAAATGCACTCGCAAAGTTCACTTAGAATGGAACTATCATCTATGGGAGGCCACAGACTTATCAGCTATCAAACACAGCCCTCACTCTCTTACACATCTTTCCACATTAATATTAGTCTTAGGCCACAATGCAACATTTTAATTATTAGGCCGCCAATGCAACATTTTAATCAGTTGCTCTTAAAATTAAAAAAAGATCCCCAAATGTTTTGCCTTCCTCCTCCCCTTTTTTCTGAACTCATTTTTGTTGGCTTAGGGGTCTGGGCACTTAACCACTGCAGACCAGTGCTAAAGTGCATGCACGCTTTCCCTCAAACATGGTGGCCTTTCCACAATTGGCATATCTAATTTACTAGTAAGCTTCTAGTAAAGTGCACTACCTGTGCCCAGGGCCAGTAAATTAAATGCTACTAGTGGAGAGGCCTACAGCGCTGATTGCGCCACCCACTTTAGTTGCCCTTCAAACATGTCTGCGGCCTACCATTGCAGACAATTTAAACCACTTGCCAGACCTAAGCCTCTCTTTTTTTCATATATGTAAGTCACCTCTAAGTAGTCCCTGCGCAACCCCAACAGCAGAGTGCAGTATATTGAAAAAGTTGGACATGTACTTTTATGTTTTACATGTCCAGGTAGTGAAAAACTCTTAAGTTAATTTTTCACTACTGCACGGCCTAGCTCTCCCATAGGCTAAATGTAATTTCTAATTGGGACCAGATAGATATTTTGAGTTTGGTGTCTCTGGACTCACAATTTAATATCACACTTGATGGTGAAGTTGGATTTTAAGTTGTAAGTCTGAAAATGCGTCGTTTAGACAACAGGCGCATACGCCTTGACTACTGAAATGCACTCTACCTAAATATTAATAAATCCTCTCTCAACAAACTCCAGGTTATTCAGAACGCAGAAGTAAGGAAAGGTTTGTACCCTCTTCACTGGTCGTGAGTTAGGAAGTGAGTTACTTTCAAAGCACTTTATATGGTTCCACAGGTGCTGCACCTTCAAGGTCATTGTTTCAGTGGTATTTATCCAGAAGAATGTTGAGATCCTTTTCTTTGAGACAGTTGATTATCCCTAGGTTTTGGAAAGTGAGATGGTGTGTCCGTTCCTTTTCCGTGGTGGCTGCTAAATTGTGGAACACACTTCTGATTCACATTGCCAGTTTGACCTCTCACATGGCCTTCGGAAATAAAATGAAGACTTGGCTATTCTCTCTCCCATAATTGTTCGCTTGGGGGCAGCTTCTTTTGGCATTTAATTCCTTGACGCCTTCCAGTGTAGCATGCTTTATAATTATTTATCTTACCTTGATTGTGACTCTGTGATCATCACTACAAACCACCCTCACCTGGGATATAGTCTGTCTGAGCTGTCGAGAGGTATAAGGTACAGCATGCAATTCAACAGTCCAGTCTTAACGCAGCCACGGAGAATTCATAAATGGGCCAAACCTGCCTAAATTGTGCTTTTGAAATGCCAGTAGGTGCCACTGCTACCAAATTTGAAATAAAATCGCAGCAGAAAACAAAAATGGAAAATTGCTGATTCCAGGATGTCGTAACATAAACTACAAAGACCATTTGCTAGCTTTACACTCAAATATGTACAGCACACCTTACAGCATGTACAACTTTCTTACCTTACAATTCCAAAAAGAAATCCTCTGCAGGCTCCCTCCCCCGCTCCTACCCAGAATGAGGTGAGAGCCCCTGAAACTCCATATCACAGGCTTTCGGATCAATGGGGGCTTCCTGAATATTGGTCCCCCCCAAACGGGCTGCAGGGGCCTGTTCTACGCTCCTGACCCAGAGCAGAAGTGTACACTAATGAGTTCGTTATTGAGGCTGTATCAGATATTTCAGTCTTGGTGCATCTTGCATGCAACAATATCTTAATACCCTGACCGGTGTATGCAATGCTTGTTTGCAAACTAAGAAAGTCAATCACAAGCTGCAATACCCAAAGCACTGAGGAAAAAAATACACTCTTTCTGTTGGGAGCAATAAAATAAGCAAAAAGGAAATAAACTCCGGATTCCAAAGTTTGTGTGTTTAGAGCTGCAAGTCACATTTTCTATTTGAGAGCGAGCAACGGGAAGGTTCGCTAAATCTACATTTGATAAATACATTCTAAGTTAAATTTGGATGCATTTCATCAAGCTATCCTTTAAATAAATTCAGATGCATCTGGTGCTAGTTTGCTCAATTCATAAGAAGATCAAGTGTCATGTATATGCTCCTACTGGGAGAACTTAGTTGTTCCCTTCATAAGCATCACCTCTTCTAAAGCAGCTCAGCACAATAACTCCTCTGTAACCAAAGAATACATCCAAAGTAAAACTAGTTTGAGAAGCCAAGGAGTCTACATATCTCAGCAAGTGCCAGCAAAGCCAGTCAGGCTTCTGTTGGTGTAAAGGAGAGATTAGTTAAGATTGGTGATGGATTTGGCACTTAAGGTGACGTGCTATTCTTTTGGAAGGACAGTGTAAAGCATACAGAGTGTGCTGTTACAGCACTCAGTGAAACATATATTATCAGTACTATGGAAAGTCAAAAAACATTCACTGAGGTTGTTCATATGTTTAAGATGCTTTGTCACACCCCCACAATAGCCAGCACCATTAAAAAATACATATTAGTAGACTTTAAGGGGTCGTATGACAGTGGCATATAAACTACATATCATGGTTCTACATTTTATGTCTGACTTTTAATCAGCAGCACGTTGCATCCTTTGACTTGTACTTTCCTTTTTAACATTTAAGTGCATGGACTGTCCTGCCCAAACACTGTAAATTGGTTCTGGACGAGCTTCCACTCCCACTGGGCTGGTGCCAAAATGTCTACAGTTGGCCAGAGAGCAAATTCTTTTCTTTCCCTGTCTCACTTTACACTAAATTATGAATGAGGCAGACCTCACCTTGGGGCTTTCTCAAGTTGATGATGTTTCTGTACCCCCTCTGCCCTTTTTGCTGCCATTTCTGAGCCGAGCGGAGTCACATATCTGACACCCATGGCCTCCTGCCAAAATGCCTCAGCCGTTGTTTCTGCTCTTTAAGCAATTTTCACATATCATTAAGAGGAAGCACAGACAGAGTCAGCGCTAGCAGGCTAATGCTAATTAGTGTACTGGAGGTTTAGGCAGACAAATCCTAACTTTTTAAAATGTAATTTCCCGAAATATTTATCAAAAATCCAACTTCGCAAATGAATTGGATAGTTAATAAATAGATCAAAAATAGTGGTTCAATCAATCCATTGGCTTATCTCAAACCCATGTTTGCAAGAAACCCCCAACTCTGACACTCTGCGCCTCCTTATTTAGTTTGAAGCACAGACTGGGTCAGTCTATGGTGCCTCCATAGATGAATGGGCACCAACAATCATACGAATCGGTATGCACACACCACTGAACAAAAATCCCTTCAGCAACAACAGGGCATACCATGGCCAAATGGTTCAGTAATGAAGCACTGGAGACTGGCATTATTTTTCAGCCGAAATAAAATATTTGTGAAGACTTGGTCAGTATTTCAGCTACCCCAGATGACTTTCCTCTTTTCTGTATTACTTCTACTCTACTGATGAAGAGCTAAATCCAGAAACACGTCTAGAGGTAACAACAATACCTATATTAACTTTGGTGAAAAACTACAGCAACTTTGAAGCAAGCGTACTGCATTTACCAGAATGCAATGGGGTGAACTGTTCTGGGGTGAGAGGCAGTGTGTTCCCTCCCCTCATGTGTTTATAAGCCTCCCTTAGCACTAGGAGCATATATTGATCCTATCAAAAGGGCTCTGCCATAAATCGTCAGTGAGGCAAACATGTATCAGCCCTTATGGCTTTTCCAAAACTTCAGGGGGCTTATTGCAGCTCCACATTTCTTTTGGTTATTATGTGGTATTACTGAAGTCCCCGGTGATTTGGCTGTACGACTGCTACTGAATAGTGTACCAATCCATCCCTTCTTTATCTTCATATATTCTTCAGCTGATAACTGAGTTTCTAGTAGGATGGTGATGTCTGTGTGTTTTTACATTTAAGTAGATACATTTTTTTTTTTACTTGTCACTTATTGAGAGACATAATTTACATTTTAGGATTTAAACACAAACTCAATTTTTGAGGTGACTTGCCTCAATATACTGTAATAATATCCTGATAATATGACACAGGGTTCATGCCCCATGGTTCTCGGGAATTCTATGTTATTCTAGGTTTATAAATCACTTGTTGAGTTCAGCACTTAAATCCACTGGCATTTACCAGCTATTACTATGACACTGTAATGTATTCTTCTGTATATGTTAGGACAAGTTGGGATTAGATAGTGAAAAAGGCACAACTGGAAGTTTGACTTTAAGGCTGAACACTTCTAGTACACAAAGATACTTTCTATCATAAGTGGAATAGGTTCCTGTTGGACTTTTTCCTTATGCAGGGTGATCCCCAATCTTTTTGCCTCCTGCTTCCTATTTTTCCTGACCTGTTTTTGTTGGCTTTTGAACTCTGAGCACTTTACTACTGCTAACCAGTGCTAAAGTGAATATGCTCTCTGTGTAAACTGTATTGTTGATTGGATTTCCATGATTGGCATATTTGACTTACTGCCAAGTCCCTAGAAAAGGTCACTAGAGGTGCCCAGGGCCTGTAAATCAGATGCTACTAGTGGTCCTGCAGCACTGGTTGTGCCACTCACATTAGTAATCCTGTAAACAAGGCTCGGACCTGCCACTGCAGTCTCTGTGTGTGCAGATTTTAACTGCCAATTCGACTTGGCAATTGTACCCACTTGCCATGCCTAAACCTTCCCTTTTCTTATATGTAAGACATCCCTAAGGTAGGCCCTAGGTAACCCCATGGGCAGGGTGCAGACAATGTTTAAGGTAGGACATATACTAATGTGTTTTATATGTCCTGACAGTGAAATACTGCCGAATTTGTTTTTCACTGTTGCAAGGCCTATTTCTCTCATGGATTAATATGGGGGCTACCTTTCAAAATGATTAAAGCGTAGATTCCCTTTGGGAGCAGATAGATATGGAGTTTGGGGGCTCTGAGCTCACAATTTAAAAATACATCTTTTAATAAACTTGGTTTTAACATTGTGTGTTTGAAAATGCCACTTTTAGAAACTGGGCCTTTTCTTGCTTAAACCATTTTGTGACTCTGCCTGTTTGTAGATTCCTTGCCTGGGTCAGTTTGGCAGTTGGGCTGTTTGCACTTCTCTCTAGACAGTGACACAAAGAGAGCTGGGGTGTAGCCTGCATTTCCTGATGAGCCATCTGTGTTAGGAGGGAGGGAAGGAGTGTCACTTACACCTGAAAGGGCTGTGCCTGCCCTTACACAATGCAGTCTCCAACCCCCTGATGTGTGTCTGGGGCCTGGCCTGGGAAAGGCAGGATTTCACAAACAAAAGAGACTTTCATTTGAAGTAAGCCTACTTCAAAGGCCAAAATGGGTATAAGAAGAGAACCCAAAACCACATACTTTAGATCACTTCTGGACATCAAGAGGAACCTCTGCCTGGAGAAGAACTGAAGAGCTGAGGAGAAGTGCTGCCCTGCCTGAGACTGTGCTTTGTGGAGCTATCCTGCTGTTGCTGCTTCTGCCTGTGCAAGGGGACAAAGACTGGACTTTGTGTGCCTTCCTGCCTGTGAAGAAATCTCCAACGGCTTGTCCTGAGCTTGCTTCCTGTTGTTGAAGTCTCAAGGCCATCAAAGACTTCTCCTGCAAGCACCTGAACTCTCTGCTGAGACTCCTGCCCTGCCAAGTGGTGCCCTATCCAGTTCCTGGGGCCTTGGAAGGTGAAGCTGGCAGACCAAGACTGAATATCCACTCACAGACCTCCTTGCGGGGAAAATATCGACACACCTTCCGAGACACGGCTGAGAAGCGACACGCTGCTGGCTTCGCTGCAGAAATCGACACTCAACCAGCATCGCAGCTGGAAGATCAACGCACACAGCTGGAGAAATGGCACGCATCAACCGCTGATGGAGGCTGACAATGTCACAACCCACATTGCGTGGTTTTGCGGATACCGTGCAGTAGGATTTTCGATGCAAGCCTTGCTGGAAGCGGAAAACCTTAGCAACCCCTGCCCAGACCCGAGTGCTTGCCCGGATCGACGCATCGCTCTCCTGAGGAGAGGAAAAACAACACATGCCAACCCGACCAGAGAAGGAGAAACGACCCACGGTCTCACTTGCGGGTGAGAAATCAATTCATCGTTAACCTTTTTCGATGCACACTCGCCCGTGCATGTTATTTTGATGCTACCCAGGTACTTTTCAATGCTAACAGTGTTTTTACTGTTTACAAAAGGATTTAAGACTCTTTTGCTTTTAGACTTAATAACTTGCCATGTGTATGTTGGATTTTTGTCGTTTTGGTCTTGTTTTGTTTAGATAAATATTTCCTATTTTTCTAAACCTGTGTGGTGTCATTTTGTAGTGTTTTCACTGAGTTACTGTGTGTGTTAGTACAAATACTTTACACCTAGACTCTGAAGTTAAGCCTGCCTGCTTCTGCCAAGCTACAAAGAAGGTCAGCGGGGGTTAACTAGAGGGACGGTCCTTGCGTGGACAGGGGATAACCTGACTGCCAACCAAAGACCCCATTTCTAACAATTCCCTTCTCATGTATGAAATATATAGCTTTCAGAGACTGAGGTAACAGTTACTACATGTATTAGAAAACTAAGCAACATGCTGATGAGCAGATATGAATAGTTGTTTTATAACGTATATTAACATTCTAGTGTAGTCACCTTCCATCTCCCCCTATGTTGAGGATTTTCTGTATTCCCAGATCCACATGACTAGTAACCGTACTTTAGAAAAGTTACACCTTTTCAATGTATATACTTTCTGGCAGTACTCACTTGATAGTAAGATTCTGATGTCCCATGACTCTTTCAAATGTGATCTTGATTTGTCTCTGACTATTTGTGCACAACCGAATTCAGCCTTTCTCTACCAGAGGGCCATCTAACATGTATACCAGTCTTATTTAATGTTTTAGCAATTGTAGTCTCTACACTCATGGGTTTTTGGAGCTGTTGACACTGATGGTGCTGTGCACTTTCCCAGTACTCATTCTGTACTCTTACATGGAGTCTAATAAGTTGCCTAGGTCTGCAGGTTCCATATAATGTCATTTTACCATTGTGCATAATTGTGAGAAAGTGTA
The DNA here is from genome assembly GCF_031143425.1 of Pleurodeles waltl. Lineage (NCBI taxonomy): Eukaryota > Metazoa > Chordata > Amphibia > Caudata > Salamandridae > Pleurodeles > Pleurodeles waltl. The sequence goes on along the minus strand of NC_090438.1, from coordinate 326,714,292 downwards.
TTATCAGGTAGGGTGGACAGTAGTTCACCATAAGTAATAATGGTACTATTCTTGTTAGGCCCAGTAAATGCTTCAGTATTTTAAACTGAGCTGAAGACCTGGTAGGTAGGGCATAGAGCAGTCAATCTTTATTAAGAAACTGTGCAAGGTATACTGAAGTACCAAACAGTTAAAAAGTAAAAAATGCACTGCAATGTAAATCCCACTCAAATTTGTAAAAAAGAAAGAATATTTCAATGAACACAATGACACCAAAAAGCAAAACATGTAATGAGTGGGAACTGTTGGTATGATTTTTTTAAGGTTTTAAATAAAGATAACTCCAAACAGCATTGAGCATCAGCCGCTGTCCTCTGGTTGCATGTCTCCTAGACCTAGGCTTAGTCCTAGACTGGTCAGATACAGAAACTAGGTTTGTCCTGGTCAGAAATTATACCCACAGACTTAATCTCTCAAAAGGAGGTCTGACATTCTCTACAGAGCTAGACAAGTAGGGCTGTGGTGTATAAGGGCTTCGTAAGGCTGAATAGCTGTTGGATGAGGTCTTGATGGAGCCATTGCCTTTTGGTGGGAAAGGTCTAAGCGGAAGGAAGTCAAAATTTGCTCCTAAAAAAGGTCCCTTGCTGCGTACTGTTGGTGCCTTTGCACAGTAAAGATTTCTACCTTTAGAGTTAGTCACTTTTTGAGCTTAGCTTTTCCAGTGGCATAGGGCTGAAAGCTGTATGCAAAGCCTGATAGCCTTTCCGTGATTTCCCACTGAAACTAATTTGCTGCTGCGCAAAAGTACCAAGAGGGAGCATCCTGATTCTTTGGCTCAGCTGCAACTCACCTTCTTCAGATTTAATTGGCAGGTGTCCCACCTAGCCTTTGGAGTCAAAATATTTCTACGTCCCAGGTTTTTCAGGGTGTTTGGAAGAATACATTTAAGTACACAGCCCCACGACTCCAAAGAGAACACTAAAGGGTAAAGACGCACTCAGCAGATGCTATCAGCGGCGTCCAGATGGAACTGGTCAGATGGGCTCTCAGAAAAAGGGGCTTATTGCTTGTTGTTTTCCTGTAGCTAAACAGTAGGTCAGCCAACTGACCTTTGGCGTCCACTTTTGTCCTGTGTCCTGGGTGCAGTTGGGAGCATGTCCAGCCTCTCAGGTCTCCTCACACATCAAAACAGCACGTGTAGTCCTTTCTCTGCTTCTACAGGTCCAGTAGCATTCTCAAGAGGGTGCCCAGGGGTGGTACATTTTTGCCTAGCACTTGCCTATGGGTGAAAGTGACACCAACCCCCTCCCTATCCAATAGGAGAAGGGTTCTGCAAAGGTTCCTGTGTGCCCTACTGCAGACAAACCCACAGTGCTCCTCTCTATCTAATTCTAACATGGCAGACCCTTTGCTGCCTGTGCAGAGCTCTTGTACCCACCCTAGAGCAACCTTTCCTCTGTGATAACTCAAAACTGATTCTGGGGGCATCTCTTCACCCAATGGGCATCAGGTTGACTAGATGGACAAAGGATGGAGCAGGCAAGCCCATTTGAAGTTTAAGTTCCTGGGCACTGATGGTCATCCTGTCAGAGGAACAGAACACTTCCCACACTCAAGACCTTTGTCTCAGCTCTGTCTCAGCTCTGGGAGCAAGTTCACAGCCCTTCAATGAGCTATTCAGCTTCTGGGTGATGGTTGAAGCTCATGCAAATAAGCTTTAGTGGTGTCCCAAGGTGTGCTGCAATTCACTAGTGATATTTAACTGAAAGGCCCAGGGTACATTCTCTGCCATATACAGGGACTTACAGGTACTCTACGTATATATAGCAAATTTTTATGTGTTTTAGCCATCAGAGCACATCTACTGGTTCTTTGTTAGTAGTGTACATTCTGAAATACCCAGCAGCATCAGTCAAAAAAATTGGCAAATCATGCAAAAAGAGGCATATTCATACAATAATAGTCAAATGAGCAGGGCTTTAAGGCCATTTTAATGCCATATTGCTAAGTTATTTGCCTTAGAGCAAGAACATTTTTTCTCTTCATGTTAGCTGCATATGTGAAGACTCACACTACATAAATGTGTCTGCCTTCCCAGAGGAATGAACTACTTTTTTTTTAGCTGCATGTAGAAACATTTCAATGTGATTACGCAGTAGACACAGTAGAAAGTATTATATTATTGGCCTTCGAATTTCCTCAGTTTTGCTTTTCAATGCCTGGTTTGGTGTGCTTGTTGAAATCTCTGGCAACGTGATGCACATGACTTTGGGTAAGACAGTCATTAGGAAACCATGCATATCTTCTTTCTCCCCATGTTCTGGTACACAATACAGGCATATTTTAGGTCTCCAAATTAGATCCTCCAATTCAGTCCCTTTATGTTTTAAGGGTTCAGTATCTGTGCCCCAGGCTTGTCTTCCAAAGTACCCCTCATCCAGGTCATCTAACTGTTTTTCCAAGGTGTTCAGTGTTTTTATGGAAGAATGTTAATTATGTCGTGGGGGACTTCACTTCTGTAGCTATTTCTTTCATTGTGGCTTAAGTTTGGAAATGCTAGCACCACTCATTAACTCTTTTAAAATAATTGTTTCACAAGTAAGTGACTTTCAGCGTCATATGTTTCTTTGCTTTCGTTGTAGCATGTGAGTCAGAGTGTGCCTCTGAAAATAATATCTGCCTTGATGTTCTCTGGAAAGATCTGTTTCTTCCAGTCCACTCAGTGAAATTGTGTGCTTCAGTCTCAAAATTGTTCTCAGAATTTCTATTTCACAAATGTAATGTTTCCAAAATATATTTATTGGAGAATACATGTATTTGACTTAAATTGAGTTATTGTTCCTCCCTGTGAACTGTTATCAAGTTTCCAAGACCAAACACATTTTCTAATCCACTATCATTGCATCATCAATGTTGTAAGTGTATGGGTAAAGTGGTCAAGTATTTCCTGACCTTCCTCTCTGTCCCTTTGTTAGATAACTTTTTACATGGATTATTGATCTAACTTTATTATGGCATCTCTTCCCTTCACTTGTATTACAGCAGTGTAGCAGGTTGCCACTTTTAGTTGCTCTCACTTTCTGTACTTTGTCACTCTGATTTTATTCACAGCAGTAGACTACTCTCAGGTTTGAAAGCATATTATGCCACTGCACGTCAGTCTTCAATATGGCACTAGTTATAATTCACTTGCATTGTTCAATCGCTGTTTATTGTGAGTTTTTTTCTGTAATCTTTGATGTAATTCTTCAGTACTACTTCCTGTGTCAATCTTTGATGTCCTCTCTGTCCCAGCTGGCTTGTCCACCTCTGCATTGCTGCATAATAGTCATTCAATATTAAAGACAATCTCAGTCTTGTTGATCAACATCCTTCTTTTAGTGCCTCCGATGATGAGCTGCTCGCCTGTGAGACTATAGTACTGTTGCCTTTTGCATGGATTACAACAATGGAAGTGTCCACCTTCCATTGTGAATCGCACATCCACTGCTGAGTGTTGTTTCTTCACCAATCTGACCGCATTGCTGGGGGAGTATTGTGGCATGATTTTCAATCCTCAAAATTCTCCTCCTGTAAATGAAGTTAAATGAAAACAAATGTATAAAGTGTGCATATACCAGATTATGTCAAGGCACTGTAACCACTAACAGCTACCTGCTCTGGGACAGTCAAGAACCCCTAGCTTGGAAGATTCTAGGTTCCTATGAAGCAGAGGTTTAAAACTCTTCTCACATGGCAGGGAAGAATGTTTCACAGTTTAGCTCTGGTCACTGAGAAGGATCTACCTCTCCACTTGTTCCCCACCTGTACTGTTGGAGCTCCTCTATAGACCCCTCCTGCAGGACTTCACCAGCTGGTGACCATCTTCATCACCATATGGTTCTGCCGCGCCCCCTTCATAGGAACAGTCCATCCTCAACATCTAGGCTTTGTCCCCTCCAGAAGGGAGGACACGCCACCCAGTCAAATTTCAGCCTCATTTGGCCTCAGCAGTGAGACATAGCTTGGGTCTTGTGGAACACGTCATATGTTTCCCATGTCTGAGGCCCTCATCTGCATGAGAATCTAACAGTATGGTTTTAGATCAACTTCTGACACACAGCTGCAATAACTAATTATCTTTCAGATTTCAGGCATGCCCACAACTTTATAAGGAGGGTGTTTGAGATAGAATTGCCAATTAAGATCTGCTTCAGAAGAGCTCCTAACAAACCAATTTTGTTGAGTCTAATGGTCCAACCTGTTAAAGATGACTGATAGATTTTACAACACCAGGAACATTTTCTCCTCAAGATCCATGACACAGAAGAGATACTACTTGATACCTATGAAGGTTACAATCCATTAGGTCATCATTATTGTAATGGTTTTGAAGTTATTTTTGAATCATTCTTTATAAATCTTTGCCACTGTAGACTGTTTCCCTTTTCAGTGACTCAGTCACATTTCTATAAATCACTTTTGTTCCGACAGACTGGCCTTGTTATGATGTGAGCACTCCATGGGTTTAGTGGAGAGCCAGAGTTGCATTATTTAGTCAACTACTTTAACTCTCAACTTTCCAGAACCAGCTGCAAGGTTGATGTAGATTACACAGAAATGTGGTTAACTCAGCCATTTAAACACCTGAGATAGTCTACTTGCATTATGATCTACTTAAATTAATTACCAACTTATATGTTGGCTTTAGTCAGTGCTCTAAAAACTAGAAACTCCTCCACCACACAAGTGCCTATGAACAAGGCTTCCTGATAAAGGCCTCCTAAATTTCTCTGGTCTAGACTGCCTCCTCTTCTCCTCAAAGTCCATGACGATTGATTTAAAACAGGGGGGCCTCTGGTTTTTATTGCATCCCTCTTTTAGCTGGGTAATTTGTAGAGGTAGACCATGCTAAAGGCTGTTTAGCATATTTCAATCCACTATTATACTGGGTAAAAGGCCTTCCACCACCACCTATTCCCTTGCTATTAGGATCTGGTGCATGGCCATTTGATCTCTACCTTTCAAGTATCCTAAATCTCATTAATTATGTTGATCTCCTTTGTTATTTGTATGGCCTTGTCTGTACAGTAAAAAATCAACATCCTCAAGATTTGATGACTCTCAGGCTCTGTGATATATGAGCCACCCCACACATTGAGATCCACAGCTCACAGTGGCATTCTTTTCATACCAGACTGGTGTTACAGCATTAATGTATTCAATTTCCAGAGCAAAGTATAAATTCATTGAAGTGCCCCAGCCATCCCTCTAATTTGCCAATAGGATGGATGTATTACTAAATCAGACTCAATAACTTAAATTATTCTGCTACAAATGGCTGAGATGGGTTTGAGGTAAACATTCTTTGGCATAGGACCTATAAGCCAGGTAAAGTGTTGGGATATTGCATGCGGTGCTCAGGGCAAAAAAGAACCAGTGAAGCTTGAAAGTCACAATGGGAAGATTGTCTTAATAGTTTGGACAAATGGTACACAGAGTTCAATTGCCTTTAGAATACTGCTTCAATATTGGTCAGTGATGCAGCTCTTAATGTGCTAAAAGGAGTGTAACATTTACAGACTCCTGTATTAGCTTGTGTTCACACCATGAACATTACTAGAACATAACTTCAGGTATTTCGCCTGTAGAAAATTCAATCATTTAACACTTATTATGGGCACATATCATGTATTGTATTAGTCTTGTGGGAGCAAATCTTATGAGATATTTCCTGAGGGACCCATAAATGGGAAATTTCCCAATTTCCCCCACAGATGCATGTTTCCAAGAATGTTACATTTATGCAATTGACCAACGTCTCGTTTCCGCAGCTGCCCGGTTGCCAAATGTCTTGCATCTTTTGACAATCTTTGCTAGTTACCAATGACACACAATGGCATTTGGTGCACGAGGGGGGCTGCTAATGTGCAAGACAAAACACACAGTTAAAAACATCCTATGTTGTGCTTTAAAATCTGGAGCAGAACTTCAAGTACTTGGGTCTAGGCACTTTAGAGAACAGGCCCATCATGGGTGCGACAGGAATTGCATTAACATTGTCCCCCATATTTCACCACAGATGAAGGTCATTTTTACCCTGTCCACACTATTCAGTGATAATACTCTTTATTCGCCTTTCTTTCTCTGGTGAAGTTTTCTTATCCGATTGAATGGTTATCCTCCTACTCCTTGTATCGAAGTGGTGTGGTACCAGAAATTTGAACTCAGAACATCATCTGACATAAATATGGAGTCCTAAATAATGCTTAAAAATATTTCCACTTTGGAGTTAGTAATAGGAAATCTTCATCCAACAAGTAATATTTTTGGCAATGGCATTAAGGATATGAGGTTTACATTGGAAAATATTCTTATAGATGATATTCTTACCTACAACCACACAAGTCATTGTTAATGATTTGAGCACAGTGCTGCCATTTGAGTTGCTCCACAGGCACAGAGCGGTAGTGCTTTCTGTGTTGCTATCTGCACAGCAGTCGTGGCTTGTGGGGATTCTTGGGGGCGGGGTGAAACACAGCCAGAAATCCAACACCGCCAGTGCCACAGACGGCAAAAGAGCGACTGTCCGTCTGCTGGGCCCGCGACGCCAACACCATTCCTCCTGTCATATTATGAGTTACAAATCAGCACAGCGGAACATGCACGGTGGCAAACCATTGGCGGTGCGCACAGCAGCAGGCTAAAAAATCACTGCCAGTATAAGGCAACACCAGTTTGGACAGTGAGATTACCCCACACTTGAAACACATACACACACCATACACTTGTTCACCACATTATAATATACACCCCCACAAACCCTTGCGAATATCACCATGACCCACCAACCACTACAAATAGAGCAATAATTCACAAGTTGCATGCACCCCCACAACAGTCATCCGCCCACACTGCACCTCGCACGCAGAGCACACCCCCCCCACAAAATGTCACGCCACAAGCACCCATGCTTCACCAACAATGAGTTGCAGGTCATGGTGGATGAGATTGTCGGAGTAGAGAGACAACTGATGGGAGCACAAGTCCAGCAAACAGTAGTCGCCAGGAAAATTGAGCTATGGCAGAGGATCGTTGACAGGGTGAACGCAGTCGGCCGCTACCCACGCACAAAGGAGGAAATCATAAAGAGATGGATTTACCTCAGGAGGAAGGTCCATTCCATGGCGTACAACATCGCCCTCAACAAGACCAGCAGTGGACCCCCACCTCCTCCCCTTGACCAGACAACCTGGGAGGAGAAGGTCTTGCACATCATGCATCTGGAGGGCCTGACGAATCATCGGAGGGATTGGTACTGGTAAGGAACCTACACCCCCCCTGAGCACTAACCACTCCAGTCCTGCATGCCTCCCAAGCACCTACCACTCACCATCATATCACAAACCACAAGAATACACCCCCTAATATCACCCCACCTTCCTACTCTGCATGCCACACCACCCCAATCCGACCATCCACACACAATGCACTCTAAACCTTCCCTATCTCCTCAACTACCACTCCCACAATCCATCACTAGGCATGCCGGATCCGAGTCACATTCACACCTCACAATGGTGTACCTGCATGGACAGTCATCCCACAGCCCACTCAGACTGCTAGCCAACACCACCTCACTACCAATGCCAATTACAGCAATGTCAAACAGCAAATCCACAACCACAATTGATATGACAAGTATGGCCTAGAGGCCATTCACCATGCAGTGTCAGCATTGCTGCAAATGTCATTGCCATCCCTGGGTAACGATTCCACCCACTGTAAGCGGCATACCGTGAGACTACAATGAGATTTCCACGTAATACCTAACCCTTTCCATCCACAACGAACCCTGCTACTGCCATCCAGCAGATGATGCCAGGGTCAGACAGTCCTCCCCAGGATGAAGGCCCAGTTGATGTCTGGAGGACGACAAAATGCCTGGGCCATCTGGGGTGAATGGCCAGTCCACCTCCACCAGCCCCAACATAGACACCCCGGAGTCACCCTCCTGTGTGGCTACAACACCACAGCTAGCCCCTCCTCCCCACAGCTGTGCCTCAGGGCCCATTCAATCAGAGGTGTGCCCCACAGTACAGGGGCCTGAGTCAAGAGCAGCCTACCCAGACAATGAAGACCTTTGTGCTATTGTGAGTGGGCACACTGTGCCAGGGGCACAGGCACAGGGGGCCAGGGCTACTGGGAGGGGATCTGTGGTCCAAGGGAGGGAGCAGCAACATCATCAGACTGGCCAACGAGGCCCTCAACCAGGTCCTGGGTGCATGCCACCAAATCCAGGACACCATGGCCCAGATCCTTACTACCCTGCAGGAGGCCCAGAGGCTACAGAGGGTGAACCATCAGGAGGCCATGCAGCAGTGGCAGATCCACAATGCCATCATAGCAAGGGTGCTGACGGAACTTACCACCATCCAGCATCAGTCCACAACCCACCAGCAGGCCCCTACCATAATCCAGCTCACATCTGAGCCCTCCATGTCAGCCGCAACCAGTGGAATGGAGGCCCTGCCACAGGACACGCAGGACACCAGCACCCCTTCCCCTGTAGCTGAGGAGCCCCATACAAGCGAGGACGTCCAACCAGACATTCAGCCTACACTGCTGCCAAGACCAAGACCACTGCCAGGAAGCGAGCCACGTCAGAACATATCCCCTTGTGTGTCACAACAACACCCTGTTGACTGTCCACTGTCACAACACCTTTTTGACATGGCCATCATACTGAACTTTGACTCCCCACAGGTGGGCCAAGTACTCTGATGATCCCACTTGCCATGACCCCCACTCATCAGCCCTTGCACTTGTATTATAAAATTAAAATCTTTGAGCACACTACCATGAGTACATTATGTACAGTCATCACATATGTAACAGGAAGACCATTGACCTACCAATTTATGTGACACTGCCAGAAGGGGGAGCAATCATTATCAAGTTCGGTAATACAGTTTACAGCAACACATCTAAAATAATGTGTACACACTACACCCACATTGAATTCACAATCCTGGTAGCAGCCTGCACACAGCAGACATTGCAACTGGTTACATAGCATGGCTCTGACACATACCTGTATGTCAGTGGAAGTTTTGTTGTATCAGCTCTGCTCTGGAATCAGCTGCATCCTCATCATCATCTTCATCACTTCCCATGTCCCCTTCATCAGCCACTGGCACAGCTGCACCCTCCTCAGCATCCAGTGATGGGATGTGACGTCTGATAGCTAAATTATGCAACATGCAGCATGCCACAATGATCTGGCACACTTTTGCTAGTCTGTACAGTAGAGCCCCTCCAGTAAGGTACAGGAACCTGAATCTGGCTTTCAGCACTCCAAAGGTGCATTTGATTACCCTTCAGGTGCTACCATGGGCCTCATTGAAAAGGTTTCTGCTGCTGTAGTCGGATGCCTGAGAGGTGTCAGTAGCCATCGCAGGTTGAGAAAACCAGAGTCACCTGTTTGCACAGAGGTAACTGGCATATTGAAAAATGTAGGTAAATCTGGAAGGTGGTATAGAGTGTGCAGAATACAGAGGCACACATATGACACAATACATACCGATGAGCCAGACATGATCCTTGGCAGTGGTGCCATCAGGTGTGGGATACTGCTGTTCTGCAATATGTAAGCATCATGCACTGAACCTGGGAACCGGGCAGTCACTTGAGTGATGTAAAGGTCTGCGAGGCACACTAACTGAACATTGGTTGAGTAGATGTTTTTAGGGTTCCTAAACACCTGTTCACTCCTCCTGGCTAGCACCAGGGCTATGTGGGTCACATCAATAGCCCCGATTACATGTGCCACAGCGTAGAAGGCTGCTTTGACAGTGGGCAGATCATTACATTGGGGGAACCTGATATAGATGCCAATATGTTTCAGTGGGGCACATAGGACATTCTTCAAGACGTTACTAAACATGGTCTGGGACATTCCGGCAGCCCAGCCTACTGTTATTTGGAAGGAAGTGGAGGACTGCCAACACCCCTACTGTGGGTGTGATTGCATTGGGATGACGAAGACCAGGCTGCAGATCTGGCTCCAACAGCCTCACAAGATCCATGATGGTCTGACAGTTGAGCCGATAGCACTGGATGACTTGCCTCTTTTCAAAGGTGGCAAGATCGAATAGGGGACTGTAGATCGGAGCATTCCTCACCATCATTCTTCCACTGTACCTGGGAATAGGAGGGAGTGGCAATCATTATGTGCATAAAGGACTTTGTGGACATAGCGGAGCTGTGCACAGGTCACTATTAAACATCCATGACGCACCTCATAACCCCCTTCTGTACACATTGTAAAAGTAAAATGGCAGCCGCGAGTCCTGCATGCACAGGACAGATGGAAGTGAGCAAATTCCGCTGGCGTAAGACGTCATGGCAGTAGGCGGTCTGAACCGCTGTGCAACTCTTCATTGGTTAACATAGTTGCCTATGGGAGACATGAGCCAATGGCGATCACAGCCGACGGTGATGTCTGTGGCAGCAGTGACCGCCATTTCATGTGCTCATGTTCACTTGATTCCTGGCACTCATGCTGAGTATACCACCACTGTGTGTGCTGCTGTGTTCTGCCACAGGTAGCCAATATGCCCTGTGCTGCAGGGGATTGGGTGCCAGCCTTCTCACAGGAGGAACTGGAGAAGCTTTTGGAGGGTGTCCTATCCCTGTATGCCCAGTTGTATGGGGCACCAGGGCAGCAGGTGAGTGCACTTTGATTGTACTGTCTATGAGTGGTACGAATGTGGATGGGGACCTTGGGATGAGGATGAGTGACTTGTGGAAGGAACTGGCTGAGGGCTGAGAGGACAACAGGAAGGTTGAAATGTGCGTATGTTCAGGGTATGTGTTGTGTCCAATGCAGTTCCTAAGATGCCACGCTAAATGACTGTCTCCTTTTCTCTGTGTTATCCATGCAGGTGAGCGCCCATCAAAAGAAGGGGATCTGGCGTGCCATCGCCAAGCAAGTGCAGACCCTGGGGATCCATGACCGGCAAAGCACCCACTTCAGGAAGTGGTCAGAGGACCTGTGATGCTGGCCGAGGAGCTGGGGACTTCCTCCCAATGAGGGAGGGGTACCCGTAGGACCATGAATCCCCTTAGGTCCCACATTTTGGTGGTGGCGTACCCTGAGGTGGATGGGCACTTGAGAACAGCACAGTAGCCGCAAGAGGGTGAGTTCACATTCCTACTTAGGTTATGTGGTGAGTGATATGTGCAGTCTGTGCAGTGTGTGAAGGCTGTGGAATGTGTGCAAGGTAGCTACGGTATGACTAGGATGGGACACATTGATGCCGGATGTGCTACATACATAACCTGTATTCATATACCATGCAGGATGTGAGTTGGGGTTGACTTTACTGCTAAGTAGCATCGATGACAGGGCAACTGTGTAGTACATGAGCAGGGTCTTAGATATGGACAGGGTTCCTGCTTCTGGAGGTCACACACATTGTACTCCCAACTTTCCAATCAGTGTTGCTGAAGCCATATCTCGATCTGCTGTCTGCTGGCATGTGGTGTATGTGTAGTCTGCAAATTCTGAGGCTTCACGTCATACAGCTATATGTACTTGGGTTATGTGGCTGTGAAAGTATGCCCATAGGGTATAAAGTTTGGGATTAGTGATCATATAGAGACATGAGCCAATGGGGTGGGTCAGACATGTGTTGAGGGTATGGCTTTCATCCTGTACAGGATTGAATGTGTTTCTCTTTCTCCCACCCTGTCTCTCACAGTCCCACCCTCCCTCCCTCTGCTCCTCTGTCTTTGTATGGCAGCAGCATCATCTGGTGAAGAAAGGGCACCAGCAAGTGGGGAAGCTGCATCCCACGGGACCCAGGAGGCTGATACCAGCGGAGCCGAGGGGACCAGTAGGACGTCGGATTAGCGGAGCACCACAGGGGAGATGAACATCTACAGCATCATCTGATTCTTCCTCTGATGGTGACTTCCTGGTGGTGGCGGACCCTTCAGGCCCAATGCCTGCACCATTCTTGTCCGCCACCCCCCTTACAACCACCGAGCTCCCTGTAGCTCCCCACCCAGTTGCCCATGCCTGCTCACCCAGGTGGGTGGGGATCTCCTTCGCCGCAGGCACCTCTGCCCCTGCCCCAGTCAGCCATGCTGCCCTCAATGAGGAGGCTATTGATCTCCTGAGGTCCATCTCCATATGGCAGACAACCATAGTGAATGCCATCCAGGGACTGGCATCCCAGATGCAACAGTCAAATGTGTTCCTGGAAGGCATTCACAGTGCTCTGTCTGCCCTTCAGAGATCGATTCAGGCTCCGGCCTTCTCAGTGCTGGCAGCCAGTGTTCCTTCTTCTTCCGTACCCCCTCCAACTACCTGTTCTCACTCACACATCCCTCTCCCATTTCCCATCCAAAGCCCACTTTCATACCAGCATGCATCCCCACCAACAGACGCAGAGTGCAAGAACATTCACACGCACCACAAATGCCATCACCACCATGCACACACCCACCATTCAGACGCACACACACCAACATCCACTGCCTACCCTGACTCCCCCACATGCTCCCAATTCACAGTCACATCACCACTCACACATGCAGCAACAACATCATCAGTCCCAGGTTCAGACGTATGTCCTGCCACTGCCACCACAACAGCGGACCCCCATGCATGCACCCCATACACCACATCTGCATGCACCACAACAGTCAACACAACCACGTGCAGCACATCCATCCTACCTGCACACACCACCCTAACATTCACTCACACATCCCCCCTGCCATGTCCCTGTGTCTCCTCCACTACTCCTCCCAGTACACCTTTACGCCCACACTCATCCACCCAACACACACATTTCATACACCCACGCAACAGCACCCAAACCATATCCACGTACACATCTATCAACCATCCCCTGCCCCTCCACTGCCAAAAGCCTAACCCATGACCTACCTGCTGCCCCTAAAAAGAGATTCCTGCATGAGTTTTACCTGCTTTAGTCCCTGTTCCCACCCAAATGCCCTGCTACACTTCCCAGAGCTCTGCCTTCCACCTCCCTGTCCTCCACTGGGCTGAGCCATGCCCTGCAGTCAGCCATCTGCAGTGCTGCCACAAAAGGCACACCTGCCACTCACACCTCCAGCCCTGGTAGCACTCCACCTGGGTCCCCTGCTGTGGTGGCCTCCACCACCGTCCCACCTAAGAAGGCAGGAAAGAGGGGCAAGGCTAAGGCACCCCCCAAAAGCAGGACAGTAAGGGGGGAAACCTGATAAGAATAGGAAGGACCCCCATCCTAACCCTGATCACATCCCCAACTCCCCATCCCTGAGGTGCCTACATGCCCCATTGATGCCCCTGCCCTGTGGAGGTCTGTACATTGCAGTCAGGAGTCAAGTTGGGCACTCCTCATATGTCCAGGGTGCCAGGACATTTGGATACATATTCTTTGGCCCTTATGGCACATTGTGAATAGTTGTTTTTATTAAGATTTAAACATTTTTAACTATATTTATCTACAACGGTACCATTGTTGTCGATGCTACATAGCTTGTCCTGGCTTTCCTTGCACATGTATGTGTGGTGACTGTGCGTTTGTGTGTGTACTAATGTCCTTCCCTCCAGTGTGTGCTAGGCTGGGGTACTTACGGCCGGTGTCTGTCTGCGTCACTGGTCCTGAATGTCAAAGGCCAGCAGGAGCATTAGAAAGACTTGCAATTCATGTGCCATGGCGCTTACAGACATGCCTGTGTTCCAGACGGTGGGTGCTTCCTTTTTATGTTGTTTGTTTCTGCCATGGTTTCCGCGACAGTTAGACCACCCTGGAAGTCCTGGCGGTGTGCAACCTCATAATGCGGTGGGCGGAAACTGTCTGCCCGCCGGCTTGAAGAGTCCTTCTGCTGGCAACAGCAGTCCATCCACATTGGCAGTTCGTACCGAAACCTGACTGTGTTCTGCAGGTGCCTTCTTAGTACCCGTAATATGGCGGTGCAACCGCCATCTCCAATGTGGTGGTCCTCTGACCGCCAAACTCATAATGAGGGCCTTAGTGTCTGCATCTGTGGCATACTCCCCACATAGTGTTACTTCTTAAATTCAAACATGATTTACTCAGTCAATAAGTAAATCTATGCCGGGGTCACGCCTATCTGTACTTGCGTGTGGAATACTCCTCTAGGAATTCAAATGAATCCATACACAGTATGCTATTGAAGTATATTTGCGACAATGGTCAGAGGGAGTGACTCACATAGGAAAACGACTTCCTCCAAAATAGGAAGGCAACATAGAAATTCAAGGAGCTTCACAGAGTTCATTGCAATTCAGCAAACACACCCACTAAAAGACTAAGGGCCTGATTTAGAGCTTGGAAGTAACAGTCCCACCTTAAATTTTTGTCCTTGGTGAGCCACCCTCCCTATTTACAAGTTGGCGGGACCATAAACGAAAGACCGGCCAAGTCCAGCCGACTGTGCCAGAAATCTTCACCCATGTCAACGGCACCATTGGAAACCGTGTCTGGCAGTGGGACTCCAACCAATGTTGCCACCAAGCCAATCACAATGTGCCTTACCGCCAAGGCAACTGTGGAGGTGCTACCTCAGACCTGAGTTAGCAGATTGGAAGGGAAATGAGGTAAAAACGTACCTTTTTTCCCAATTCCACTTCCATTTTCAACTTGACATGACTGGGTGAGACCTGCACGTGCTGCTGCCACTGGACCACATAGGACACACAACCCATTTGTCGCCAGACTCGAAGGTAAGCATTCAGTATTACTTGTGAAGGATGGTTGGTCACTTCACATTAGCTTAGGAACATTGCAGAAGTATACACGCCACAGTGATATTAAAAAAAAAAAAAAAACAATTGTGACATGCATCTATCTGTAAAACATCTGTCCGACATTGACGGGGCCACACCTGTCGATGATGTACACAATTTTTATTTTGGTGTAAGTTTTCATTACAAATTAAATGCTTGCACCAAAATAAAAATAACATCACAACTGTAAACAATGGGACCTGTAAGTGCCATATTGTGCTTCTAGTTGTGTATGTGAGTTAGTATGTGTAAGAGTGAGTGTGAATGGATTGGCTTGTTGAGGTGGATGGAGCTGTAGTGGGTGATATGGTTGTGTCTGTAGGAGTTCCA
Organism: Pleurodeles waltl; assembly: GCF_031143425.1. Taxonomy (NCBI): domain Eukaryota; kingdom Metazoa; phylum Chordata; class Amphibia; order Caudata; family Salamandridae; genus Pleurodeles; species Pleurodeles waltl. Next base: position 326,699,174 of record NC_090438.1, on the reverse strand, counting down.
TTTGCATTGTGGTCTAATGTTTATTGTGTATGTTTGGTTGTAGGTTGTGTTACTGTGTGCAACATTCAGGTGAGTGTTGTGGTTGTGGTGATGTGTGTAGATGTGCTTTTGTGTGAGTGTGTGTAGATGAGTGTGCTATTGTGTTAGTAGGTGTGGTTGTGGTGTATGTGGGTGTTCTATCAATAATGTATGTGTGGGAAAGTACCCTCTTTTTGGCATGGTTACCCCCACTTTTTGCCTGCTGTCAGTGTGTTTTGACTGTGTTCATTGGGATCCTGCTAACTAAGGCCCCAGTGACTGTGCTCTCCCTCTAAATGTGGTTGTTCCTGACTTTTTACACCACAAAATTGGCGTACTGGTGCCCCTATGTATGTCCCTACTATATGGTACTAAGGTACCCATGGGATTGAGCCACCAGGGGTTCCCCATGGGCTGCAGCATGTATTATGCCACCCGTGGGGGCCCATGCAAAATGTGTCTGCAGGCCTGCCATTGCAGCCTGCATGAAAAGGTGCATGCACCCTTTCACCACAGGTCACTGCACCTGATCACTGTAAGTCACCCCTATGGCAGGACCTCCTAGCCTAGAGGGCAGGGTGCTAGTGCCTGTGTATGAGGGGACCCCTGCATGAGCAGAGGTGCCTCTACGAACTTCAGCTCCATTTTTCTGGACTTCGTAAGTGTGTGGAAGCCATTTTACCCTTGTACTGGACACAGGTAGTACCTGTGTCCAGATACATCATGGTAACTCAGAAACTAGGCATGTTTGGTATCAAACACATGAGAATTGTACCCCAGTACGTTGTCCAGTATTGGTTGCATGATTCTATCCACTCTGGGGGCTCCTTAGAGGACCCCTAGCTTTGCTCCTACCAGTTTGCAGGTTTCAAGACAGCTCTCGCTGTTGCTGTTGTACAGACAGGTGTCTGCCCTCCTGCTGCTTGACCAGCTCAAGTCGAGGAAGGTAGAACAAAGGATTTCCTTTGAGAGTGGGAGGCAACACCCTCTCCCTTTTGAAATAAGTGTTACATTGCTTTGGAGGGGTATCCTCCCCAAGCCACTGGTATACTTTGAAGGGCACATTTGCAGTCCTCCTTGCATAAACCAGTTTTACCAGTCCAGGGACCCCTCTTCCCCGCTACGGCGTGAACCTGGACAATGGAAAGAAGAGTAACCACTCCCCTCTCCATCATCACCCAGGGGTGGTGCCCAGAGCTTCTCCAAGTGGCCACTTGATTCTGCCATCTTGAATCCAAGGTGGGCAGAGGACTCTGGGAGCATCTGAGTGGCCAGGTCAGGCAGGTTACGTCACAACCCCCTCCTGATTGGTGGTCACCTAGCTAGGTGACCAACCCCCGTTCCTGGGCTATTTGCGGTCTCCCTCTTGGGTGGGTCCTCAGATTCAATGTGCAAGATTACAGCATTTACTTCACCTTCTGGCTGTTGGAACTGAACCTGGACCCTCCAGGAATTGACAACCTGCAACTACTGTGATGACTCTACTCTGCAGCATTGTTTCTCTGGCTCCTTCCAGCCACTGCAACATTTCCCCAGCTATGTATCCTTTGAAAGTGATGAGTCTTTAGTCTGCACAAGAAGGAATCTCCCTTGGAGTGAAGGAGTCACTCCCCTGCATCTGCAGGCACCAACTGCAAAGACTGCTGGCTGCGTAGATCTGCTCTCCTCCAGAGCTGAGTGGATCCTGCATCACGGGTGGTGGTCTGGAGTGGTCCTCTTGGTTCTCTCTACCAAGGATCCAACTTGAGAGATGGTAAGCCCTTGCCTCCCCATGTAGCACAGTACCCCTATGCACTGTGAATCTTGCAGCTGCCAAGGCTTGTTTGCTCCTCCTCCAAGGGGATCTTCATGCTCTGTGTAGCCCCATCCCCAGCACTCTTCCCTGCCAGCAGTCTCTCCTGATTGCTGTTCTAGCGATGTGGGACTCCTTTCCAGGTGTGCTGCGTAGGCCTCACCGTGACCCCTGTGGGTCACCTGTGGGGGCTGCCTCCTCTTTCTGTGACTCTCTCAGCTGCTGAGGGTCTCCTCGGACTTCCCCCCTTGGCTGGAGTCCCCTGGGCCTTGCTGGTCCTCTTTGCCCTTGCAAAACTGTCTTCATCATTTCTTGCATTTTCCAAAGCTTGTTGGTGGTTTTCAAACACCACTGACTGACTGCAACTCTTCTTCTGTCGTGGGACATCGCCTGCATCACTTCTGGAACTCTTCTCCTACTCTGGTGCTGCACTGCTGATCTTCATCAACCTTTCACCTGGTCCTGCATCCACAGAAGGATGGGTAGTGGCTCCTGACACAACTGAACACTCCAAGTAAAACTGGACTTGGTCCCCTTCTTTTGCAGGTCTTCATCTGTCAGGATCCACCTTTGGTTTTTCTCAGTCTTGCTTGGGTCTTGCTCAGTCCTTTTCCAAAGTTTCCCTGTGGGTTTGGGGAAACACAAATACTTAACTCTTCTCTCCTGGTCGCTGGGGGGCACCATGGTACTTACCTTTTTGGCTTCTTAGATCCTCCAGCTCCCTTCTACAGATTCCACTTCCTTGAATGGGGGACTGCCTTTTCTATTCCACTTACTTAGTATGTGGTTGAGTCTCTCGCAGGCTCTACATTATCTGCCATTGTGTTTCCTGTTTACTATTGCTTTGTATGCTAATCACTGACATCTAATGTGTATATAATGGTGTGTTACTTACCTCCATTTGGGGTATTGCATATTCAGTATTTTTAGTACTTGCGTTACTATAATAAAGTACCTTTATTTTTGTAACACTGTGTGGTTCTTTCATGTGTGTGTAAGTGTTGTGTGACTACGGTGGTATTTCATAAGCTCAGACAAGTCTTGGTTGCTCATCCACAGCTACCTCTAGAGAGCCTTGGCTCCCTAGACACTGCCTACCCCTCAATAATAGGGGATACGTGGATCTTGTATAAGGTGATAACACCCTAGGTGCCCATCACACACCAGGCCAACTCCCTGCAGTGTGTACATAGTGTTTTAGGATATATTACATTGTTTGTTTTCTGCATGTATGTGTTGTGCTGTGTTGGAATGGCAATGGATCATCATGTGTATGCAGTGGGTTGTGTGTTGTGTAATGTAGGTGGACTTATGGCTAACGTCCATGGAATAAGTGTTACTTGCCTTGTTGCTCTGGCCACTGCCTTTGTACAATGTACATTGGCTCCCGCAGAGGTCTTCGCCAACAGCAATCTGCCACCAGAACACCACCTGCAGAACTGTAACATCTAAATGTGGTTGGCAGGAGCCCACCAGCATGACGGGTAAGAAGAGTACTCTGTCAAGGCGGTCGGTGGTTCACCCGCAATAAATCTAAATATGGTGGTCCAAACTCTGTCGACTTGATGGAGTACTCTGGTCTGCCATCACAGCGGGACCTCCGTAATACTATCAAGATCTAAATCTGGCCCTAAGCCTGAATTCACAGAATATAAAACCATATTTAACCAGATGTATGAAATGGGATCTTGCCACATGGCTTTTTCCCGGCTTCACTGAGGTTTAATGAATCACAGACCTTGGAGTTCACCATAGTGGTCAACTACTGAGTTCACTACAATTTCAATATTATTCTCAGTGAAGTTCCTCTTGAGTGGAATAGAATGGTTTGCATCTTACTGGGTGTGGCTTCAGCTTTTGCTCAAAATGACACACAGCAAGAAGATAAAAGGGCTAGAGCCCTGTGCGTGGTATACATTAATGTGCTTCAACTTGTGGCTAGTGCCTGATGTAACTGATCAAGTGTCACTGAATGCCAACTTACTGTTCAAGATGATCATGAACCAATAGAAACATTCTCACTAAAATGGACTGACATCTCTTTTGAGATTTTAGAAGTCATTCAGTTTAGAGACTATTGCAAAAAGATTAATCTGTGACATTTTGAATTTCCACCAGAATGTTGCATCTACTCGTAGAAATAAAAATGTTGTGAATTAAAACAAATTGTTATTGTTAAGTGAAGATAATATTGCAGTAGCTCTGGGATTTCTTACCGAAAGACCAAGAATGTGTTTGCAAATTAAATCAAGAAAATCTTCACCTCACTGTTAGACCTGACAGCTGTAAGGGTGTCTTCCACCAAACCTTTTGCCTGCTTGCCTGGAATATTGCTGAATTCGATTTTTTTGGCCTTAGGACTCTGTGCACTTAAAACTGCTAACCAGTGCTAAAGTGCTTCTGCTCTCTTCCTAAAACATGACTTGGTTGGTATATACTCAATAGGCATATTTCATTTACTCAAGTCCATAGCAAAGTGCACTACATGTGCCCAGGGCCTATAAATTAAGTGCTACTAGTGGGCCTGCAGCACTGTTTGCTCCACCCACTTAAGTATCACTTTCAAACATGGCCTAGGCCTGCCATTGCAGCCTGAAAGCAGTGTTAAACTGGCATGTTGATTTGGCATTTAAAACCTCTTGGCTCCCCTTTTACTACATATAGGTCACCTCTAAGGTAGGCCATAAGTAGCCAATAAGGTGGCGGGTTTTACATGTCCTTGTAGTGACAAACTCTCAAATTAATTTTTCACTACTGTGAGGCTTACCCCTCTCATAGGATAACATTGGGGATTCCTTATTAATTTTAATCAGCTGTAATTCATGATTGGGAAGGGGCAGAACCCTGTCATGTTTAGTACCTATGAAATTGTAATGATAAATCCCTTTTCATGAAATTCTGATTTATTGTTACAGTTTTGAAAATCCCACCTTTTGAAACTTGCCATTTTGCTGCTTTTAGCCCTGTATGCCTGCAGCCTGTCTCCAATACACGTCTTGGGTGGGTGACAGCTGGGCTTTATGCATTCCCTCTAGACAGCCACACTCAAAGGGAGCTTAGCTGTGAGTGATGAGCCATCCACATCCTGATGGGCCATCCTGGGCAGGATTGGAGGGAGAATCTGGCAACATTCTCACACTGAATAGGATGTGTCCGGTCCCCACCTAAAGGGCCGAGTAACCCCCTGTAGTGAATCTGGAGCCAGGCAGAAAAAGGGGACCTCTGTGCACTTCAAAGCTATTCTTTCAAGTCTCCACTACTTCAAAGACAGCACCAGGTGTAAGAACTGGATTTCTGACCCTACCAACTCAGTACACTTTTGGACCCTTGGATAATCTGCCAGGAAGAAGCACTGCTGAGTTGCTACAAGGACTACCACTCAGTTGGACTGCTGCTCTTGAAGAACTGCTTTCTTTAGGCTGCCCTCCTTGCATAGGTGAGAAGGACTGGACATCAGCTGAACCCACCAACCGGAGTGACTCCAAGGGTCAGATAACTGGCCTCCGGTTTTCTGATGTCTCAAGAACACAAAAGACGTCCAGATCACCTGTTACAGCACCTGGACTTCCCTTGCCAAATGCAGCCAGTTTAGCCCTGGGCCCTTGGAAGTAGGTATAATGTGCTGCTTCAACAAGACTCCCCTCATCAACACCATTGTGCTGCTCAGAGCCTGTGTATCTCCATTGATGTCACCGCATCACCGCTGCTGCAAGGATCGAGGAAATTGCATTGCCGACAATGTGCATGCATTCCCTCCATTTCTGACACATTTCCCTCAATATCAACACAAACAAGGTACTTTTCAGCGGGCCAAGAATGGTGCCTGTATCCAATCTGCGCTGCATTATGGTCTGCCTGAATGTTTAGATTGGACCCGGTATAGCACGATCAGATGGGCCTGGTTAGCGTTTTATGCTTTTAAGCACTATAATTCAGTTTATTATTTTAAAATGTTTAACTCAAGCTTTACTTATTGGTTTGTTGTTGTGATTTTGTTTTGTTCACTAAATTGAGCTTTATTTTCTAACCAGGTGTAGTATCTTTTTGTGTGGTGTTTTCAGTGTTTTACTGTTTGAAGTGTTGCACAAATACTTTACACATTACCTCTTAAGTTAAGCCTGACTGCTCTGTGCCAAGCTAGTGGAGGGTGAGCACAGGTTAATTTAGAGTGTGTTTGTGACTTGCCCTGGCTATCATTTTGGTTCCTGTTTCACAGGGTACTTGAAACCAACCAACCTGAAACCCAATTATCTAACATTGACCTTATGATTTGCCTTCTAATTATTAAGCTAAAACATTGGAGGAGCTGTGATATAACTCTTCTGCATTTACAGCAGAAATATAACCTGACATGTTTGACGTTTCTAACAAATAATGGTCATATTCAAAAAGTCCTTAGAAGGACTGTTTGTCTTTCCTTGACTGGTTTTTCATATTCAAGTGATGGTGTTCCTGTTAGTATGGCACATGTAGTAGGCCAAAAAGCTGATGCATGTGAGAGATGCAGAAGGTGACCTCTCTAAGGAGATTGCTTACGCTTTAAGGTTTTCTCAGATTCTCAGAGGGAGACAATGTGTGCTAATGACATACTTCTATTTTCTCATGCATCTTGTGAAAAGCCTAGGGGACAGTAAAGTTATTTCTGATTAAGTCAATCATAGTGAGGGATTTGGATGGAAACATAGTTACCACTCTTTTTCAGCATCAAAAGTATAATACATTTATAAAAGCTGAGGGCTATTTGAGGGTTATTTAGCAATGTTCTACTTGGGCAATTGTGGGAAGCAAAGCAACAGACGTCATTGTGCTGTGTTACTTACCCATTAAAAAAAGCCCACAGTCACAGTATAAATTGTGCAGGGCCATACACCATCAATAAACATACGCTCAAGTCTGTATTGAACTGCCTTTTTGCCTTCACATTCCTAGCTTCATTCTGCTTCTCCAAACATTAAACTTTGCGTACAGCATTGACTGTCATCATAACTTTATGCCTTTTCTTTGCGTTTTGTAAAAAACTCATGCTTGACTTAGCATCCTGCAAATTATGCAATGTCAAGGTTCAACTATGTGAAGCAACATCATTGTTACTAGAAATCTCCTCAAGTACAATTTATAATCCTACATGAAATCAAAGTATTAATTTAAAAGGATTTATGCTGGCAAAAACTATTGAAAATCACATGTGATCTAGATAATGTAGTATGCATTAAAAGAAGGCTATTTGTGGTGGCACAACAACGTGCACACACAAATAGTTGATGTGCTATTGGTAAATGGTGGAAAGTGGGTTACTGGTTGACTGGGGCGTGAGCCCTGGTTAAGAGGCAACCATAATCCTAACCTGGGTGAGGCACACGCGATCTCTAAATTAACCTGTGTTCTCGTCTCCTTGCAGTGTGGCACAGAGCAGTCAGGCTTAACTCAGAGGAAATGTGTAAATTATTCAAAAAGTAAAAACACCAGAAAAGAAAAATGGTTCTGAATTTTATAAATAAAACAAGCCCAAAACAAAAAAAAATCCAATCAGTAAAAACCAGAGTTACACATTTTAAAAGAATGAACAGTGAAAAAGCCTCTAAAAGCATTGAAGGTTTACCTTCTCAAGTCCTCCATGGGTGATTGACCTTTGTGTGCAAAGAAACAGGCTAGCAGTGGTTCACTCTGAATTTGAGTGCGAGTGGTGTGTGATTAGGTCAGTTTGCAGTGGCAAAGAGCCTAAAAGTTTAATTTCAAGAGCCTGTGAGCCACACCAGTGGTCCAAGGCCTGAGGGGAACCAATGGAGTTTCAGGATCTCACTGCAGTTGAGACCAGGAGCTGTTAAGGATCCTTTTATGTCCCTGAGGCTCAGATCATAATGGCAGCGACAATCCCTTTGAGTCCCTCTTGGGTGCTGTGTTCAAGACGAAGTTCCATTTCAAGTTAATCTTTCCCAGGCAAGAGGACAGTAGGCAGCAGGTCAGCACACCAGGGCAGCAGGTCCTTCAGAGCAGCAGTCCAGCAGAGTAGCAGTCCTTGTAACAGTACTGCAGGCCTTTTTCCTATTAGAGTATCCAAAGGTCTAGAATACTAAAGAGATGGTGTCTGAGGTCCTTCTTTTATACATTAATGCCCTGGTTCCTGAAGGTGGGAGAAGGTTCTATATAGTGGCTTTGAAATACATGGAATTTACTGCTTCCCTGCCCTAGCTTCAAGCTGGCAGAAGTGACAATGCAGGGTTGTTAGGCCCTTTGTCTGATGATAGAGCCAGGTTAATAAGGAGTTATTGGGGAGGTGCTCAGCCTTGTCCTCCTACTACCAGCAGGTGACCCAAGCAGGGACTCCTAATCCATCTATTGTGGGATTTCCTGGGAGGAATTCACAATGTCTGTTTGCTACACCCAGTCATATGACACAAGGCCTGATACGGGCAGAAAAGGGCTAAGGAGAGATAAATGACAACTTTCTAAAAGTGGCATTTTCAAAATTGTACTAATAAATCTGGTTTTGCCATTAAAGAGGGTTTATTATTATCATTTATATACGCCAAACATGGCACAACCACCAGGTACCAAATGGTAATTACAACTTCTTAAATGTAATAAGGAATCCCCAATGATATCCAATGGGAGGGGTTAACCTCACAGTACTGGAAAATATACTTAGGTGTTTTTCACTACCAGAACATGTTAAACTTTAGAGTACATGTCCAACCTTTTAATTACATAGCCCCATGCCCTATGTGCTACCTATGGCCTGGCTTAGGGGTGACTTGTGATCAATAAAAGGGGAGTTTAAGTCCTGCCGAGGGGGTTTAAATGCCATGTCGACGTTGCAGTTTAAAACTGCATCCAAGCTGCAATGACAGGGCTAAGACATGTTTTACTGTGCTGCCTAAGTGGGTGGCACAATAGGTGCTGCATGCCCATTGGTAGCTTATAATTTACAGGCCCTGGGTATATGGTATACCACTAATCAAGTGACTTATGAGTAAATTAAAGATGCCAATCAGGTAACTGTGTTTTGCGGGAGGGAGGCCAAGCACTTTTGCACTGGTTAGCAGTGGTAAAATCCCGAGTCCTAAGGCCAACAAAAATAGGTTCAGGAAAATGGAGGAGAGGAGGCAAAATATTTGGAGGAAGACCATCCTTAGGCTGACAGGACTAACAATACATCTGTGCAAAAAGCAGCAGATATGGGATTTAGTTTGCTTAAAGTCACTGCTTCCTTGGTATACAAAGACATAAGCTTCTACTAGGCACCTCCACCTGCCACCTTTCTCAATTTCCTCCCTTGATTTCTTAATCCCTCCACCATTGTCATTTCTGTGAAAATGTGTATGCCTTTGGCACAAACATTATGTACCAACAGGTTGTATGTGTTCCTATTTCCTAATACCCTTATCACTCGGATCACTGACATATGAGCCATACCAGTTCATAAAATACAACTTTGCAACCATTGTTCTTTTTGTAGTTTTTTATGGGCATCCATACTTAAAGGGATTCCCTTATGTACCACTGTCGCGTGGGCTCTCATTATCCTAAATGAGACTACTGGATTTCAAGGCAGCAGGATCGATAACAGTGTGGGGGACTGAGTCTGACCCATGTGTAAGGAACTCTGTCACCCTAAATCCGGTTTTTGCTCCGGCTAACTAGCAGTGCCTCATTTCTCCCACGGGGAAGAGATGATTGGGCAGCCGAGCGCATGACATCTTTGGAACTTCTCAGGGAAGTCGTGGTCACTCAGATCCAAATCAACTCTCTCATTTACAGTAAGATCTCATATACAAATGACAAAGGCAGTATAAGTTGTATATAATGTTTTCATAAAACAACTGCATTTTAGATAATAAGGCGTGAGCCGCAATAACAAGAACCATACAACACAGTAGGATTGAAATAGTCACCGGGAGAGTAAAACATAAGAACAAAGCTATCTTCGTGTCTATTAGTTTCTACTCTCCCTCTGCTTGATCTATTTCGAGCACAGCATTTTAAGCTTCTAGCTTCCCTTTCTGAATCACTGGGGAGACATCAGCCCTCATACCTGAGCAAAGGGCTGTGATCTTGGTTCAGCATCTGCAACGAGGCAGTCAGCGTCTAGTTGTGGTTCCCTGGTCGGAATCTCCCTCTTGTGTGTATTGGGACAAGGAAGTGTTTTTATAACTAACATGTCAGTGTGATCACAAAATGTCCCTACGCAGGAATGCCAAAGACTAAACTCCTACCACGTCTATCGGCAATGTACCAGACTGTATCCTTGACTGAAGCACAGAGTGAACAAGAATGTGTTATGGAGAACTCCAGTGCTGAAGTAGGCTAAACAGTGTGATATGAATATAAAACAAGACTGTAGAACTGGCTATCTGAAAAATAACAGTACGAAGCCTAATAAAAAGCATTTAGAGTGAAGTGCACAGAGGCTCTAAGCTGCAAGCAAATGAATAAAATACATCCAGGGCAAAGTGCACAAAGGCCTAAAGCCTGAAGCTAATGCGCAAAGGATACATAAAACTAACCACACTACACCACTTTAACTCATTATAAAACATGGGATTCTGTGATCCCTGTATAAAAACTTGTGTAAAAACCCATACCCACTCAACTGTAATAAGTTATTACAGTTGTGTTCTGATGGCACAATCCCTGCTGCCAGAGACAGCGACTAGGGGGGAAAGTAGGTCAAGACATGGAAGCATAGTTAAAGCAGCTTTTTAGAGAGTGAACACACTACATGGCTTTTCTTTTTTATGCTCTGATTTTCTAGCTGTACAGTGACAAGCAGAAAAGAGTTAATTATGGTAAAAGGTTTATTTTTTGCACTGCTTAGGTAATTATAGAAATATTATGATTGTTTTACATGATTCTACACATTCCAAGTTACTGTGCTTTAAAAAAAAAAAAACTAAATGACGTATAAAACTGCTTTTAATATCTTTTTGCAACAAATATTTAATAGCTTTTTTGATGTTTAATGTTTCACTAGTGTTTCTATTTTATTCTTCATGTTTGCAAACAAGCTCTGTCTTTCATATGAAAGAGCTCTGCACCATTGATTTAAGTGGTTTACTGTAACTATGATAGTGTGTCCTTGTATTATAATAAATAAATCACCCCTGCTGTGCATAATAATCACTTTAGAGTTTCATAACCTTTTAACGAAACTCGACCTTCAGCCACATTCCTCTATACGGTCATGTAATTCCTCAGTGGCTTGCAAATATTCAATACAAGAGGGGTACTTCGTCCCACATATACTACCCCTAATGTTAGTAAAAAAAACATCTCATCTTTCCATTATATAATTATGAATACCAGAGTTTAAAGCATCGAAGAATCTTGGAACTGATTTGCTGCACATTTGGTACTTTTAGATGTTGCTCAAGCTACCAAGCTAGTGCGCATCGCTGAGTATTTCTTGCTCATGTACAGCTTTACAAAAACACATATTTTTGATTGTGTAGCTTCATAAAATAAATTCCTTTACAAGGTAAACCAGAAATAAATTAAAGTGCAATATATGCTGCTGACACTATGCAATTTATATTCAAGTCAGGAAATTAAATATACATTACATTTACATTATTTCCAAATAAACTTCAGGTTACCAATTTAATTTTATTCAACCATATTAGCAAACCTAAGTCTCAAAAGAGTTATAATGTTGGCCTGGATATATTCGAATTGATAATAGTGGATAGATGTAAAACCTGCATGTGCATGGGTAAAAAACCTATTCAGCAATCTTGGTTTTATATAGAATCATTGTGTTTGATTTTAATTTATTTGAATCAATTTTTTCTAAAACCCCTTGTATGAAAAGATAATTTCCATTTATGTTTCAATCATATTTTTTTAATTTGACATTCCTCCTTTATTCCTCTTGTTCACACTTGTTTTACCCTTTATCCCACTCTTCCCTCCCCATCTTATTTTTTTCATTGTTATTGGTATGCATTTCAATTTTTACTCTTGCATAAATATACTGCTTATGTGTATGTTATGAACTCTTAAATTCTGACTTAATTTGCAAATGTGGCCTTGCTCAGGGAGTGTTTAGAGTGTTGCAAAACATTAGATGCAAGTTTCCAACCCCACAATATTGCATTTTGTGCATAAACACATAGGCACAAAATCCTCACATTTTCTAGAGCAAAAGACGTCCACCTAAATCACTGTAGAATTCATACAGCAAAAAGTGAGAATATGTGCAAAATGCTCTCCACCTTGTCAGTATCAGTATATAAAAGATTGTTGTTAAAATTAGTTGAAAAGGTATATTTTAAAAGATATTTTAACTTTAAAGAAAACATTTCCACGATGTTCAAAAGTCTGGAAATGTATGATGTCTTCTCTACTTATCGTATGCACACAAAGAATAGAAAAACTGACGTAAGTCATAATTATATGTTAATGAACAGCTAAAATGGTGCTTACAACACACAGGTGGAAGTGTTAGGCACTGCATGGTTAAAACATTTAACTCAGTATGTTTGAGAATTATTCACTAAGTCAAATGATGATGTCGGTTTCCGATACAACAAATCTTTCTTCTGTAACCATACTAATCTCTTTGGAACAAATTTGCAGCTTCCTTGCAATTCTCAAAGAATTGCAAAACAATACTTTTGTAGAGTCTTGTGAGTTAGAGGTGGCGAGACATTTTCCTGACTGACACTGTAGAACTGTGCGTGGTTAATAGAATTCATGATTTAGAGTGTTGAGTTAGCGGTTACACACTGAGGAAAAGACATGTAATTCAGACTACATGTGTAGGATAATCATTTACATATACCAAGGCTAGGGACGATGCTACAACTGGTGACAGGATGCGTAACCAGAAGAAACAACAGTGCTCTCACAGTGTTTGCCATGGTCCAGCAAACTGCCCAAGTGTGCCACACGTGCCTCAGTCAAAGTGAAGATAGATGTTTGCGGCATGTGGAGTCCAAGGCCTTCTAGAGAAATGTGTATTTATTATTGGCCAGGCACCTGCTGGTGAGGCTGTGAAAGAAGTACTGCCTCTCAGTGCAACACAGAGCTATGAGATATACAGAACAATAATGCTAACTGCAGCGACAACCAGATACAGAAAAGCACTGAAGGCAGCAATAGCAGAGTACAGAAAAAGTGATAGCAAGTGCGAAGAAGTGCTAAAGCAGTGATAGCCTGATATGGAGAAGGCAGTGATAACTAAATACAATGCAGAAGAGTGGAATTGGTTAAGAGCAGGAGCATGAGAGAAAACAAGCACTTACTGTAAAAGAGGAAGAATGCACAGCGCATCTGGTGAGCAGGCTATATGACCTGAGTTCAAATACTGAGCGAGTACCTCCAGAAGGTGTGGAGTCAGCTGCACATCAAGCGCTGTCTGGACAGCACATTTTCACCGACTGTAGAAAGAGGCATGAAATACACAGTCACTGCCTTCTTTAAACCATCACTTCCATCAAAAACATCCAAGAAGCAGACTATTGGTGCCAGATGGATTACCTTGATACAAACGTTTGATGATTTCATGCACTGGAAAAAGCAGAAAACATAAGGATCATCAAATATCTTAACAATCTTTCAGGGGAAGAAGTGAAGGAAGTAGAAAAACATATACCACATGATAATTAAGTCTCATACCATCAAATCAAAGAAGAGTTAACCAAATGTTGATTGTGAAAGATATATTTTCAACCTGTAATGACAGAGACCTAGTGAAATTATCAAAAAATGTGTTGAAAGACTTGATACTCTCATCTAACATTGTAATTTCAATGAATTTGATGATGAAAAGGCTATACGTCTCAGAGTTATACATGGTTGTTTGTCAGATATACTCAGGCAACGAATGCTGAGAGAAACACTTAGGGGGTCCGTATGACCCTGGCGGTCTTCTGAGCATCAGGGCAAAGGTGCTGGTTTCACCGGCAGACGACCGCCACATTATGAGAGTGGCAAGTTTGTCTCTGGCAACCCACCACATCCCCACTTGTACCGCCAGGGTGGTCAGACCCGCTGGGCTGGAGATGGGCATCTCTCAACGGGCAGTCCATAAAAGACCACCACCAGTATTATGAACCTCCTTTCCATCAGGGGTTCTGCAGCAGTAGCACCGCAACGAAAACCCTGGTGGAAATGCTACCTGTGACAGGGAATTTCTTCCCTGGCACCAGTAGACGACTACCCCACCCCCCAGCAAGCACAATCACCCCCCCCACCAAGTACAGCGCCCCCCTCCAGGTAGATTGCCCCCACCAGGTACAGCGTCCCCACCCTTCCTCCAGGTTGATCGCCCCTATCTCACATACATGGACACGCACATAGACACCCACGAGCACCACGCATAAACTCATTCTCCAACACTGACATACCTGCATTCAATCACATGCATCCATACTCGCATTCACAACAACAATCATACTTGCATACACACATGCATACACACACACAGACAACACACACACAGACACCCCCGGCCTCCCACCTCCACCTTCCCTGTCAGACTATCAACTTACCTGGTCTGGGGAGGAGGTCGTCTGGCAGGGAAAGGGAACAGGCACTGCCATCTCCATCAGCGCTCCGCCATCAGGACACCACCAGGCCGTATTATTGCACATAATACAGCAGACGGAGTCCTTCTGGCGGGGTCGGGTGGTGGAACTGCCCCAGCTCTTCCGCCCGCTAGCACGACTACTGCTGTATTTCCACCAAAAATGTGGCGGATATCCACCAGTACCCATAATATAATGGGCGGAAGACCACCAACACTGGCCGTCTTCTCGCGCCCGTGGTTTTGGCGGTCTTGTTAAAAGACCGCCAAAGTCATAATGAGGACCTTAGTATGGAGTGATTACTCATGGCTGTCAGAGCTGAGATATGGGTAGATTGACAAGCTGCTGACATGGAGACCGGAGGTGAGCAAAGTGAGTCAGTCATGAATATGAAAAGTAAGTAGAAACACTAGGCTAAAGGGTACAAAGTGATGTTTCCAAAGAAATAGGAACCGTCCTTTAGAGACAGCCTTTCATTTTCACATGAAGACAAATGTTCTGCCATTGGACAAGTATGCAAGGGCTGTGGGAAAGAGAGCCATTTTGTAATAGTTTGCAAGATGAAGAAAAAACTATGGTGGTCATTACAACATTGGCCGTAAAAGCCACTTACCGGCGTGCAGAACACCGCCAACATAACGCCGCGGAATTCCACCACAGCTATTATGACCCACATCTCGAAATCCGACAAAAGTCAGACACCCACACAAGTCCGCCACACCAAAGGTCAGTGATAAACAAAACCTCCACCGTCACGTCAACAGAAATACGGCCACACTATCACGACACACGAATCCATGCGGCGGTCTTTCAACTGCGGTATTCCATTGGCGGTACACACCGCCGCGCTCAAAATACACACACTTCTACAAAACACCGCCACATTGGACAATTCGAAATACACACACCTGAGACACATACACACACCACTCCCACACACCCAAAACAACATAAAACACACACCGACATCACCCACAAACTCCTACTACCAATAATTCAGAAAGAAGGCCAGAGAGAGACACCACCATCCACAAACTAGCATCCACAGGCACTCAACACCATCACCCACACAACTTCCACGCACAAAACACCACACACCACTACATATCACCACACTTATCACCACACACACCACCCCACACATCACCTACACCACCCCATGGCACGGCAAAGACACCCCAGGTTCTCGGAGGAGGAGCTCAGGGTCATGGTGGAGGAAATCGTCCGGGTAGAGCCACAGCTATTTGGAGCACAGGTGCAGCACACCTCAATTGCAAGGAAGATGGAGCTATGGAGAAGAATAGTCGACAGGGTCAACGCAGTGGGACAACACCCAAGAAATCGGGACGACATCAGGAAGAGGTGGAACGACCTACGGGGGAAGGTGTGTTCCGTGGTCTCAAGACACCACTTGGCGGTTCAGCGGACTGGGGGCGGACCCCCACCTCCTCCCCCACAACTAACAACATGGGAGGAGCAGGTCTTGGCAATTCTGCATCCTGAGGGCCTGTCAGGAGTCGGTGGAGGAATGGACTCTGGTAAGTCAAAGCTTTACTAATATATCCAACCACCCTTCCTGCATGCCATCACAAACTCCTACCCGTACCCTCACCCTCAGCACTCCACCAACTCACATATACCCCACTATCACAAACCACTCATCCCAACACCAAGCCCTGCATGCAACCCCAACGCATGGACACCCATCACTAAAGCATGCCCACTGCACATACCCATACAACCCCCTAAACAATCATTACACAAGTCCCCACATAGGAATGCAAGCACTGGGGTACACCGGTCACCCACCCATTGCCCACCATGACACACACAGATGCAATAATTAAGCTTTTACACCCCTGCAGGACCACTACCCAATGTCACCAGACAGGAGGGTCAAGACATCTCCACCCCACCCACAGAAGAGGCCCACAGTGATGACAGCAGCTCTGTCCAACTGGATCCAGATGACCAGCCCGGACCATCGTGGGCCTCGGGACAGTCGGTTCCCCTCGCACAGGCACAGGCCACCACAGACCTTCCACCCTCTGGTAACACCAGCACAGCACCCACCCAGCGGGCCCATACGTCCGTACCCAGGACACGTCAATCAGCTGTGTGTCCACCACTACAGGGGACCCAGGATAACTCACCACCCCAACAACGACAGGGACCTGGGGGCAGTGGCAGTGGGCACACGGTCCAGGGGACGGAGGCCCAGGAACACAGGGGAACTGGGAGGGCTGCTGTGCGACATGGGGCGGACAGGCCAAGGGAACCCACTCTCCACGAGGTCCTCCCCTCCATCCTGGGAGCATACCACCACTCCCAGAAAACGATGGTAACGGTCCTGGCCAAGTTTCAGGAGACCCAGCGCATGCAGGAGGAACAGTATCTGGGGTTCAGGGAGGAACTCCGAACCATCAGCTCCGCCCTGGGCACCATCGTAGGGGTGCTGAAGGAAATACTAAACACCAGGAGGGACACTGTGGCACTCCAAAGGGCCCCTGACACTAGCATGGATGATGAACTGCCCACCACCTCCACCGGCGCTAGTGGACAGGAGGCACCGCCACAGGACCACCACACCTGCACCCCACCCCCTGCAGATGGAGAACCACCCCGCAAGCGGTCCCTGAGATCCAGGAACAAGACAGAGCACGATGCCAAGACCCCGCCAACAAATGAGACCACCCTGATTGTCAACCCACTGTCCCACTTTGTCACCCTGTCCATATTGGAACTGCCCCAGCTCCACTTCCTATGCCCATATGGGCAATGCACCTATGAGACAAATAGACTGGACTCTGACATGGACACTCCTCCGCCATCAGCCCTCAGCATTTAACTTCCCCCTCCAATATTTTGCATTTAAATAAACACACCTAAAGCCCCAAGATCTGGAGTCTGTCTGTGATTTTGAAATAGTGTATTTGCAATTACAGTGACAAAATTTCCAGGAAATAGTAATGTCAACATACCTATGTCACACAGCTCTAGTCCATGAGGAATCTAAGCAGATGACACACATTGGGACCCACACCTGTGAAACCGTAAGGGAAAGTGACAACTCAGTGACCATACACTGGGTGAAATCGACAGAGAGGATAGAAGTAGAAGTGTAAAAGTACTTGTATTAGGCAGGAATGTATTCTCACCTGCGTTTCACTGGAAACATTGCTGGATGACTGAGTCCATGTTGTCAATGTCTTCTTCCTCTGCTTCCTCCTCATCATTGTCCACAGGCTCCACAGCTGCCACAACACCGCCATCTGGACCATCCTCCTGCAGAAAAGGCACCTGTCGTCGCAAAGCCAAATTATGAAGCATACAGCAGGCCACGATGATCTGACACACCTTCTTTGGTGAGTAGAATAGGGATCCACCTGTCATATGGAGGCACGTAAACCTGGCCTTCAGGAGGCCGAAGGTGCGTTCGATCACCCTCCTAGTCCGCCCGTGGGCCTCATTGTAGCGTTCCTCTGCCCTGGAATTCCTCACTGGGGTCAGTAGCCATGACAGGTTGGGGTAACCAGAGTCCCCTAATAGCCACACACGGTGCCTCTGTAGTTGACCCATCACATAAGGGATGCTGCTATTCCGCAGGATGTAGGCGTCATGCACTGAGCCAGGGAACATGGCATTTACATGGGAGATGTACTGGTCTGCCAAACATACCATCTGTACATTCATGGAATGATAACTCTTCCGGTTCCTCTACACCTGTTCACTCCTGTGGGGGGGGACCAAAGCCACATGGGTCCCATCAATGGCACCTATGATGTTGGGGATATGTCCAAGGGCATAGAAGTCACCTTTCACTGTAGGCAAGTCTCTTACCTGAGGGAAAACGATGTAGCTCCGCATGTGTTTCAGCAGGGCAGACAACACTCTGGACAACAAGTTGGAAAACATTGGCTGGGACATCCCTGATGCTATGGCCACAGTTGTTTGAAAAGACCCACTTGCAAGGAAATTGAGCACTGATAGCATCTGCACTTGAGGGGGGATTCTTGTGGGATGGCGGATTGCTGACATCAGGTCTGGCTCCAACTGGCTACACAGTTCCTGGATTGTGGCACGGTTAAACCTGTAGGTGATGATCAAATGTCTTTCCTCCATTGTCGACAGGTCCACCAACGGTCGGTACACCGGAGGATTCCGCCATCTCCTCACATGTCCCAGCAGACGGTGCCTATGAAGGACAACAGCGAGCACAGAGTCAAACAACTCAGAGGTATGTACCCACAGTATGCACAGAACACCAATCTCACACAAAATGTGGCCTGTATGTGTGTTGAGACTAGGCCTAGGTATGTGTGACGCAGTTGGTAATGAGGCCATGTGGGCCCCTGAAATGGCGGGTGCCTGACCTCTAAAGCGGGACAATGGGATGTGAGGTAACTGCGCTGGCGTTGTACACCGTCGCAGTAGGCGGGCAAAGACCGCAGCGCAATGCTGCATTGGTTAACATTGGACCCTATGGGTCCCAGGAGCCACTGACGATGTACGTCGGCGGTGATGGTACGCACCGCCGCGGACGCGACCGCCATTTTCTAACTGTTTAGTCACTCGATACCTGATCTTCAACAGGAGAGGACCTACACTGCAAGTGCTGCTGTGACCTCTGTCTGGAAGAGACAATGGCTCGTGCGTCTGGGGAAAGGGCCCCTGCCTTCACTGCAGATGAGTTGGAGAAGCTCGTTGACGGGGTCCTCCCCCAGTACACGCTACTCTACGGTCCTCCAGACCAACAGGTAAGTACACAGGGAGCATGTTGTATGGGCTATGCCTGTGTGGAGAGGGCTGGTTGTAAGAAGGAAGGGGGCAGAGTTCTGAGTGCATGAAAGATGGTGAATGCATGTGCCACATGGAAAAGGTAGGGATGGGGGCCACTCACTTTGACGGTGCAGTTGTTAATAACTTCTCTTCTTCCCCTGTACATTTCATGTAGGTCAGCGCCCACCAGAAGAAGGATATATGGTGTGCCATCGCCAAGGACGTCCGGACCCTGGGGGTCCACCACAGACGGAGCACCCACTGCCGGAAGAGATGGGAGGACATTGGCCGCTGGAGCAAGAAGACGGCGGAGGCTCAGCTGGGGATGGCCTCCCAACGTGGGAGGGGTGCCCGTCGAACCATGACCCCCCTGATGTTCCGGATCCTGGCGGTGGCCTACCCTGAGTTGGATGGGCGCTTGAGGGCATCACAGCAGACACAAGGGGGTGAGTACACTATCATTCAGCTGACTTTGCACGCAGTGAAGGTGTCTGGGTGGGGGAGGAGGGCTGTGGGTTCCCCTAGGCCAGGGCGAGTTCCGTAGGCTAGGCCCATTCATAAGGCATGGCCCTGTGTCCCCTCACCCCACCTCTGTAGAGTGCCAAGTACAGCTATTCATGCCCCAGGGTCATCTATGTGTGCAGATGTCTTCCATAGCCTTGTAGGCCATTTCCCAGGAATTGCACTGTAGAGCCTAACAGCGCGACGTAGTGCAGGGGGCTGAGGTGTCTGTATTGTCCGCCAATGGTAGCGGTAAGCCATGCACTCAACCAGTCTTTCTTCTGTCCCCCCCCCCTTTTTTGCGGTCTCCCTGTTCTTGTGTGCATTAGCATCATCAGGCGGAGGTACAGTGGCACCGGAGCACGAGGGAGTTGTATCCCACATGGGCATGGAGGCCCACACTAGGGACTCAGAATACACCAGTGGGACGGAGGGCGAGGGGAGCACCACGGCGGTCACAGGATCTGCAACCAGCGACACGGACTCGTCCTCCGATGGGAGCTCCCTTGTGGTGGCAGCAACATCTGTGCCCCCCACTTCAACAGGTACAGCCGCCACCCCCCCTACCAGCACCACCCTCCCAGCAGCCCCTCAGCATGTGCCCCGTGCCAGCTCACCCAGGAGGGTGGGCATCACCTTCGCCCCAGGCACCTCAGCCCCTGCCCCTGTCACCTCTGCTGTACTCAGTGAGGAGGCCATTGACCTCCTCAGGTCCCTCACTGTTGGGCAGTCTACCATTTTGAATGCCATCCAGGGTGTAGAAAGGGAGATGCAACACACAAATGCATTCCTGGAGGGCGTTCATTCTGGTCAGGCTGCACTTCATCGAACCCTTCAAACTCTGGCCTTAGCACTGATGGCAGCCATTGTCCCTGTGTCTAGCCTCCCCCCTCCAACTTCCTCCACCCAGACCCAATCCCTTGTACCTCTGCCTATCCCAAGCACACCATCAGACCAGTCTGCACACACCTCACCTCACAAGGGAAGCTCAGGCAAACATAAGCACCACACATCCCACAGGCACTCACGCAAGCATCACACACATACAGACACAACAACAACATCCACTGCCTCCACTGTGTCCCCCTCCTCCTCGTCTCCCTCCTCCCTCCCAGTCTCATCTACACTCACACCTGCATGCACTACCTCTACAGCCACTACGTCCCTCTCCAGCACACCCACCACCACACCCCGCTCACGTGCAGTCTCTGGTGTTGCAAAATTACTGAAATTTTGCTATTACGCTACTGTGAATAATATGGGGCAATAATTCCACTGCAGGACCACAATAACATATTAAGCAGGAGCGAGTGGTTGCTGGCTACTCCTGTTAATGTGCTGTAGCATTTAGTGCTATTTTCTTAGCACAAAAAAAAATCAATGTTTAGCTGTATATTAGTATCCATATACTGCTCTAGGTACTCTGTGACTGCCTTTCTGTGGTGTTGATAATTGGCAAGGCTTTTATCGGGCAGTTTAGAGACCTGCAGCTATAAAACAAAAAAAAGAAAATAAATAAATAACGGATCTGGGATTTTAGTAGTTCCCTTATCTTCTTCAACAGTGGAACTTTCCACAGCTAAAAATCAAATTGCATGTTTGCAGCACAATTGGTAAACATGTTTGTCTCAGGACCAAACTAGAAAAGCATACAGGCTGTATTAACGAACAATTGTTCATATTTTTTTTTTTTACCAAATAAAGGTGGTTCATTAACCAAAATTGGGCAAATGCACAGCTGTATTCCCGTTATTGATATTGTCACAGCACTACACGTCTGTGCAAATGAGCTGTATTATCAACAGCCTTCTATTGAGTAAGGTCCTGCAGCCGGTTTAAAGTGTTTCTGCAGCATTTGCAGAAAATCAGTTTACAGTTATTTTAAACAATCGTAGAGAATGCAAATTCAGATGTATGCATTGGTTCATTTTCCACTCATTTAAGGTGCGATTGACTGTCTATGCTAGTCTGGTGCCACAAAAAGGTCACACATAAAGCGGCAGGTGCTTACTGTCCTCTGCACAGCATTTCTGTTTGAAAGTACTGTTACTAAACTAAATAAAGATCACCTTGAGGTCGTGCCTGAATTAGAAGCACACTCCTGTCTTCAGGACCGGCTTTGGCGCTGGTGGCGCCCTGTGCGACCACCTCCTTTGATTCACTCACTATCACACTGCAAATGTGCCCCCCATCTCTCCATAGCCCCCCTTTCACATACATGCATTTGTTTTTAGAGCGTTTGTAAAGTATGGCTTTACCAATCCACTTGGCTGTCCAAATATAGTTCTGTACTGGCAGTAGGCTTATTAACCCTCTACACTACTTTATGGTGAGTCAAAGCTGCCGCTAGGCATAATTCCCATCTCTCTCTCCCTAGCAAGGACATTATTCAAAAGAGGTTTCTTGACATTTTAATTGTTTCCTAAATGCCGGACGCACAAGGAACTTTTCAGCAGGTGCTTTTAAATCTCAAGTGTCTTAAGTTATTGCTAAACACAGCGCCCCCTTGAGGTCAGCAAGCCTAATCAAGGTCAACACCCGGTGTGGACGCACCGCACCCACCATCCTAAAGCCAGCCCTTCCTGTCTTTGTTCATTTGAGCTCTTTACACATAATTGCGCCCCAGGGATTCTGGCAGGCACAGTTTATGTTTCGGGACTAAATTAGGCCAACCGTTCTCGGTGGCACCGTCACAAACTATCCCTTGGTCTTTCACTTCAGTGATTTTCTAAAGTGAAAAGTCATTTTCATATTGTTTTAAAATTATCTTCTTTTCCTTCCCTAATACCAAAAAAGAACAGACTAAAACGAAGTACACATTTCTAAGCAACACAATTATCAAAAGTGGGAAGAAATTGAGGCAAGGCATGTGAATAGGGAAAAGTCATCATTTTCCAAGGCTTCTGTATGTAGCCCTGTGGACCAAGGCATGATCACAGGCCCTGTACATTGTGAGTGGGATTAACACCTGTCCTGAATATGCCTCAAAGGTCATGAGCCAGCCCCAGGTCTGAGCACTCTGCAGCAATTCTTTGAGGTGTGCCTTTATTCCGGCCGACCTCATGTGTTCAAAATCTTTTGCCTCAAAATCTAATCTGTAACTCCTTTTCAAGTGCTTCGTTTTCTCAATCTCTATGCCGTATTTCTCTGCCAAGTCTGCTAATCTCTGATGCACTCGGCTCACTTCTCCCGTAATCTTTGGGCACAAATTTCTCAACTCTGGCTCTGTGTAGGATTCTAACCTATTCACCCCCATTGTTCCCTCAATGAGTTCACCGGCTTCCATGCTTAGTCTAGCACAATTCAAATATTCCCCTCTTTTAGGGGCATTTTGTGGGGTATTCAGCTTGTCTAACCATTCAGTCAATTGCTATGCTGTCAATCCCTGTAACAAAATGTTACTCGCTTTGATCGGGGGCACCTGCTGCGCCACTTCATTTGGATTCTGCTGTGTCAATAATTTCAGACTCTGATTTACATTCGATCCTGTCATAGCATCTGGGAGGGCAACAAGTGGACTAAAATCTAACAGTGATCTTGATCTGTCAAAATTCTGACCCACGGAGAGACTACCTGAACTTGTTCATTATGTCCTCCCCTCATTAGACTCTGGGTCACTACTCCTTGTTCACTCAGTCGGTTTCATTTGTGCAAATAATGGTACCGCTGGACCAACAGTAATTGGTAGTGATATAGCATCCGGGGCTGCTCTGCCACTTACACTCTGTGGGAGAGTAACTCCCATATTCTGATTCATCATCAGAGACAAGTCTGACTGTGCCCCTGTCACTGGCGTAAATCTCAGCATTACCTGCGTCTGCACTTGGGGCAACAAATTCGGAGTCGGCTCAGTCTGGACCAGTATTGGTCTCGGGATCACCTGCTCCGTGGGCACCACTAAGTTCGAAGTCGTTCAAAAAATTGTCACATCAGTATAAATTCTCTATCTGTGGCGGCTGCATCTGAGCCTGCACTACAGGAGTAGTTGGCACATTAAGACCACTTTGCACCGCATTCAGTGTCAGGTTACCATTAACCTGTACTGGACTCGCTGTCACACTAACCTGTGTCGGGGCTGTCAGATTAGTGCTAGTACTCAGACCACTCACGTACTGTATATGGTGGTGGTCGGTTTCATAATAACTGTGTAAGGAACTCATCATCGTCCGATTCTTCCTCTACTCTTGCAGACTATCTAGCTCCTTTACTTTTGGACAGACTCCTATTTGTCTTCCTAGTCACTTTCTTTCCTTGCTTCTCATCCTCCTGTGTAATTGCTGGAAACAACTTAATTCCTTGCAAAGTCTCTGTTCTCCAAACCTTCTGATCCCAATCCCATTCTGCCTCCGCTAAAGTATTTTCTGCCTTTCTCATCCTTCTCTTGAATTTCAATTGCTGTTGCTGTCTGGCCACTGGTTCCCAAATCGCTAATGTCTCAAACCGTGCTGGTCTCAGAAGGGAGTTCGATTCATATAGAGCCATCCGCAAATGCTCCAAAACCCTCAAATTGAATGTCCCATTTGTAGAAAACGCTAAGTTCCCATCTTTCTCTGTCAATTTCCACCATTGCTTTCGCCAAAGACATGGCTCTAAACCTCTTTCTTCCATTACAATCTAAGCCGGTGTACCTTCTGGCAGTGTAGCCTCGCCTACACTTGCTGTAATGTACGTATCTCCCCTTGGGGCACTCTTTAATGCTTTGAAAAACTTAATCTTTCTACTTTTATTTACTCAAAATCAAATCAGGAAATGACTTTTAATCCCAAGATTCCTTTCACCCACGTTTCTAAACCAATTGCCACTCACGGACGGCTATCAATCCGTGCGCAACCTTTCTCATTAACCAACCTATCCCAGCGCGGATCCAATGACATCACACTCACACGTACTATGGCTGACAAAGTCGTGTGGCTTGTCCTCCCAAACTCCAATCCACACAAAACTAATGCAAAATATTGTGAACACTAATCAAAAAACTAAAACCCAAAAACAAATCTGCTGGTTTCCTACAAGAAAGGTAACACAGTTGCTTCAGAAACTTTACGGATCTTCACTGATGGCTATTTTTGTGCATGCAGCTATTCCTCTTTCTCGGTCTCCCAGATTCACAAGCAAAACTCGACCCGCAAATTTTACTCTCAACTGAGCAATGGGTCTGTCCTGGTGCACCTAGGACTCGCCAAACCTCAGTCTAAATTTTCTCTCGCCCACTTTAACTCACACACTGACTTGTTGACCACGCCTGATCAACCTATTAAACCAGACAAATTACAACATATAACCAAGTGTCTCATACACTTTTCAATATACTCCGGAGTCTTAGACCACATAAACAACCAGGTGGACAACTTTTTAACACAAAGCGCCACACACATATGAAGTTCGATGACTTCCCTACTCTCACACTGCGGAGTACGCACACTCCTACTGCAACTTCATTTGGAGTACGCAAACTTCCTAATAACCCTCACAAACCTCACAATTCACCTGCTATTTGGCTACGCTGTGCAAGCGCAACCTAGTTTTCTCACTCCATCACTAGAACGCCAGGAAAATCCTCAACAACCATTAGCAGGAGCCAGGATCTGGGAAAGTCATTTCTAGGCTTAAGTGAACATCATTTTCTCTCCAATTATCATCATCCAAATCTCAAATAATAATGACTCTTGAAAAGACCACTTCAAACTGGTACCATAATCTGGGAACACATGTCACTGTATACTGCACTTCTATGGTATGCTCCAAAGGAGACGAACCATTGGTCTCTTACGGCCTCTGTTCTTACTCTCTACCGGACATCTATGGCGTGCTCTTAAGGAGACTAACCATCAGTCTGCTACCATAACTGTTAGTGCGTCAGACCTTAATAAGTATACTTACAAGGGGACGTGAATAGGTCGAGGAACCTTTTGACTTGCAATTAAAAAGTTCTTACCATAGCTCCAGTACATAATCAATAATCAATACACAATAATCAACAATCATTAGTAATCAGTAAAATCAATAATCAATGGAGTCAATAATTGTCACACATCATGACCTTTCAGCCATGAATAACCAAATATTTAGTAACATTTTAGAATGTTTATTTCTCTATATTAACAATGCTAAGATCATGTAGATTAATCTCAATATCAAATGAAACGCACACATATTGTCAAGAGCGGGAGAAAAACGCAATCTAAGCAAAACTTGGATTACGACACATTCTAAAGCTACAGTGCAAACCAATAACAGAGTCAGCTCCGACAAAGTTATAATATACATGGAATTCAGCAAGGTAATTCATCAAACATCATTCCCCGTAATTGCCAGTCATTTGTGAGGGCCCTTAACTACTGTCTGATTAACACAAATTTAGAAAACATCTAAACTATGGTTCTATCAAAACAGCGTGTTTGGTACCTAGAAAGGAAAATATGCATAACAGTCACAGTTTACCATTTATACCTATCCTCGGTATGTGTCGGCAAGGAGAATCAGTCTTTGTCCTCAGGACCTCAGTCGATCAGCAAAGCATCAGGCTCTCGGTCAGGGAATATGAGCCCAATGTCAGAATGAATGTCTCTCTTCTTTACCTCTGTAGTCTCTCAAAATCTGAATAAGTCTGTTCCCTCTCCTAAAAGTGTCCTCTCTCTTCCATCTGCAGCGTTGTTATATCAAAGTCACCTAAACTATCCCCAAGTTCCCTATTGGTCAGTTAATCGTATGTTCACACTTTGTCCAATAATATTTCTATGTCAAATCTATGAATTCTAATATTTCTCTGTTCACATACAGTTGATTGGTCCGCCTTACGATGTTCTCATCATCCGGCCTGTCAGGTAACAATATTGTTGCAGCTTCCACTCCAGTCATTATCTTCATTATTCTTGTCCCGGGAAAGTCAGTCTCACACACATTACACATAAAATGTTACACTAGCAGGAACATCATCTCCTAGCAGTCGGTTCTCACAAAAAAGCTTCCGTTCAGCACATTTAGTGAGACAATGGACATTTCACAGTTGAATTCACTCGGTCAGCATTTTCATTAATACGCTAAGAAATCCAGCTTCTGCATGAGGCCTGGCAAAATAGGCCAAGACACTCGCTAAGTTGAGGCCTACAATTAATAAGCTAAAGCATACTTTGTAACCCTTAATATGACATATTACTGCATTAATCTAATACATTTTCAATATTTCCTAAGTATTAATCACTAATTAGTACATTTCGTTAACATTGGTGGACACTCTTCGAGGTCATATTTTCAAATCTGTGCATTATGTTTCTATGTTATTTCATTTTCCACATAATCTCATTATTGAAAATACACAAACACTCATTAATACATTTTATTAAAGACACATGCGCTAGCACAGTTATCCCTTAAGTTTACACTTACACATAGTCAATCTGAAATTGTCTTTTCAAACCTCTATATAAGGGCACATGATGGTGAATTATTTACATCCTTACATCACAACCCTACAGAGGGAAACACTCTCCTCTCATACACTAGCCATCACCCAATGACAAGGAGGGATTCCTTACCCTTTTCTCAATTCCTGCAAAGGTAAAAACATCAGGGACCATTTGGTTCAAGCTGCAGTTCCTGGTTCGAGCTGCAGTTCCACATATAAAAACCTATCAGACATTTATGAATTTATGGGGACTTCCCCAAGTAGTGCGTCATACCAAGTGTGGGAATTGTAATATGTGCCAGTTTACAATTAAAACCACTCAATTTCCACATGACACTGTAAGAATTACCTTGAACCAATTTTCCACTTTGTAGCAGAGCCGACGCGTCTCCGCTACAAACCGGTCCCCCGGGACGTGTGAAACAGTCCCCCGGGGGCACTTTCCTACACCCGGAACTCACGTCATCTGATGACAACCCAGATGTCGGATTAAAATCCTCGGAACTCCAGGATCTAGGGCCACCGCCGCCGACGAGCAGAAGACGAACGGAGACGCCGAACAAGGAAGACGAACACAGACCAGAGGAAAGAGGAGCGGAGACGCCGACGCCTGCGACGACCCCTGGGAAAGAATTGCCGCAGGACAACACCACACGCCACAGTGCCAGCCACGTCCCTGGAGGGACGTGACTTTCGCAGGTACGTGCCTGCATGCTGTACCCCTCAGGGTATTATCAGTGAAAGGGGCTTTATAGCTCCTTTTCCCCTATGTTTGTTTAATTCACTTTTTCCTTTAGTCACTGGGTATTTTTATTTTGGGGGTTTCTCTTCTTCCCCTCTTATACCGTTGTCGGATAAAAAAGAATACAAGCTTAGACAAAGGGTTAAATCTAATGAACCATGATGACCCTTCTGTGTCTTCAGTCCAAGGAAGCTCGTTTTCCTTTCCAAAAGCATATATAATTTCTTTTTGAAGCCTATTCACTAAGTAATCTCTACTGGCTTTTCGGTGAAATATCCCGTACTCCCTACCCCTCAAAATAAAAAGGTCTGAAAGACAAGACCCTACCTTTTATTTTTTTTCTCTCTCTCCTCTCCGGGGAATGTCACCAAGGCCACTCTTCTCTATAAACCAATCCATACCTGAGAAATAAAGAAAGAAAAAGAGAAATAAAGAAGACAAGCCAGAAGGACAAAGAAAGATTTGAGAAGAGCAGAAACAAAAAGACCTATAAAAAGCACATATAGGAGTATAAGAAAACACACTTAATAAAATATCAAACCATCCCTTTCGTCTAAGAGCGTCATCTATGTTCACAGTGAAAGAACCCACCACACGCTTGTAACACAGCTAATGATAATGCTATCAAATGTCCACATGAAGAAATATACATTGGCCAGTCAACTCAAAAGATCTGTATTTGCATCTGCCAGCAAAGGAGCCGACTACGCTACAAGGTAATCAACACACCCCCTGGGGGTAGGATCACTGCATGGAAAAAAGACATACAGGAAATGGCTTACAATAGCAAGTGGATATGGTTGTTCAGCTACCCCCAGAGGAGCCAATATCTCAGCCTTTCTCAATAAGGAGGAATTAAAAAGGGTTTTATGCACAGTCTGAATACTGGCCTCAAAAGGATCTAAGATTGGACCATATTTGTATAACTATTGCTCAACTTAGCTGGGTAATTTGATTCTGTGATTGGAGGCTTGCCCCGCCCCTCTTTCCCCTTCTGTATGTAGACTCCTGTGGCTGCCCTAGCGTGGACTGAGAAGTGATGTCCTTTGACAAATTTGGTCTTTCTATTATTGATGTTTTCTAAGTTTTCACTATGCATTACTGTGTTGCTTAATTTTTCATTTTCATTTTTATGGGGGTCCTCAAGCCCATTTTATCACTACCTTGATTGTTTGACTGGTTACTATGTTGATGTTTGATGAACCTTCTTCCATTCTTTTTCTTGTTTTCACCTTTTTTTATCCTTTTCTTTCATCAATTTCTCATGCTTTTACAGTGCGAGTGGGTTTCACCTTTCCATAACATGGCCGCACTGCTCACGCTCTACTTGTTTCACTTCTCATCTAGCCCGCCAGTCTCCAAATGTGCATGCATTCACTTTTGCTTATGCAAGTTTACGCAGGCCCCTTTGGAACACAGATGCTTTGGCTGGCGAGTTCCAGTATTAATTTGCACTGATGACTTTTCTCTGTCAGAGACCAATAATTCCTGCCCTCTGTGGGTGTTCCAAACTACTATTTATAATCTTTATGATTTTTTGTTTTGGCAGATTATTATTCTTCTCTGAGAATCATTTAGTCACGCTCTCCAGTTCCACCGGTGACGCTGTCCTCTGCTACGATACTGCAGGTAATGGTCTATCCTTGAGGTAGTCTCCCTTCCAGTACCCAGATCCTTGGTCGCTAACTGTTGCCTCACCTATTCAGGTTCTCGTTACTGGGGCCTGCAGCCACCAAGTGATTTTCCAACGTTGTTATTAAAACCAAGTTTACATTCGCCAACCATCCAGGTCAGTTTTTCTGTTTTTGAGCCATGTTGCACCAGAGTGAGCATTCTTCATGTGTGCCCCACACAGGTTTTTCAATTGCATGTTACTATTGTGCCACTGCACCCACAGATTTGACGTTGTTACATGATGTGCCTTGAATGTTATGCTCACATCCTGTGTAGCCACATGTTCTTCTGTGAATATTAATCACTAATTATTGTGACTTCTTGATTCACCGGCGGACTTGTTTTTATGCGAGCTGTTATCTGAAGGCCCTTGCACGTACACCATTTTGCATGGCGTAGTCTTAGATTACAATTGTTATGATGTAGTATTATATCTAATTCAGTATCTCCTCTCCCTCCCCTTTCCCTTTTAGTCTCCCTATAACTCTGTATCCTTTTTCTTCCCCTACACACCATTTGGTTTAAAAAATATAACAATCATTCAAAGGTTCTCAGGCACACAATTGTATGTCCTGATGATGATCCTAGTATTTTACTAAAGGGATCGAAACATTGTCGACACAAGTATCTTGACTGTCGGTTAAAGTTTTTGATGTGTCGATATGAGCATTGGTACTGACGAGACAGTGACTACACAAATGGATTAATTAAATCACTTATATTATGCCTGAGTATTCCATTCTTTGTGGTTCTTCCCACCACAATGTTTTGTTTAATGTTGGATTAATAAATGTAGAAATCAATTTAATTTGTTGTAATGGACTCATCGTATCTCTATATTCAATTGTCTTTACTTCTCACATACAAGGGACCTCAGTTCCTTTCTAAATAGTTAATAAGATGGTATTCTTACGAGAAATGAAAAATCTCACTCGGAGCTCAAACTCGAAGGTCACTCACTGAATCCGGTCTCCCAAATATCACACTGTGCTTATTTTCAGAACCACTCTTAATAGATGCCACAGAGTTCTTTAGCCCTAGTTGCCACTAAAACATTCTGAAAAGAAAGGCACACGCAATATACATGTTTTAAATGCAATAAAACAGATAGATCGTGATAAATGCATTCTTTTGAAGTAAACATTCACATTCTTTGTTCACACATTCTCAGTAACTGAAACTGGGAATGTCAGAGTCATAAACCAACAGTCAACTCTTGAACCTTAGCAGGCTTACATTTATCATCCAACACTTCTAATTATTATAACTGCATTGTGTTTTTGTGCTTATATTTTCTGGATCGTTACGATGTTCGTGCTTATCAGTGGCTATGAAAGGAATATAGGGGGTCATTCTGACCCTGGCGGTCACCGACCGCCAGGGCCAACGACCGCGGAAGCACCGCCAACAGGCTGGCAGTGCTTCCTGGGCCATTCTGACCGCGGCGGTAAAGCCGCAGTCAGAAAAGGGGAACCGGCGGTTCCCCGACGGTTTTCCCCTGGCCCAGGGAATCCTCCATGGCGGCGCTGCTTGCAGCGCCGCCATGGGGATTCCAACCCCCTTCTCGCCATCCCGTTCCTGGCGGTTTTTACCGCCAGGAACAGGATGGCGGGAACGGGTGTCGTGGGGCCCCTGGGGGCCCCTGCACTGCCCATGCCACTGGCATGGGCAGTGCAGGGGCCCCCTAACAGGGCCCCATAATGATTTTCAGTGTCTGCTTTGCAGACACTGAAAATCGCGACGGGTGCCACTGCACCCGTCGCACCCCAGCAACTCCGCCGGCTCCATTCGGAGCCGGCTTCATCGTTGCTGGGTCTTTCCCGCTGGGCCGGCAGGCGGCCTTTTGGCAGTCGCCCGCCGGCCCAGCGGGAAAGCCAGAATGGCCGCCGCGGTCTTTTGACCGCGGTGCGGTCATTCGGCGGTTCCCGCCAGGCGGGCGGCTACTGCCGCCCGCCACGGTTGGAATGACCGCCATAGTGTTAATATCAGGGGCTGTGGTATGATTACTGTTAACTTATAGCCATTTTATTTTGTTTTTATTGTGCACATTTTTATTTTTGCATACATCTATGGGTTGAAACATTATTGAAGTATTGTGGCTTTCCAAACATTTTTTAACCTCAACTGCAAATTCAGGTCTTTATTCCAGCTCTCATACTTGCCTTGTCTTTTTCTTGACCCAGCACAGTGCCACCTTTTTCGAGCTAAGACATTATTCCTCATTCTCTTCTGCTCAAAGAGTCAAGTGTGCTAAGGAGGGCACCTTTCCACCACAGACCGAATGTTCAGACTTCTAGTGAAGGAGGAGCACCAGCAGTACCACATTTGATAAAATTTTGTTGCCCTTGCAATTGCAAAAATCATGAAAAAAGCCTGAAACTTAAAAACAAATGTTCAATATGCAAACGCTAAAAGAATTTGCTATTTTCCATTCTTGTTCCTGTAATTCCTTCTCCTGCTGATTAATCATCCTGCTTCTAAATATGTTTACATCAAACTGGTGTATGTTTGTGATCTATGTTCTTCCTATTCGAAGTATCCCTTTGTGTGTGATTGGGCAGTACATGTTGGATAATGTAGATTTTGTAGCATTCATTTGACCTGTACATTTATCAGGTTCATTGAGATTGTGATTCTGCGTCCATTGAATCCTCTGCGTAATTGATTTGCTACACTTGCGAAATAATCTATAATCTTCGCCATAATTTTCAGATTTCACTAAAAAATGTTATGCCTACATCAAATGAATCAAGTCACTAAAAGAATTGGTGCCACAGGTGTTACTGCACAGTGACAAGTCACCTTTCAGTTGCTGATTGCTGTATTTTGGAGTTCAACTAAATTAATGGGATGAACCTTTGTGCAGACAGTGGCATGATTATACTGCATTATGCCACAGAAATTGCCTTTTCTAGTGCATACATTGAGTCAACCCATCTGCATATTTTGGTTTCCATAACAATAATAATATTGAAATGTGAGGAAACATTACTATGAAACTACTTCTGTAAGTTGTAGAACCTTTTAAAAATCGTATTTTGATGTCTTAATTGTGGGTCAAAGGATTTGTATTATAATATTTAGCTCGTTTAAAAGGTGCTTCATCACGAGGGAAAGGCGAGAGTGATTGAAGTCGTGATGGTCATAATATTGTTTTCCTTTTCGATGACACCTGTGTTCTGACTGGCAAGGTGAAGAGAAACTGCCCATCAAATGACGGCCCTTCCTGCACATCGATAAAAGTCTGGCATACTCCACGTTTCACATAAATTCAATCAAACTTGAGTGCTGTACCGGAGCTATTACCATAAAACACTTGCCCATCCTGTAGACTCTGTACAGTGTAGAGTAAAACACGTTGGTATTTGCATATTTACAACTTGCTGCGCAGTTGGAAGGAGGAACACTACTTTGAGTAACTTTATTTATAGACAATGTCACCCTTAGCCTCAAGATTTATTATTTGATAGGGGATTAGTAAAACATTTACATTTTTTTAAATATTAAGTCAATCAACAATGCAAAAAATAAATTGGTTTGTATGAGTAAATTATGGATGCAGATTATTGAATTAGCTCGACAAACGAAAACTGTTAGTAACTGGAGAAAAAAAAGTGGTGGATTTCATAGTGTTTTGTTCCTATTACAATTTGATATTTGAATAGATAAAAATGTCAAACGTTTGCATTTTCTGTCTGTTTAATGGCTTCAGACAAAACAGAACGAGCCCATGTTTCGCATCTCGTGTACAGAATTCCCTCAGCCGATCGGACATTGGCCCTACGTTGCCCTCATTGTACATGCTGTGTAGATTTCTATACATACACAGCGCATGCAATGTGGACATATTAGTGACCATAGATCACCTAAACAGACTTGTGGTGAATTTAACGTGGTGGATGTATATCTGACATAAAATGTCAATGTATTCGGCGATTTGCAAACAAATTGTTTTTTAATGATTTAGTTGAACTGTTTTGGATAGCAAGGTTTGCACTCCCACTCTACTCTAAGGGTAAGGATGTTGAGGTACAGTGATGTCACTGGAGTTACGGCAGAACACACTATGTTATCAGCGTCTGTCCTGAAGAATGAAATGAGTGAAGCTGCTGAACTTTACTTTAGACTAGAACACAAAATAATCTGAAACTACTGATGAAGCAGAAAATGAAGGTTTTGATTTATTAACGCTTAAACGTAGTGCTGAAATAATCATGGGTGATATTAACCGAACTAATAAAGATTGTAAGGGGACAAAATGTGCCCTCAGAGTAGTTTGCCAACATTTAAACGTGTGCTTTATATAACGTGGTGAATTAGAATTGCACTAATCCGACATAATCATAAACGTGTGCTACGATTTGCTTGTTTGAAATGTTTTAGCTTAGCATTACTTTAGCGGAGGCTTTGGCCTAGTTGCCTGGTCTCACGGTTTAGATGCTCGTATTTTTCCACTGTGCTAATAAACGTGTATTCTTGCTTGAAGCTGTACTTTTCCACAGAAACTGTTCACATGCTTATCTTAAAGTTAGTGCCAGCCTGGCATATTTTCTCTTTAATTCAAGGTCGACTTGCAGGTGCGGACAATGGAGGCTCTGAGAGTAAGCTAATTGGGAGACAATGTTGCGATTTGCGTACCCATCTCCAAGGATAATGTATGCTTAAGTAAAAGCTTGAGAACTGTCGTTTTTGATTGGTCAATTTGAAGCTAACCTATGAACCCTCCAATGGAGACCCTACAGGACTTGAACTGTTGTCTATAAAAACCAGGTGCACGAGAGGAACTCTCTCTCTCTATCATCGGACATCCTGCCATTTTGACTTCGTAGCTATTATGGCCCACTTTGCTGCGACGCCATTTTGAGAGACTTTGATGCTTTCTCTAATCGAGAGAAAGAGACTTTAAATGATTCTTGCTCTAGAGACTTTAACTTTGATTTGATCCCTTTGCATGAAGTAGTAGTTTCACCTTGCCGCCGTGAGGCAATTGCCCCGTCCACCCCTGCCCCTTAGTCCCGTCCTATGCCGATCAAAACGGTACCCATGATGACCAAAGAACGGTACCTGTGAGACGAAGACTTCCTTGTATGCTGATCGTAATTGGTAAATATGAAAGGAAATCGTAAAATTGCATTGTGTTTCTTTTAGGTAACCAACTGCTGATTTTGGTAAGAGCCCTAGTTAGGAGTTTTTTCTAAATTAATGTTGCTAAATTGTTTTGCATGAAGTCCCACATGCCGATGCTAATTTGAGGTTAGATGAGGATTCCATATGTCACACGATGCAATTTGAGATCTTGTTATGCTGACTAAATGTATGCAATTAGTTCATTACAGATTATCGTATTAGTGCTTTGCATTGCCATTATCGAATGCCTTGTGATTCAAATGCTTCATAGATTACACTTGTTTCGACGTTATGGACAGCTATTAATGTTCATATACGTTTATCATTTGGTGTTGAGAAACATTTATATTGTGCTAGCTTTGTTAATATAGGGAATAAAATTCACTAACTTTGCAATAAACTGGTGTGGTTATTCCTGACTGAAAGGTCAGGGTTCGCCGAAATGTATTCTGGATTAATTGTAAAGTGTTATGTCGTTCAAGGTGTTGCTTATGTTCGTTATTGATTATTGATTTGATGCGACTGATCGATATAAGAGTACAGAGGGTTCCCACTAAGTCAAAAGATTCATCGGCCTAAAGAGCGTCCAAAACAGGTAAAATTATTAGTACGGACCGCTCTATCAGTAGATGGTAGCAGAGGACGGTTACGTCTTTTGGGACCCTGTACTATTAAAGTACATGGTGTCGAATTAACGGTTACGCATTTTGAGACCCCATTCGAGAGGTTGAATTAGATTTTTCTTGGATAAAACGGATTGACAAGATGATGATGGCTAGGTCCACCGCGACTTTCCCGGGATCTCGGAGCTTGCGAATGGAGAGAACGGAGGTGTGGAATCAGCGCTGGCGGTACTAGTGATGGTATGAGTGAAGTTAGGGTTTTGCGCTTGCACAGCTTATTGCCGCAGGGTGTGTGAAAAGGTTGCGAGGGTTTTCTTTTTTTAAGGATAGCGGAGGTGTGACTCAGAGTGTAGAAGTAGAGAAGTCGTCGAACTTCATGGAGATAGCGGAGGTGCGGCTCCGAGTACGAGAGTAGGGAAGTCGTCGAACTTCATATGCGTCTGGCGCTTTGTGCATAAAAAGGTCCACGTGGTTGTTGTTGTTGAGACGGGCCCTGCGAGGTCAAGAGACTCCGGAGTATGTTGATCCATGTTGTGGTCTGGGCGGTTTAGTAGGTTGATCGGGCGTGGTCAACAAGTCGGTACGTGTGTTAGGGAGTGAAAGAAACTTCGACTTCGGGCTTTGACAAAGATTCTAAGTGCACTAGAACAGATCATTGACAAGTTGAGAGTAAGTCTGCGGGTCAGATTTGCTTGCGAATGTGGGGACTGAGAAAGACGGAATAGCGGCCGGAGGCTAGTGAAAAGTCCCGAGGCTAGTGAAAGGTCCCTAAGGTCCTGAAGCGACTGTGTTACCCTTCCTGTAGTAAACCGACAGATCTGTTTTATTTTTGGTAGCTCGCAATATATGCAGAAGTTGTTACGAGAGGAGGTGAGTGAAGGAAGACTAGCCGCGAGGCTTTGTCAGCCGCAGTGTGTATGAGTGTGACGTCACTAAGAGCCGCGCTGGGATAGGTTGGTTGAAGAGAAGGGTCGCGCACGGATTGGACGCAGTCCGTGGGACTCGATTGGAAGGGGAAAGGCAGGTGAAGAGTATTCCGGGAATTAAAGTCACCTATCGATTACAAATTTTTTGTGGAATAAAAGTTACCTATTGATTAAAGTTTTGTGGAATTGAAGTCAAATATTGGTTATAAACTTGGTTAAATAAAAGACGAGAAAATGAAATTCTTTAAAGCGTTTAGGAGTGCGATGAAGGGGCAGTCTTACATTAAAGCGAGCGTAGGAGAAGAGACGCCGCCCGAGGGTACACCAGCTTACATTGTAATGGAAGAAAAAGGGGTAGCTCCGTGTCTTTGGTTAAAGCAATGGCACAAGTTGACAGAGAAACATGGGAGCGTAGCGTTCCCGATATATGGGACATTCAATATAAAGATTTTAGAGAATTTGAGATTCACGATGTATGACATGAAGGTGCCTCCAAGGCCAGCACAGTTTGAGGCTCTAGCAATTTGGGAACTAATGGCTAGACAGCAACAGCAAAAGAAGTTCGAGACCAGGATGAGGAAGGTAGAAAAGACACTAGCGGATGCTAGGTGGGATAATGCACAGAAGGTGTGGAGGTCAGATGTATTGCAGGGGATAAAATTGTTTCCAGCAATTACTAAAGAAGGAGAAGAGACAGGTAAGAAAGCCACCTGTAAGACAGACAGAAAGTGTTCTAAGGATAGAGAGGACGAGGAAAAGTTGAGAAGAGAAGAGGAGTTAGAGGATGAGGAGTTGATAATGCAATTGCTGAACGACCGTCCACCGCCTTATGCAGAGAATGGACAAGGTCCAAGCACCAGTTCTGCCCCTCCGGCACCGGTACAGAACAGTGAAAACCAGAGTTCAGAAGCGTCATCGGGATCTAAGGACCCGAGTCTGCTGTTCACCCCGCAGATACCGCAGGTTAGGAGGATATATCCAGATGTGCCCGTATTGAAACCAGCAGAAAATTATCAGCCGCAGATACCAGGGTACTACAGTAGCGATAACAGTGCAGGAATGGTTCTAGATCCAACCGTAAGGGGAGTACAGAATGGTTACAACCCAACAATGGCACAAGCTGAATCAACTCAGTTTTTGATGCCTCAAAAGCAGATGCAGGGAGGAAACGCACATGCTCAGATGACTGGGAGCCAGATGGGTATGCCGGCAGTGATGACCCATGGTGTGGGAATGAACATGCCACAGAACATGGGGAATGGACAGAACCCAGACGCGATATCCTTACCCATTACTGTAGGTCCAGCGGTACCTCTGTATAGTCAGCCTAATTCGGGTCTGAACAGCCAGGGATCAATGCTGCAAAATGGGACAGAAAGAAGGTGCATAGAAAACACTCCAGGGATAACTCCGATAGCGGCTCAGCCAACTGGGTCTGGATCCTTGATGGAGTTTAGTCCCATATGTGCTCAATCAACACTGGTGAGGTCGAGCCCCCCACTGATAATACCTCTCACATCGAACACTGAAAAGCTGCCGCAGCCATCGATGGCAGTCGATGTGAACGCTACCCTGATGGGGGTGAATGCGCAACAGCTGACACAGTGGTTCAACAGTCTGAATTCTACACAAAGTTCAGCTAGTGGGAGAGGAGAAGACTATATGAATAGGGTCAGGTTGAACATGGAAGCACAAGAATTGGTGGAAGGGACCATGGGAGTGAACAGGTTAGAGTCCTACACGGAAGAAGAGCTGAGGTATCTATGTCCCAGGATTACGAAGGAAGTGAACAGGATACATAAGAGCTTGCAGGAAGCAGCTGACAGAAACGGGGTTGACATAGACAAGACTAAACACTTGAGCAGGAGCTACAGGTTAGATTTTGGGACCACAGATTTTGAACACATGAGGTCAGCAGGCATGAAGACACACCTTAAAGAATTGCTGCAGAGTGCACAAGTGTGGAGGTGCTTAGACAAATGGGAAAGCAGATGGGTAAAGAGGAAGGACAAGAGGAGGGACAGTGCTACAGAGAACAATGAGAAAAGACCGCAGAGTAGTGATACAGGAACAATGCTACCAATGAGGGAGACAGCAGGAGGAAAATTAGTACATGTACCATGGCACAGAAGCGACATTCAGTCCTTTACGGACGATTTTCCCAAACTAAGAGAGAAACCGATTGAATGGTATCAGCAGACTGATAGGTTTGTGAAGCTTGCAAAATGTCTTTGGGAGGACCTGAACACTCTCTTTGAGATTGTGGTTCCGGCAGATTTGTGGGAGGATTGCAAAAGAGCTGTAGGTTGGCCGACGAGTGAACCAGAGAGAGACAGGGAGACAGGTGCACCATCACCTTTGGTGATGAGCTTGTACTATAAGGTGATTGAGCATTTGAAAACGAAGGTACCCGCGAAGAACGTGGATTGGCAGAAGATTGATCGAACTGCCCAAGAGACTAAAGAATCGATTCATAGTTACTATGAGAGGTTGTTGAAGGCGTTCATGAATTACAGTGGCACGGAAACAATAGAGGCGAAGGACATGCTACATTTTGTGTTCAGATTTGTGGAAGGGCTGAGACCAGAAATAAGTCAAATGATAAAGTCACATTTGATTTGTTGGCAGTCTAAACCGATTGACGAAGTCTTGACTTATGCAAAATACTGTAGCGACGAAATTGAAGTGAAACAGAAAAGGCTGAAAGAGAAGGTGATGATGATGCAGCTTAAGGCAGCTCAAACAGGTTTGCAAGGTTTGCAAGGTCTGCAAGGTTTGCAAGGGATGCAAGGGTTCCAACAGCAGGTACCGCAACCGCAGTTGCAGTTGCAGGGAAACATGGCGTTTCAACCAGAGGCAGAGGCAGAGGAGGTTTTGTGAATAATGGTCCGGATTTGAACACTGTTGTGACGGGTGTGCAGGCAATGAAGAAGGTGATGCCGTGTCACGTGTGCGGAATCGTAGGTCATTGGAAACGCGAGTGCCCGATGGTGGTGCAGGAATGTGCGGGTGCAGGTGCAGGTGCAGGTGTTGGTCAGCAAAACAATGATGTCAATGCATTTCAGACAATGAGGGGACCGAAACTGAGAGGTCCAAGCCCAAATTTTCAGACCGTAAATCAATTGCAGGGATTGCAACCTATGCAGCCGCAGCAGATGCAGATGCCTCGTATGCAGATGACGCAAATGCAGCCAATGCAACAGCAGTTACCTATGGTACCTAATCAGCAAATGCAAATACCCTTGGCACCAATGAGTCAGCAGCAAGTGATGGTTCCTCCACAGGTCTCGGGTCAGGTAATGAGTACAAACAGCACCGTACAACAGTTCCCATTACACAGTGAGAGTGGAATAAATAACGTATGGGAGAGTGAAAGTTCAGGAGAAGAAGGAGACTGTGTGCTTGCGGCATCCTTGGAAGTTGATCAAAGGGGTCCGTACGTAGAGGGAAGAGTAATGGGTCATCGTGTCTCGTTCTTGGTTGACACGGGAGCCACACGTTCAACAGTTAAGAGCAGTGAAGTACCAAATTTGACACTCTCGGGGAGGACAGTTCAAGTGGTGGGAGTAGCAAACAGACATCTGACGAACCCGATAACAGATCCGGTACCAGTCAACATTGGTAACTATCAAGGGGTACATCAGTTTGTGGTGTGTGACTCAAGCCCGATAGCACTGTTAGGAAGAGACCTATTGTGTAAATTGGGTTGTTCGATAATGTGTTCAAACGAAGGAATAACAATACAAACGAGCAATGATGGGGAAGAAGAGGACAGTGTAGAGGGGGATGAGATGGAAACAGTCGACGAAGAGTATCCTCTGATTTGTCTTTTCCCGATGATAACTGAAGAAGACATCCGAGCTGAATTACGGGAAACGGTCGGAAAGGAAGTGTGGGACATGACAGGGAAAGAGGTGGGATTGATGAAAGGAGTGGAACCAGTGAAAGTGGCTGTAAAGCCCAATGTAATCTTTCCCCAGACCCCACAATACCACATGCCACAAGATACCCTCATGAAAGTTGCTCAACTCATTGACGAATTTGTAAAACAGGGAGTACTGAAAGAAGTGTTAAGCAGTCCATGTAATTCACCAATAATGGGACTAATAAAGCCGAGTGGGAAAGTCCGACTCGTGCAGGATTTGAGGAAAATAAATGACATCATAATAAAGTGCTGCCCTGTCGTGCCGAATCCAGCTGTGATAATGTTTCAAGTTCCTTGTGATGCTGAATGGTTCTCAAGTCATCGATTTGTCACAGGCATTGTTTTCTGTGCCTCTTCATGAGGACAGCCAATTCCTCTTTTGTTTCAAATTCCTAGACAGAGTGTACAGTTGGTGTCGAATCCCTCAAGGGTTTTCTGAGTCACCGTCAATATTCAATCAAGTTCTAAAGAAAGATCTGGAAGAATTAGAATTGCCATTCGAGTCAATTCTAGTACAGTACATTGATGACTTACTGGTTGCATCCAAAACAGAAAATGGCTGCACAGCCGACACCATTGCTCTGTTGAACCATTTGGGAAGGAATGGACATAAGGTGTCTCCTTCCAAATTACAGTTCTGTCAGAAGAAAGTGAAATACTTGGGTCACCAAATAGAGAAAGGGTCACGGAGAATAATGAAGGAAAGAATTACAAGTATACTCCAAATGAGTCCACCAAAGACAAGGAAGGAGGTGAGGAAGTTTTTGGGAATGGTGGGATATTGTCGCCAGTGGATTCCCAACTTTTCGTCCCTAGCGAAGCCCCTACTGAAATTGACCCAAAAGGATGCCTTGGATGAAATTGAGCTGAAAGGAGACGAGATGGATGCTTTTGTTGAACTAAAGGAATGCATGTGCAGGGCTCCAGCTTTAGGTATGCCTGATTACACGAAGCCTTTCACATTGTTTTGTCATGAACGTGATGCATGCTCTTTGTCTGTCTTGACCCAAGCCCATGGTGGCGTAAACAGACCAGTAGCGTATTTTTCAGCTACTTTGGATCCGGTTGCAGCAGCACTCCCAGGGTGTTTGCGCGCCGTAGCAGCAGTTGGTATCAGCCTCACTCAGAGTGAAGGAATAGTGATGGGACACCCAGTAACAGTCATGGTCCCTCACTCAGTTGAGATACTTTTGACCCGCTCCCGAACACAACACATGACTGGAGCAAGACTCACAAGGTATGAAACGATAATTTTGGGCTCACCGAATGTGCAGCTGAAAAGGTGCACTACGTTGAATCCAGCAACCTTGCTTCCTGGAGAAAATGCTGAAATTGAGAACGCTGAAGACGTCGAGCATGACTGCCTTCAGGTGACTGAGTTTTGCACAAAACCTCGACCGGACATCAAGGATACCAAGCTTGATGAAAATGACCAAATTCTTTTTGTTGATGGTTCATGTCTAAGAGATGGGATGGGGATTTTGAAAGCAGGATATGCTGTATGTACTGTAACAGGTGTCTTGGAAGCGGGATGGCTTCAAGGAGTCTATTCTGCACAAGTAGCAGAACTTGTAGCCCTTACCAGAGCATGTCAACTGTCTGCATTGATGAAAGTCACCATTTACACTGATAGTCAATACGGGTTTGGGATTGTGCATGACTTTGGACAACTATGGTCACAGAGAGGGTTCCTGACTTCTTCAGGATCTCCAGTAAAGAACGGGGAAAGAATAAGGGAATTGTTACATGCCATTCAAGTGCCAGCTGAAGTTGCAGTGGTAAAGTGCAGTGCTCACACGAAAGGACAGGACTATGTGTCTCTGGGAAATGCATATGCGGATCAAGTCGCAAGATTTTGTGCCTTGAACTGTATATTACTAAGGGATGATTGGAATACGATAAATGAGCCAGAACTCGAACCGGCTGAAGCATTTGCCTTGAAGGTTGTAGATACGATAGATGAACTGAAAGCATTGCAAAATAATGTCAGGGACGATGAAAGAGATTCCTGGATTAAATCACAATGTATAAAGAGACAAGACGAGTTATGGGTTTCACATGAGGGAAAATTTGTTTTGCCAAATAGTCTCTTATCACAGCTTGCGCGGTTCTATCATGGGCAGGCTCACCTAGGGAGAGATGCCATGATAAGACTGTTCAAAACTGATTGGTTTAACCCCAGATTTCGTCAAGCTGCAGAAGCAGTTTGCCATCGATGTGTCACTTGCCAGCAGATGAACCCAGTAAAGGGAACAGTTGTGAACGCGAGTCACATTGGTAGGGCAAGCGGACCTTTTAGTCGAATGCAGATGGATTTCATTGAGATGCCTGTGCATGGGGGTCTGAAATATGTGTTGGTGATTGTGTGCATTTTTAGTCACTGGATTGAGGCATACCCTACACGTAGAAATGACAGCCTTACAGTTGCCAAGCTATTGTTGAGGGAGTTAATACCACGTTTCGGATTCCCGATCTCTTTAGAATCAGATAGGGGAAGTCACTTCAATAACGAGGTGATAAAGTTACTTTGCGAAGCACTGAACATTGAGCAAAAGCTGCACTGTAGCTATCGCCCTGAAGCATCAGGACTGGTGGAGCAGATGAATGGTACGCTGAAATCGAGAATGGCAAAAATATGTGCATCGACAAATTTGAAATGGCCTGACGCATTGCCCTTAGTGCTAATGTCAATGAGAAACACTCCTGATAGAAAGACTGGATTGTCTCCGCATGAAATTCTCATGGGCAGGGCTATGAGACTTCCTGCAGTTCCCGCAAACATGCTTTTGAATATTACGGATGATATGGTGTTAGACTACTGCAAAGGACTGGCTGACGTGGTTCGCTCTTTCTCTCACCAGGTGGAAGCGACCACCTTGCCACCGATCCAAGGTCCAGGACACGCACTGAAAGCAGGTGACTGGGTCGTGATAAAGAAGCACGTGAGAAAATCGTGTCTGGAACCCCGTTGGAAAGGCCCTTTCCAAGTGATCCTGACGACAACTACTGCCGTGAAGTGTGCGGGGGTTCCCAACTGGATTCACGCCAGTCACACAAAGAAGGTTTTGTGTCCCACAGATGAGGAAGTCGAAGCGCTGAAACTACCAGTGCCTGATAAAGCAGTGCCGAGTGCTGAGACAGAACAGAAGCGAACTGAAAGCGAACAAGCAGTAGTAGGAGAGAAGGAAATATTATTGGAGGGCGAAGAGTCTGACTCACTTGGGGAAGACCAAGGAGAAAGTTCAGACAGCGACGAAGAAGCTGCAGGTGACAAAGAGCCTGAAGCAGCCGAGGGTAGCAAAAAGACTGAAGCAGCTGAAGGTGACAAAGAACCTGAAGCAGCTGAAAGTGATACAGAGCCTGAAGAAAGTAACGGTGACGAAGGGCTCAAGAAAGGTGAAAAAGCAGGAGAGCCTGATCAGAGGAGGGCTTTCCCAGAAGCCGACGATACAGAAAAAGAAAAAGAGAACGTGATTGATTCCCCAGAAGGAGGGAACGAGGCAGAACAGAACGAAAGAGTTCAAGCCTCTACAGAAAAGATCGCAGGTCCATCAAATGGACATGGTGCAAAGAGAAGACTAAGCATCTCACCAATAAAAGAAAAGGGTAAAGAAGGTTTGAACGAGGGCGGGAGACCGAAAGTGAAAGAGAAAAGAAAGGAAGTGACTGTCGTGGAACAATCGTCAAGTGAAGAAAAAGACTTGACAAAAGAGGAAAGTACCAGCGAAGCAGAATCGAAAAGAGAAGCAAAATTGAAAAGGAAAAGGATACCAAACAGGAGGTATTCCGGTCCTGAATGGGCATACGCAGTCAATGATGATTGGACTGACGAGTTTGTATCTCTAAGCATCGAGAACGAAGAAGAAGAAGAGATACCAATAGAAAAGAAAAGTTTCATAGACTCTGTCGATTG
Source organism: Pleurodeles waltl (assembly GCF_031143425.1). Lineage (NCBI taxonomy): Eukaryota > Metazoa > Chordata > Amphibia > Caudata > Salamandridae > Pleurodeles > Pleurodeles waltl. The sequence continues at coordinate 326,655,222 of NC_090438.1, read as the reverse complement.
AAAGAGTAAATGATATTGCTTGCTACAATATAACGTGAAAGAAACAACCAGCTGAGACATTGTTAAACCGGATGAGACATTTGCTAAACCGATAAAGACTGGGTTATTGCCGAATTGAGACAAATGCTGCTAACCGATAAGTGACTGGCCTTTTGAAGAAGACGGTGTGAACATTGCGCTCGTTCAGCTTTGTAACCGAATTGCTAAATAGTTTCATTTATAAGTGCTTCTAGCTCTCTGATTCTATACAGATCATGACGCAAAACAATAGAAAGAAATATTGTAAATACGTGTGTATAGGCTTGGTAATAACATGTGTAATAATAATAATGGCAATTGTGTTTGGAATGCATGGGAAGGGTGAGAATGAGACTATTGCTGCTTCTACCATTGCTCCTGTTACTGTCACTGAACTAACACCATTGAAAAGACTAGCATTGGATGAGAGGCTCTTGCACGATAAGAAAGAGCTTTCGTATAACGTTTTCTATCGCTTACTAACAGAGTATGTTGAGACTATGGATGCGAAGGATTGTTATGTGTGTACACAGATACCGACATCAGTAAAGGAAGGGGTAACTTATCACCACATGCCTCTTACATATGGGATTACATGTAGTATAGTAATGTCTAGGTTTTATGGTCAATCTAACATACAGTATTTTTACTCGAATTATGATGTTACCTTTGCTTATGTTCCTATAATAGCGCAGCTAAGCCAGACCGCAAAATATTGGGATTATAAAATTATGGGGGAATTTTTCGAGCCAATGCAACCTTTTGAAACGGCTCATGCTCATAGGGAGAACCTTACTTGCTCAGTCTCTGCTGTAGAAATAAGCTTTTTAGATCGCACAGATGATAGAAGGGCTCAAATGAAAGCGAAATTAGAAAATATACATCACCTGAAACGTGATGCTGTTATTTTGAGTATGGGTTGATGTTATTTACCATAAGGGGTCAGTGTTGATAGGTACACATGCACATCTGATAAAAAGGACTGTCACTTACACAGTGAGCATCACATCTACCTACACATTTGTTGATCCCATCCCCTGTGCCCCAGGGGGTATGGCCATGCAGATCAACATCTCAACTGTCCAGCTAATCCACCACTGCATGCCCACTCATACATGGAGTCAGGGGGTGGGCCATAATTTAGCTGATGACAAAATATGAATCTAGTATCCACAGGTCTATCACTTCTATATTCATGTGTCCAGGTGTAGACACCCATCAATACCTGATCAGCCAAAGCCATTCCTCACACACTTATAACCATGCCAGCACACAATTGTACTTGAGCTGCATGCACGCCTATCACATTCCATTTAGTTGTCACGTAGGTGGACTACAAGATTATTGCCACCACACTGGTGGACAATGTCCACACATTCCTACATGTACATTACAATACATGGATGCCCCAATTTGTCAAGAATATGGTGCATCACTGTGTTGTGTGAATAAATGGTATGTTCCAGTGCCATTACATACACAATGGTGCACATCTAAGTCACATAAGGAGCTACATGTGGCTGGTCATCACCTTGTTTACACAACGCTGGCCACTGAGCACCAGAAGCCTACCAAGATATGATTCTCTACTCGTGCATGGGGAACCACTTAAATGTGACACATTGTCACCAACCATCCTACTCTGCTTTCTGATCATTTTACAGCTCATCACTCCTAGCATTGGGTGCTGAATTAATGACTCACACACACTAAACACTTCAACACTACACAGAACAGACAAAATCATACTTAATGGATACATCTGGGCCCTCAAATCTTGCCACTTCACCTATGGTGTGGGGGGAGGTCCACTTGAAATATATGGATTGAAAACCATGGCTAGTATGACATCACTGTCAGTATTAGTGGACCCCAAAGGGCAGTATGTACTATTTCAGAAGAGTGAGGTATTCATCCAGGTTGTGGACAGTGCAACAGACACCACTGCATACCCACAATGAGACTGTCACTCTGGTGTATGGGAGCCATACATCTGCACTCTTACACTGGGCCTGAGACTCATGTAGTGCTACACCCTGCAACAACCATGTGTGGCCAATCTGTAGAAGATGGAACTCCATGGCGTGAGGGGGAGCTGGGTGACAAATAAATACCACAACCCTTGTGTTTTGCAAGGCAACTGATTCCGGTATTCTGGCTTGTCCTGCAGGGCACACGGAGGCACTTTGTGGAGGATAAGCAGCTAAATAGTTAGTCTGCAATTCACATGCATTAACTAATCCATGACTGATGTGTCACAGTTGGCTGGTGGCATCAAATGGCCCATTGCCAGTGCCCCCTAAGGTGGGTATTTCCCCTTTGCAAACATAATGGAAGGGCTGATGTATGTGAAACTCTTGCATCTTACATGGATTGTCATACTTAGTTATCACAATCCACTCACAAATGGTATGCTGGCAGTGTTTAACCTTATCATACATGACACAATGCTGGGGCACAGATGTAGCCATAGCCCATGAAATGTGTGACTTAGTGATGGATGTGCATGACTATCCGTACTTCTGACTTGCATTGGTTAAATGTTAGGGTATGTGAAGCCCATGTCTAAGCTGGCACAGTGACACTTCATTCTAGTTGCATGCAACCTGTCCATGAGTATTGCATGCACCACGCCAATACATATGCAACTGACATTCAACTGCAGTAAACAGTAATTAGTTAGCCAATGGTGTACTCACCAACAGGCCCACCAATCATCACACCAAGATGTTCCAGAAGATCCTGCTCCCTGCTCACAAGGTTAGCCCAGCAATGCTTCAGCTGATGGTCATTACGACTGGTGTGGTAGACCTTCTTCAGGTGGTGGAGCACCTTTCCCCAATGCAGCTGCCTTGCCTCCATACAGTAGCCCTAGATCACAAGGCCACCCATCTCTAGCATCAATGGGAGGTAGTGGGCTACGAGCCAAATAAAGCCTCCCAGCTCCTTCTCCCCAATTCTGGTCAGCCTCCCCCTGCCAGACATTGCACTGGGGTACAGGTAGAAAAAAATATAATATAGTACAATGGAGAAACAGAAATAATGAAAGAAAACAGACGCCCGACAGCACAAGTACAAGGTAAAATACACTAAACACAACAAATTCACAGACACTGGGAAAAAAGACAATAACATACAACAGTTAACATGAAAGGAGGGACAGCTCAAGATAGACTAAATCGCAAGAAGACACCCCCAACTCCAAAACACAACCACACAGTCAAAAGAGGCACAGACTGTAAAGAGAAAATGAAAGTACACTCACTGTACCATACCTGTACACAGGATATCCTATTACATCACTTCCTGTGCCCTTGCAACATGATTTCTGTTATGCATGTAGTTTGTTTGACGCATCAGATATTTGCGTGAGTATTTCTGATGCATTACTTACGTGTGTCAATTTACATAGGCGCATTACCCTTACGCGTTGATTTCCCAGTAAATCAGCATTGCGAGGAGTGATAAGGTGGAAAATACTCTAAGGGCCCATAGGTCATGTAGTTTGCGTTTGTGGATATTTTCGACTCATTTGCACCATTTTATTTTACTCTAATCGTGATTTTCTGATTTTGAGATTTGTTGATGTATGCACCCTGTATCAACATAGTAATTGTATGTGCTGTGCTGCAGTATGGCATTTTGTGTATGGCCACATGTGGTGGTCCATTGTACAATGTGACTTGCGTGTGATTGGTCTGTTACACCAATGTGTGTGTTACAGAATCAACAGCATGCAAATGTATACACGTCATGCATATGTCTGTATGTGTGACAGCAGTGTATCCACGTATGCATGGCAGTCAGTAATATGTAAGTGTCATGGTATGTGATTGTGATTTGTGTTCACATATGTTCTGTGTGTAGTTGTCTTACAAAGCATCACATTTCATGCAACATTCACAGCTCAGGGTTTGTTGATGATGGCTGATGCTGCAAATTGGCAAATGTTATGCGACAAATGTCTCCAAATGTTGATCTTAAGTATATGGATGGCTTGTGTGTGGACTACACATGTCTGACATGTGTACATCTTTGCTACATACTGTGACTGACACACTCTGCCTACTTTCCTACCATATCATGTATTGAACACAATAGCCAGTTGAAAATCATAACATTTTGCTTTGTATTTACAATTACTTTGTGGTGGACCTGCAGCCACAGCTACATATTTTCTCATCCATTCTGATGTGCATTCAATAGACATATCCATGCAAAGTGTGAGGTCATGTGTACTCTGTGACAGGACTGGGCACCATGGTAGTGGCAGGTGTGAATTCCATGCATATACTGCACATGCTCCATTTCTCCCATTGCTTGTCATACCAGAGCTAGCAATGTTGGGCATTGTCATCAATAATGTACCCACCTTGACACACATGCTCCATGTAGCCATTGAAAATCTCACACTGAGTTGGGTTAGTGGTCTGTTCAAACATTACAGTCACACCATATTTTGACATCCACTGCCTCATGTGTGGACCCCTTATTTATGTCATTTTTAGACATGTTGTTGTTGTATGTGATGTGCTATTGTTATATAAAAGTTGGCAATGTGGATGTAAATTACATGTTGTGGTCCATAAACTGTGTCCTTCAGTTGTCACATTCAAGTGACGGGGCAAATTGTGATGTGTGTGATGGTAGCAGTTCACTCTTATGCTTCACGTGTGATGTTGCTACAGTACTCTTCAGATATGTATTTGTGTCATGCTCCCTGAGGTTAGACTAATAATCCTAAACTATATGTTGGAGAGATTGAAGACACCAAAGCCAGATTGTGTGGATGAGTAAGATGTTTATTGACAAAGTTTACAAGGTGAGTTACATGATGATTATGTGAAGAAGTTCTGTACAATTTGCAGTCTGCGGTGTATACCAGCAGCTGTGTTGTGGTCTTCCCCCTCATTTACTTCTCCGCCATCGTCCTCCTCCTCAGGCAGGTCATCAACCTGCTCATACAACAGTTCAGTCATCCTTACAAATATGTTCTGCAAGATGGCACAAGTCAATATAATCTTGCAAACCATTTCTGTGGCATATAGGAGGCTGCCTCCTGTGTTGTCCAGGCACCTGAATCTGGACTTCAGGATGCCAAATGTCCTCTCCACTATGGTCCGTGTCCTCTGATGTCCCTCATTATATGCACGCTCTGCTGCTGTGCTTAGGTTGTGAAATGGGGTCATTATCCATGGCTGGATGCCATATCCCATATCTGCTGCAAAATAATACAGGAGTAAAGCATTGTGAGGGCTTGACAGATGTAAGTCATGTAGCATGGCAGTTGATATTGGGATCTGGTTGTGGCTCATATGTATTTGTGTTTTGGTGTGAGTTCCTAACCTTGTGTAGTCACCCCCACTTCAAAGGTACAATTTAGTATAAAACAGGGCCTCTGCCCTACCACCTCAGACACTTGCTGGAGAAGAAACCTGAACCAGAACCTGCATCCTGCCAAGAAGAACTGCCTGGCTGCCCAAAGGACTCACCTGTCTGCTTTCTACAAAGGACTGCTGCCTTGCTGTTGGCCTGCTGCCTTACTGAACTCTTGTCTGGCTGCAAAAGTGCTCTCCAAGGGCTTGGATAGAGCTTGCCTCCTGTTCCCTGAAGTCACAGGACCAAAAAGACTTCTCTTTTTCAACTGGACTCCTTGTGCGCTGAAAATTTAGACGCACAGCTTGCTCTGCAGTGAAAAATTCACCGCACGCCGATCCAGAAAGACGCTGCTCGACGCGACGCCTGCGGTGCGACGGGAACTTCGACGCATGGCCTCGCATGGACAACGGCGCCCGACTTCCAGAGAGGAAATCGACGCGACGCCTGCCGGGAGAAAGAAAATTCCACGCACAGCCTCCCGGAACGACGCACAGCTGGATAACAAGCCGAGGAATCCAAGCACAGACCCTGGGACATCTGGTAATCTTGCGATCCATAGAAGGAGATGGTCTGCGTGCCGAAAAATGACACACGTCTTCCCCGAGTGAAAAATAACGATGCAAGTCCGTGTGTGAAGGGGTGAAACAGATGCACACACTATTTTTCTTCCAGTAGAACGACGCACGTCTCCCTGCGTGAAAAATAACTACGCAAGTCTGTGTGTGAAGGGGCGTAACCGACGCACACACCATTTTTCCACGCATCTCCTCTTCTGCGGCCCTCTGCGGAGATTTTCCACTCCAAACCAGGTACTTTGTGCTTGAAAGAGACTTTGTTTACTTTTTAAAGACTTAAGACACTTCATATCATTTTTCAGTGATATCTTTACAAATTCATATTGCATCTTTGATCGTTTTGACCTGCAAATACCCAGATAAACATTATATATTTTATCTAAACACTGTTTGGTGTATTTTTGTGGTGCTATATTGTGTTATTGTATGATTTATTGCACAAATGCTTTACACATTGCCTTCTAAGTTAAGCCTGACTGCTCAGTGCCAAGCTACCAGAGGGTGGGCACAGGATAATTTGGACTGTGTGTGACTTACCCTCACTAGAGTGAGGGTTCTTGCTTGGACAGGGGGTAACCTGATTGCCAACGCAAAAACCCCATTTCTAACAACTACTTATTAAGTAAACTCACGTTATTGGTCTTAAAGCAGACTACAACTGAGCTCAAAAAGAAACTCAATGTAGTACCCCGAGGTTTATTTATTTTAAAATGATGACTTCTACGCCTTTCTTAACACATGGTTACTCAAAGGGGACCTAGATATTTTTCAAAGACTAATACTAAATACTATAAGGCAATAATTAGAATTCAAAACCGTATTCTAGGATGTACTGATTTCAGATTTTTAAAAGGTTTGATAGGAAAATGTTGCCGTCCTGTGTTAGCTTTGTAGTTTAAAGCTCATTGGGTGACACTCTAACCATATGCTAAAGATTATTGGAAAAAATCGCTGTTAGAAATGGGCTTTCTGTTTGGCTAGGGCACACACCTAAGCCAGGCAGAACCTACCCACTCTAGTCAGGGCAAGGGAGTTACACGTCCAAGATAACCCCTGCTCACCCCCTTGGTAGCTTGGCAAGAGCAGTCAGGCCTAACCCGGAGGCAATGTGTAAAGCTTTTGCACAACACAGACAATACATGTGAAGCACTATCCCCACTACAAAGGAAACACAACACCAAGTTATATGAAAATATACTGTATTGTACACAACACAATTATTAGACCAAACATCACATATCAGTAGTATCCTGCTACCTTAGCAGTTGCCAGAACATTACACATTAGTTACTCTGCAAACTAGCAGTAGTCACATATAACACACAGGTTACTCTGTATTCTGCAACATAAGCAGTAGTCAGGAAACACGTTATTACACTAAAGCACCTGTCAGAAGAATATCATAAACGCCATATTAGGAACATTATAAAACATATGGCAAGTCAGAAAAACATGTTAGCATGTTATGCCCATAAAAGGAACACTTGCACACACATATGAAAACATCATCAAACAGGTAGGCAACATATAAATCAATAAAAGTCTCTAAAAATAACTTATGTTGTACATATTAACATTTAGTAGTACCTGGTCTGAGATGAAGGCACCTCCAGTGTCAAAATAATGAAGAAGGGGCCCCCGGTGCTCCTCTGCGCAAAAACGGGGGCATCCTGAGGGTTCTGTGTTAGAGGGGAGCGGCAGGCAACCCCTCTGAATTACTGACAGGCCCCTCCAGGGGCCTGCGATCACTGGGGGCCCCCTGTGCCTCCACCAGCCGTCACGAGGGGGGGCCAAGGTCAGCAATTATTTTTAGAAAGGAGGGGGATGCCACGCACCCCCGCCGCTTTGATGTGCCCCTCCTGAGGCCTGTGATCGCTGGGGGCCTCCCCCGGGCCTCCACCGGCCCTCACGAGGGGGGCCAAAGTCAGGCAGGAGTTCTAGGCGGCGGGGGCACCGTGCCCCCCGCTTCAATGATGGGCCCCTCCTGAGGACCTCGATCACTGAGGGCCCCCCGGGCCTTCACTGGCCCTCCAGCAAGGGGGGCCAACATACCGGCACTGGCCCACAAGGGGCCACACAGAATGGACCGGCAGTGCATCAGGCCTCCAATGAGGTTTCCGCGCTGCCTGCGGTCCTGCAGTACAACGGCCTTGGGCTCCGGCAGGGCAGGGAGAGACTTCCTTCTCCCCTGCCCTTCCTGTAACGAGGAACAGGGGCCCGGTAGGGCGCGGAAGCCTCCAAAGAGGCCACCTTCTCTCCCCCACCATCAACAGCAACACTCGGCAGCCCGTCCGGCCTTCCGAGGGGGCAGGCACCAAAGTAGGTGCCTGTCTGTGCCCCAGGGGGGGCTCCACAGAGTGCGCTTCACCTCGGCGGCACGCTAGGAGCGCGCTCGCTCCAATCTCCTCATTTACAGTTTTCCTCATGCCCCGTGGGCACAGAAAGCAGCGGGACTCCAGTGCTGCACCAATTCCATCCCGGGTTGCAGTGGTGATTTCTCCCTGCAATAAAGCACTTTTCAAGTGCTAAAAGAATGAAAGAGGCAGCGCTTGCCCTCTACAAGCGCTAAGCCTATAAAATGAAAAGCGCTTTCCAAAGAGCTAAGCCTGGTCGAATATTGAAGCACTCCTCGTGCTTCACAAGGTTGCAGGGGTCAGGGGCCACAGCACCCTGCCCCTGGGGAGCGGACATTAAGGTGCAGGCTCACAGGTGAAGGGGGCCAGCAACAGGCCAGCACAAAGAGGATGCAAGCAGGTGGCTAGTCCTTACAGTGACCTAGCAGGTCACAGGTCAGCACAACAGCAGCAGCAGTCCATGGTGGTTCCTGGTGAGTCCTTCCAGCCTTGTGTCCAGTTCCAAAATGATTCCAAGAGTCTCCAAATTGTGGGGAAAGCTCTCCTGTACGTATACTCAGTCCTTACAGTGTTTTACAATGGTGGGGGAGAAAAGGTTCCAACCATCTACAGCTGGTTCTGGGCGTGTCCCCTCTCTCCTCCACCACAGGTTCCAAACATCAGTTGGGGGTAAACGACCCTATTGTGTGAGGCCAGGGCACAGCCTTTACAAATGTAGGTATACACCTCCTCTCCCTTCTCTCAGCCCAGGAAGTCTATTCAGTATGCAGATGCACCTCTGTGACACCCCCACCCTCCCTGTGTACAGGCTGTCTGAAAAGTATGCACAAAGCCCCAGCTGTCACTCTGCCCAGAAGTAGGTTGGAGTCAAGCTGCAAAACACTGAAGTCATAAGTGCAGAGAAATGTGCACTTTCTAGAAGTGTCATTTCTGTAATAGCAATAAAAAAATAAACCTACACCAGTAATCAGCATTTATTATCACCATTACAACCATAGCAAACATGCCTATGCTACCCCACATAAATTAGACAATACCCCTTACACATAAGGCAGGGCATTTCTAATGCAATCCTATGAGAAGGCAGCACTCACAGCAGTGAGACATCAAGTTAGGCTGTTTGTCAATACCAGGACAGGCCACGCAACCTGGCAAATTTCCTTCCTGTCTTCTACATACATGGCACCCTGCACATAGGGCTAGCTAGGGCCTACCTTAGGGGTGACTTACATGTAGTGAAAGGGGAGTTCTGGGCCTGGCATGTAATTTTAGATGCTAGGTCCCTGTGACAGAAACTGCGCACACAGGCCCTGCGCAAGCACGCCTGAGACAAGTTTGAAAGGCTACTTCAGTGGGTGGCGCAAGCAGCGCTGCAGGTCCATTAGTAGCATTTAATTTACAGGCCCTGGGTATAGAGATACCACTGTACAAGGGACTTTTAGGTAAATTAAAAATGCCAATTAGGTATAAGTCAATCATACCAACTTTAGATGGAAGGGCACCTGCACTTTAGCACTGGTCAGCAGTGATAAAGTGCTCAGAGTCCCAGAGCCAATAGCGAAAGGTCAGAAAAAATAGGAGGAATTAGGCAAAAAGTCGGGGATGAACCTGCCACAAGGGCCAGGTCCAACAATGGCACATTACTTTAAATATGTATTTGCAAAGTCAATACATGTTGTGGTTTTCAAGACATGGCATTGACATATCCATGTCCTTAAAAATCTGCAAACTAAGGGCCAGAAGTACGACCCCAAGTTTTGCGACTCTCAAATTACGAGCCCCAAAACCTTATGTGCAACAGTGTACTTTACACTGTTTGCGATTCGCAATGGGGTCGCAAATGACCTACCTCATGAATATTAATGAGGTAGGTCTCAATTTGCGACCCCATTGGGAATGGCCGCCCTCACAGGGATGGTGGCTTGCTGGAGACAGCAGACCACTTAGGTTGTGAAATGCAGCCAGTTTTCCTGAAAGGAAACCAAGATGCATTTCAAAAACAAAAATGAAAAGTTTTCTTTTCAGTTTTGCAGAGCAGGCAGTGGTCCCTGGGACCACTGCCTGCTCTGAAAAAATCTTTTCATTGCCATTCACAAAGAATGCGAATGCGAAGTTTGCGAATGGGTTAGCACCAGTTTGAAACTGGTGCTAACTGCGATTGTTTTGTTACCGCATTCACGGGCACAAAACAATGCTACATCATGCTGCAACTCGCAGTTAGGAAGGGAATGCTCCTTCCTAATTGTGACCCGCAAACCTATTTTGCGATTCAGTAAATAGATTACCGAATCGCAAAATAGGCTCTGTACATACCCCAAAAAAAAAATCCTGTCACAAACGCTCCGATTCTGTGAATCGGGCCGTTTGCGAGAGGAAAAATGGTGCGTATATGTGCCCCTATTTGTTTTCCAAAGGAGGTTGCCGTCCCTTGTGCCATTAAATTGTTCCTACACTTCTCTTTGATATACCTTGCCCCTTCATCATAAAAACGCCACCTTTGAGCAGGCATAAAATACTTGAGATGCAGAGGTGGAGGTACGTTAGGTACAGCAGGTTAGGAATGGTAGACAAGGTATATTAGGTCACGTATGTCAGAATAGGAATATCAGATTATGAATGGTAGATCTTGTTGGTTCCGGGTATAGTTGGTTTGTATGGAATAGTGGATAACTATGGTAGGTTAGGTATGGTTTTTAGGTATGATAGTTACGTTGTAGTAGGCAAGGTATGGTAGTGATTTCATGCTAATTTATTTTGGGTGTGGTAGGGGAACTATGCTTGGTAAGTATTAATGGTAGGTTACATATGCTATGTTAGGTATGACAGGTAGTTTTGGTAGTACAGTCTTGGCATAGAAGATATATTAAGTTTTGTAGGTTAAAGTAGGCCATGTATGGTTGGTATGTTGAGTAGGTGGTATTGTAGGTAGGATTGGTGTGTATAGAAGCTCGGGGTGTTAGGGTAGGTATTGTAGGTAGATATGGAAAGGTGTTATGTTAAGTATGACAGAAATGGACATAAGTTTGTCTGATATTTTTAAAGGTTTGCACTACTAAAAGATTTTTCTAGGTATCTTAATAACAAGTCATAGTATTGTGAATGTGAAGTACGAACACGTACTGTTTTTAATAAAACATACGTTTATGCGTATACATCAGTGGTTTATTCTATTTGGACCTGTAACTATGACAGGCTTGTTGCTTTCAATTCACACAATGACATAAAAAATCCTACCCTGAAGGAGAAGAAAAAGATTGGTTATTTGTATAATTGTTCAAAAGGGGCCCTTTTACTAAATATACATTAAGAGCATAGATTAACTGTACTCCCAAAGTACTGTTACAAAATTGAGACGAGATGTTTTTTCCATTGTAAATGGTGAACTTAACGCAGTCACATATAAGTAAATGTTAGACAGTAGATACTTTTGACAAAGAGCCAATATATTTATTGGCTCCTCAAAGTAACCCATCCACACAGCTTTACTTTGTGAATAACAATAGCTATAAGTCCAAAAACATGTGATTATGACATAAAAGAAAAATAAGGAATAAAAGTTCAAATGTGAATAGCTCTGGCCTATATTTTATGACAAGGTTGAGGATTTTAAAAGTAAAGCTATCAATTATCATTTAAAATGTTGTGCCAGTGTACTTAGCAACCAGCTGCCCTTTTTACCCTACTGAACTGAGACACAACTGACAGCCTTTTGGTCAATGGTCTAGTTTCCAATGTGCAAACATGCAGGTGGGGACTTAAGGCAGCACACCGTATGCTCGCCACAAGTCTGCACAGATCCGGTGCTAATGGCTATGGTGCTAATTTTTCCATCAATAGGAGTCCTCCTAACAGGGTAGGACCCTCTGTCTGCATAGTATACTCCTGTGATCTGTTGTGGAAGATTAGAGACCCTTGATAAGCATGATTATGACATCTTTGCACTGAAGCAGGGACCCTCAATGTAGTAGAAACCAATTTTTGGATGGAGACCTTGGACTTCATTGTGCATTGCTGAATGATTATTCACACTTAACTCTGCTTGTGATTTTACCATGGATGCCTGGACCTCGGTAGCCTCTGCACCTGAGCTGGCTGTAGAATGCTCTCAGGGTTTAAATATCTTTAACTTACCACACCTTAATAGGAAAGGAGGTGGATTTTCAATGATGCATATTGAACAGCTTAAAGTAAAGCTTAAACCCATTTGCCATGTCTGAACTATAAGGTGTTATGACTGTTTTGTCTTGACAGCATTGCCTGTATCACCCTCCTCCAGTTTGTTCACATTGTTAAAAAAATCTTTTAACCAACTTTATAGCTTCTAGCTTTACTGTTTTGTAACTCCGCTTTTATAGTTTGTGGGGATTTTAGTGTTTAGGCAGATCTTTCGAAAAATGCTTGTGATACTTGTGAAAGGTAGTCACATTAAGCCAGTAGTCTGGCCAGAGCACTTTCAGGCTTATATCTTTCATTTCTGGCAAACTTGTTAATTCCATTAAAAGCAGTCATTCTTCTTCACACTCATTGGCTAAACTCCCTGTGGAGGAATTTATGGATACTCATTTCTAGGCATTCACTGGTGGACATCTCTATTCAGGTTGATCATGACAACATTAAAAATTGGAATACGTCAGCCTTGGACACTGTTCTTTACTTGTGTGCTCCATGATCACGTCATGCTCACACTACTGCACTTTGGTATGATTCTGGACTTTGGGAAGCCATACTATCTTGTAAAAAGATCTAGCATAAAAGGCGAGTTGAATATACTCACAAGACAGCAACCTTGATGAAGTGTAAGATGTTAGTGCAATCTACTAAGGCTACATTTTATGGTAAAATGATTTTATCGATTTGTAATGCCTCTAAATATGTTTTTTCTATTGTAAATCCTCTTGCAGCCCCCCTCATGTACAGCGCAGACAATGACGCACATATAGAGTCTCCGTGATAAGTGTTCAAACTTTTTTTCTAGGAAGATCCAGATGATGTTTGCAACTTTTCATTCTTCACCCCAAAACCTGTCAGTAAGGAGACTTCTTGTATTAAATTCAGATTCTGTTGTTTTCCCTGTTTATAATTTTTTGTTAACTTTTAAGGAGTTAAATATTAAATACTGCGTAATCGGGTTCTCCTCTTCATCATATCCCTCCTGCTGTTTGGCAGACGGTGGCACCCTGTTTGCTGAAACGTGGTGATTTGTAACAAATCTATCTGTATGGCTTTGGTCCCAAATGCGATGGTTGTTCTATTGCTAAAATTGCTAACAGCAGAATTTTCTTCATGAGCAACTATTGACCTATCTCATTCTTACAGTTTCTCTGTGAAATGTTGGAAAAGTCTATTAGCAAGCAGTTTTTCTGTTATTTGGGAATGAATAATGTTTTTCATAAAGATTAATATAGAATTAATCCATCTCATGGGACTGAAAACAATTTGGTCTTTTTTTTTGGATGACCTGCGAGTGCCAGCTGACCAAGGCCAGGTCGCCTTGGTGTTGCTGGATCTATCAACAGCATTCAGCAATGTTTACTACAAGCTGCTGGTAAGCTACTTGGAATTGGAATTCAGGGACTTGCTCTGAAGTGGATCAAGAGGTATCTTGGCTCCTATTGCCAGGCTGTCCATCTTCCTTTTTACTGTTCACATTTCAAATGTCTCTTCACTGTGCCCTACATTTCTTAAAGTGTATGTCTGCCCATTGATTTTTCTAATGTATTTCTTTGGCCATAAATGTATGTGCTATACAAGTGGCACACAGACCTTAATCACCTTAGAGAATTTTATTATCTAATCCATTTGTAACCTTTTAGAAGTGCATGTTTCCCATGACCACATGGTTGTCAGATAACTTGTTAGGGTTTAATTCTAAAAATATCTGGTCCAGGTCCTGGGCCATTTGTTCTTTAAAGATTATGGCCAGCATCTATAGATGCTTTTCCATTTTTGGGATCTGGAGTCCACAACTTGCGCTTTCATTTTGGCTGAGACCTTTTGTTAGAGTCAAGTCAATCACCTACCATAAATAAAATTCTTCCCTTTCTTTCAAGGTCAGCATTGTTGGTACAGGTGACTATTTTAACTTGCTTTGACTATAGAGACTCGCTGTTTCTTTGTTCATCAACTGGGCTAAAGAAACACCTAAAACAAATCTAAAATGCTGGTGTGAGGATAGCACAACTATGGCCTTGTTCCTCTTTGGCATCGCTGGCATTGGACACTCTTCATTGGTTGCCTATTTGCAAAAGGATTTCTTTAAAGTCACTGTGTTTGGTTTGTCATGCCTTTTACAGCCTTGTCCCACTCTATCTCCAAAATACATTCCATTGATACCACTCTACTAGTAAGTGGAGATCCTCCTAAGCTAATATTGAGGTATTTCCTAAGTTCCGTGCTCCAAACTGGGTGGCTGAGTCTGCTCAACAAAGGTGACTGAGCTTAAACACTTCCTGCCTCTCTTTTTGTGCACTTTTCAGCAACTGTTCCTCTTTTGAAAAACTTTGAAAACCTGGCTCTTTGTACATTAACTTATGCCTTCAGTTTTGTGCTTAAATGATACCTTACCACCAGGTGACCTTTTTAAGTATCAGTTGTGCTTTACTGCTTTATAAATATTATTTATATTACTTTACAGTAGGTCGCACTCTTAGACTAAACATCATGTTGTATCTGTAGTCTACAATTTAACAAGGACTACTGAATCCCTTCACACAAATTTATTGGGCACACAAGTGGCCCATTCATCCATCTTTAAAATACACAGGTCATGACAGTTATCTAAGCTATGACAAACCATTAAAAGCACATGAAAACCAATGGCTGAAGACAGAAAACATAAAGCTCACTTTCTCACTGTACTTCTTCACACTTGATGTACTGATGGCAAAGGTTTCCACAAAAACAACTAAAGCTATCCCTAAAACGTCCTAAAAAACAGTTGTCATGAACATAAAAAACCCTATGAAAAAAATAGTTTTGTTCATATAGTTGGAGCTTACTATGGAAGGGATTTACCCTACCCAAAACTTCAAAATTAATTATTCCTCTTAAGAACTGTGTTTATCTGAAGTGGACCATGCCTGGGTCCAAGCACACTCAGCAGCTACTGGTGCCTTTTAAAAGTGGTGGGTCTGCATGTTCCTCTTCTGTCACCCCAAAAATGAATGAAATGCAAACTATGATTGCCTCTCCCTGCATTACTGAAATATGTGTATGCTTCCTTTTCTGTCAATTCACATATTTCAATAATGCAGGGAGAGGGGAAAATAGTTTGCATTCTGATCAGTGCCACAAAAGGAACACATACCTAAATTTAGCGTTATGGTTTAATATTACTTAGCTTTCATCATTAAAATTCCAAACGCGCCGAAAGGGCTGCATGCATCAATCTTCCACTTAATAGAGCCTCCAGGAGCAAGATGTTTTTTAACAAGCTGCACTCATTTAGTTAGGTGGAGTTTGCTGATGTTGGCATAGTGCAGCCCAGCCAATCCCAATTCTGCTCTGTGAAATACAGGGTATTACACTTATATTGAAATGTATTAGAGCAGCGTTGGGACTGGCTTGAGCAGGGCAACCCAGCGCTCATTGGCCTGCCGTCTCTGACCCCCAGGCTCTCTAAAAGTGCTGTATTGCAGTCCTTGAAAAGTGTGCATGTCAGATTGGACTCACCCGAGCTTTTGTCCAGCCTGACGTGCACTTTAATTTACACCACTTCAACCCCTTCATCAATAAGTACATTACGTGAGGAGGACCACGCATCCTCCTACTGCATTGCGCAACTCTAACATTGTGGCGCGGGCCGGTGCTGCTTAACTTAAAAAGGTTTTTACTGTTGTTTTGCACAATGCACAGCCATGCTCAGGTGTCAGGGCAATGTTCATTTGTCCCTATGGATGATCTGCCGCTAGGTGTCCTCCTAAGGTTACCTTAACAAATGAAACCCTCCCAAATATTTGAAGTGCACTAACCACCTTAAAAGCTGCTTCATTGCCCACATAGAGTAAATAAATGCCACACAAATCATACAATACAATTACTGACATTTTTTTTACATTTTAGATAATAAATTACTATTGTGTAAAGCAAAAGATTATTTTTCGATTTATAGCAAACATCATTAAATGATTTGCGCTTGAAAATGATTAGTATGACGAATAGGAGGCGGCAGTAGATACTGTAAATCTTAAAAGTAGCAATTACATCCAGTACCATTTGTTATTCTCATGAGCTGGGTTACCTTGAACCCACTGAATCCTCACCTTGCTGTATACCCGTTCCCAGATTTATAAGAAGAAGGTTAATTCAAAAGCTTCAGAAAACCCAATCTCACATCAATGAACATCGGACAGGCTTCAACCAGCGTATATTATCATTTTACAGTTTGCAGCGATCAGGTGTATCTCATTCAGTATACCAATAAGATGCCAATAATCAAATGTCCACTTGATTGTGATAACCAGCTCAAAGCGCAGAAGTTATTCCATTTGATACATCGGAAATTGAGATAGCAAAGGATGGGTTTTGGGCTGAAGTAATCCAACCTGAGTGGCATGTCTGTAGAAAATATTCTCAGCTGAATTATGTGCTATTACCATGAACCATCTCACCTGTAATATGCAGGTGAACGATATTCAATTGACCCCTTTATTCTATTGTAAATTCTATGCTGACAGTGCCAATTACTAGCTTACTTACCAGACACTGTGGTGAATTGGGCATTAATAAATAATGGTTCTTTGCTTGATCCCCACACAACAGATTATAATGTGCTACATGTCTCTGACACAGTACAATCTCTTATTTAATTTTCAGGCAGTTTAGGAATTTCGCTACGTGAGGTTTTTTCTTCAACAGGAGTAAGACCGAAGGTATAATGAATGGTCTTTGATACAGCTTGAGGTTGCCACTAAGCACTATCACAATTATGTTGTAAGAAAAATCGAGAAACTATGAGGGGAGTGTCTAATGTGATTTTTCGTATTCGAACAAAGAGGTATACCTATGAAAAAGATGTTGTCTGACTTGTTTTCTGTACTCTGATGTCTTGTGAAAACCAAGGCTACAAATATGATATATATACTCTTTATAGATAGTATTGTGCCCTCCTTACAAATATAGGGGGTTATTCTAACTTTGGAGGAGGTGTTAATCCGTCCCAAAAGTGACGGAAAAGTGACGGATTTACCACCAGCCGTATTACGAGTCCATTATATCCTATGGAACTCGTAATACGGCTGGTGGTATATCCGTCACTTTACCGTCACTTTTGGGACGGATTAACACTCCTCCAAAGTTAGAATAACCCCCATAGTGTTGTGCCGTCCCTGCAAAGAGATAACCTTTTTTACAATACAATACGGCCATATTAAAAGAATATATGTATGCCTGTGCAGTATACATCCAGTTTCGCAGAACAACTCGGAGAAACTGGGACCTTTTCCGTACAGCACATTTGAATATCATCAATATGGAATGCCCATCATCTAATTAATTGTTTCACTCTGATGATTTGTGTTTTCTGTGTCCATGTTTAGATGAATGGGAGTCCTATGTAAGTACATCATCTCCATGTGATCTAAAAATAAGAATCTTTATGGTATAGCAAATTAAGAAAAAACAATTTTGCAAACTGTTGAGTGGGATGCACGTTTTCTGGAAAACCAGAATAACTTTTAAATCAATTACATTGATTTAATGTGTTTTGTCTAATCAATATGGTATTGAATTCCCAAGACGCAATTGTTCAACATTCTAATTTGGATATCTGCCTCCTGCCAAGGACTCAGAATGAATAAATTATATTATTTAACACAATTATTTAATTTAACAAAATGCTTGCTGTCAGAAAGAGTTGCAAATGCTTGTAACAGTTTTCTTCAAAGCTAAATCGGAGGGCTTTGAGCATAATGGTTTTTAAACTCCAGTTTACTCAATCTAAAAGTACATAATGTTTCAATATGCGATGAGAGAACACAGGGTAATATTAAAAATATTTTATAACAAGCATTTTACAATTGGCCACTGTACGAAAATTACTTTTTGCAACTCGCCCTAATTTGTGCAATGATGCTATTGTTTTTGGCTCTGTGAACTGGGACTCAGAAAACCAGACACAAGTGCACTGATCCCTAAACGTCTCAAAATTGGCTATGCTTCTATTTGGCATATTTAATTTACCTATACGTCCCTAGGATATGGTGCAAAGTGTACCCAGGACCTATAGGTTAAATGTCACCAGTGGACTTCAGCACCCATTGTGCCACCCAACACAGTGACAGTGCACATACGACTTTAGGTCTATCATAGTAGCCTGTGCAGTTATAAAACTGCAAATTCGACCTGTCAAAATAATCCCTTTTTTGACATACCTACGTCCTCCTTTTAATAATTCATAAGACCGTCTAAGCAGGGTTTACTGCCCATAGGGCAGGGTGCATGATGATCAAAGTAGGACATGTAAAATGTTAGTGTTAAACATGCCCCTACAGTAAAATGTCCCCCAGTGACTATTTTCACTGTAGTAGGGTTGAGTGTTCTATAGGAAAGCATTGGGATACAATAAGACATTTTATAATGATACCCCCAACTGGGAAACAGATTTATTTCTTGAACTTTTTAAATAGTTATTACAAACCCAATTCACTGGTGATGTTGGATTGTTAATAAATACTTTTGAAATGCTACTTTTAAAATGTTATCTTTTCCCTTCTTAAAGGCTTTGGAGCCCCATTTCCTTGTGTTACAGCTCTCTCACAGAAGCTACATAATACTCCTTTATGAGGTGCAAACTTGCTCTCAGAACTAAGACAAAGGAGTTTAGTGTGGGAAGATGTACTTCTGTCAGGGTGCTCATCCCAGCTGTACAAAGGAGGTTGATTAATTTCAAATAGGCCTATCCTGTCACTGACAAATGTTAGCTGACACCAAGGCAGGGTCCTCTTTTGTCCACCTACTTAGGCAGACACCAATACCAGTGGGAGAGGAGCTGCTGCCACAGCTGTTTAAGTTTTATTTTCTGTTAAAAATGCACAAGTATAGCTTGGGCATAGAATCATACAAAACACATCAAGTTTTCTGGTGGATTACATGCAGTTACAGAATCACAGTCTTCCAAGCAAGAGGAATGTGGAAACAAGTATACTCTTGTTCTGTTGGATATTTACTCTGTCCCAGGCTCCTTGGAGAGGAGGTCTTGTAGTTAGTTGAGCCAAGTACCTCACAAGGACTTCCTCATGTGAAATCCCTGCAATTTAATGATCTAGGCTAGTGAGTGTATGAGTACTGTTAATGTGGTGATTGAATCCAGGATGGACTGGTTATGTGTACATTGTTTGCCGAGGGGATTGTGTCAGAAGGCAATGCCAATTCCTGTACCATTCCGCCTCAATAAAGACAATACTCCTCAAATCTATTGTCTGTCCTGACCTCTTGCATGCAACTTTGTTCTGCGAGAGCCTACTCCTTTATGTCCTAAGTCCACTTTTGACATTTTGGGCCTATGGAGATAATCAGCCGATAGCTAGCCTCCTCTTCACCAAGACCAGTCTGAGAAGTGCAGATAATATTGCATCTTAACGTGTGTGGAGCATAGGAATGTGTGTAGTAGGCAGTATTTAACAGTGATTTCTATTTTCTTAGTCAATGGACAGTGTTTTCCCAATATGATACTGTTTGTGTAGCTCCCTATTCACAAAAAGCAGCACCCCCCCCCACACCACATCTATGGCAGCCATTCAACCTTTATGGGTAGATTTTACTCTATCTTGCTGGTGATAGATAAGTGCAATGCAGCACATAAAAGTAAGCAAGCTTAGCACCAGTGTTGCTAAACATGCTCTGTTCTAAAGCACAGGCTGTACTTCAGTCCCCTCCTCCGGTGGCACTTACAGCTTTACCATCCCACCTCATTCTTGCAGGCAATTCCAACTTGAGTTTGTCTTGCTTTAGGGCTATATACTGATTGGACACTGGCCACTGGAAGGATCCCATATCTAGTAGTTTCTCCAGAGTCTGAGAGTTTCCTAGGGTGTCTGGGAAGCACATCCAAATTTGCCTTGCTATTTTTGTCAGCTTGGAGACTTGCAAAAACTGACACATACCTCCCCAAAACTGAATTGAGCCTCTAAAAACATAAAGCAGATTTTTGCTGGGTATAAGTCTCTGCTCGTGTTGCATCCTCCATCCCTCCCGGCAGTCACAGACATGCACTTTCCAATATTTAGTCAATTTTATAACCACAAAGCCTATGACCGCCACAAAGCAATTGCCTGGAAAAGGGGGGTTTGTGCATGCTAGTCTTGCCCGTAGTCTCCCATACCCATGTGGGTAATATTTGCCCTATTAGTCAGAGACCCACCATCTAGCACTTCTGTAACTCTGTCACACCCAGGATTCCCATTAGTAATCTTTTCTCCCAGCTGGTGCCTTCGGCACACCACCTTGGCTGCACATTGGAGATGTGCAATCAAATGTATAATTCCAGGTCTGGGAGGCTGGGGCCCATCCATCATATCTATCCAGATCTGGTTTGAAGTCACTACAGAGGATGGGTTTCTCATTTTCCTAGCTACACCTCTGGATTGGGCACAGAGAAAGAAAGGTTCTGCCATATCAGGTGAAGGTAGAGAGTGGCACTGTGGTATTGTTTGCAGTAGGGCACACAGAAACTGCTGCAAAAAAGGTTAGGGATACCTTTGGAAATATTTTCACTATTGGTTAGTGAGGGGCCATGAGTCACCCCACATACATGTTAGTGTCAGGCTTATTGTGACATCCCTGAGCAACTTCTTGAGAACACTACTAGACCTGTAGAAGACAGAAGAAAGACTGCTTCTGAGACTTGTAAGGAGACCTGAATGGCTAGGCCTGCTCCCACTTGTACCCATGACAAAGAATTTGTATCCAAGGGTCAGTTAGCTGACCTTCTTTCAAGGTACAGGGAAACAAGAACCTGCTCATTTTCTGAAGAGCCTTTTGCTGGAATAAGTCTTGACCCCAAAGTGCTATTCCTGACGTCCTGGGACACTTGACTGTGTCAAAGTATGCTCCTCCAAACATCCTGAGAAAGCTCTATGGCTCCAAAGACTTCTAGAGGATCAGGACAAACCTGCCAAGTCAATCAGATGAAGGTGCATTGACAACAGGCCAAAGATTGTTTGCTCTGAGCTTTTCCTCAGCATCAAATTCACTTCAGCAGGACATTTCAGAGATGATATCCAGCCTTGTGGAGATCTATTTGGCCACAGCTTGCAGCCTTGCTGAGGAATCACTAGTATCAAAAAAATGGATACGTTCAAAGGTAGAAATCTGCACCAGGCGAATTTTGAATTTCTCCCACTCAGATTTCTATAACTGGCAATGGTTTGGAATGTGAATTTCTCCAGTGCTCATGGTGGCTATAATACCCATTTCCTCCTAATGTGGGTTCAAAATATTTTTGTACCTTCTCACAAATGTCCCTCAAATGACTTGAACTTAGAAGCAATATCAATGTGTGTTGAAAGCATTTCTAAAATTCTTATTCATACCTTATCACTTGTTCTTTCTACGTCTGTAGCCATAAATATATATGTTCATAGATCATTCATTTGTAGGATTAGATGAGTGGGTATGGGGTAGTGACAACTCAAAATCATGTTCAACAATAGTAGCACCTTGACCGCATTATTTAGTGTAAGCCCAGGCATGCTCAAAATCTACAGAACCACCAATCAACACAACCAACAGCACGACAACACAACCACAAAAAATGAAATGAACCTTTTTAAAACACAATACTAAACAACAGCACAAAAACATGATACAGCAACATCTCACTCAATCAATACAATGAAACGCAGTACCATAACACAATTCTGTTGTTTTGGTGTGCTGTTTTTTGTCTTAGGATATTGTTAGGATATTAGTGTGTTCTGTTCATAAACTAGGATTGTATATACATTGGTATGTTGTTACGTTGTCTTATGTTCTTGAGTTGTTAGTGCTTTCTATTTGTTAGCTACATTTTTTGTTATTTTTTTTTTCGAGGTGTTGAGTTATATTAATGAGTTTTGATTTGCATTTTTTGCTGTTTTCTGATTAGCTTTTTATTGATGGATTGAACTCAGCTTTTTTTTGTGGTGGTGTTTTTGATGTGTGCTATTTAGCACTATTGTGATGTTTGTTCAGAGTTGCATTGTAGTTGTGCTTTGTTATGATATGTCATTGTGTAATATTCCTGATTTTCAGTTTTATTGTTATGTTGTTCTGCTCATGTACTACTCTTATGTAATACTGTTGGTTGTGTCTTTCTATTGTAATGATGGATTCCAGTGGCATTGTGTTACGTTTGTGTGGAACTGTACACGTCTCCTTAGAAACACTTGAGCAATCTTGTTTCACAATACATATACCTTAAACCCTCAGTCATGATCTGATGTTGAAGGGTCTCAGCTAAAAACAGCGCTGTTTAGTCCATTGGATAATTAACAGCCGTGAGCTAAAAATGTTCTGTGATCCGCCCTGTTAGAAATGGGGTCTTTGGTTGGCAGTCAGGTTACCCCCTGTCCAAGCAAGGACCCTCACTCTAGTCAGGGTAAGTCACACACAATCCAAATTATCCTGTGCACACACTCTGGTAGCTTGGCACTGAACAGTCAGGCTTATCTTAGAAGGCAATGTGTTAAATATTTGTGCAATAAATCATACAATACCACAATATAACACCACAAAAATACTCCACACAGTGTTTAGAAAAATATATAATTTTTATCTGGATAAATGCAGGTCAAAACGATTTAAGGTGAAATACGCAAATGTAGGGATATCACTAAAAGTGATATCAAATGTCTTAGAGTTGGAATATTACTGTAAAAGCAATAAAAAGTGTCTTAAGTTCTCCTAGAAACAACAAGTGTCTCTTGCAGGGCAAAGTACCTGGTTTGCGTTAACAAATCCTCGCAAGGGACAGCAGAGGAGGAGGTGCGTGGAAAACGGTGAGTGTGCGCCAGTTTCGCCCCTTCGCACACAGACTTGCGTAGTTATTTTCCATGCAGGGAAGACGTTGCATCGATTTCCGGCACGCGGACTTGGATCCTCTTTGGGTTGCGGGGGTTTCAGACGCTCCGGGGACTATGCGTGGAATCCTGAGCTTGCAGAACAAAGTCACAGGGGCTGTGACAATTCCGGTAGGCAATGCGTATAATTTTCTTCCACACAGCAGGCCCTCGGGCGGCGTTGTTCTGAGTCAGCTTGCGTCAATCCAGTAGGGCTGTGCATCGAAGTTCCGGTCGCGTTGCTGGTGCTGCGTCGATCTTCTGTCGCAAAGTCAGGGCTGCATCGTTCCAGTCTCGGTGTGCAGTGAATTTTTCACCGCAAGCTGGCTGTGCGTCGTCCTTGCCAGGCGATGCATCGAATTTTCGCGCCAGGGAGATTTCAGCTGAAGGAGAGAAGTCTTTTTGGTCCTGAGACTGCAGGGAACAGGAGGCAAGCTCTATCCAAGCCCTTGGAAAGCACTTCTGCAGCAAAGCAAGAGAACAGCAAGACAGCAGGGCAACAGCAAGGCAGCAGTCCTTTTCAGAAAGCAATCAGGTGAGTCATTTGGGCAGCCAGGCAGTTCTTCTTGTCAGGGTGCAGATTCATGTTCAGGTTTCTTCTCCAGGAAGCGTCTGAGGTGGTAGGGCAGAGGCCCTGTTCTTATACCCAAATGTGCCTTTGAAGTGGGGGAGACTTCAAAGAGTGGCTTAGAAGTGCACCAGGTCCTCTTTCAGTTCAATCCTGTCTGACAGTGTCCCAGTAGGGGGTGTGGCAGTCCTTTGTGTGAGAGCAGGCCCTCCACCCTCCCAGCCCAGGAAGACCCATTCAAAATGCAGATGTAGGCAAGTGAGGCTGAGTATCCTGTGTTTGGGGTGTGTCTGAGTGAATGCACAAGGAGCTGTCAACTAAACCTAGCCAGACGTGGATTGTAAGGCACAGAAAGATTTAAGTGCAGAGAAATTCTCACTTTCTAAAAGTGGCATTTCTAGAATAGTAATATTAAATCCAACTTCAACAGTCAGCAGAATTTTGTATTACCATTCTGGCCATACTAAATATGACCTCCCTACACCTATCAGGTCAGCAGCTACCACTCATACAATGTATGAGGGCAGCCCCAATGTTAGCCTGTGAAGGGAGCAGGCCTCACAGTGGTGTAAATCGAATTTGCAATGAAAGTGCACACACAGGCCTTGCAATGGCAGGCCTGAGACAAGATTAAGGGGCTACTGAAGTGGGTGGCACAATCAGTGCTGCAGGCCCACCAGTACCTTTTAATCTACAGGCCCTGGGCACATATAGTGCACTCTACTAGGGACTTATAAGTAAATAAAATAGCCCAGTTGGGTGTGATCTAATGTTACCATGTTTGAAGGGAGAGAGCATATTCACTTATCTCCCCTAACTTTTTGCCTCTGTTTCCAAGGTTGTTGATGTGTGCTGGACTCCGTTGTTACTGTTTCGGTTGCTCTGGGCACTTTACCACTGCTACCCAGTGCTAAAGTGCAAGTGCTCCTATGTAAAATGTATGTGTGATTGGATCTCCATGATTGACATATTTGATTTACTGGTAAGTCCCTAGTACAGTACACTAGAGGGCCCAGGGCCTGTAAATCAAATGCTACTACTGGGCCTGCAGCACTGGTTGTGCCACCCACATTAGTAGCCCTGTAAACATGGCTCAGACCTGCAACTGCAGTGTCTGCAGTTTTAAACTGCCAATTCGACTTGGCAAGTGTACCTACTTGTTAGGCCTAAACCTTCTCTTTTTTTACATGTAAGACACCCCTAAGGTAGGTCCTAGGAAGGGTGCAGTGTATGTTTAAGGTGGGACATATACTAATGTGTTTTATATGTCCTGACAGTGAAATACTGCCAAATTCGGTTTTCACTGTTGCAAGGCCTATCTCTCTCATAGGTCAACATGGGGGATGCCTTTAAATAGTATTCAAGCGCAGACACAATTGTGTGTTTGAAAATGCAATTTTTAGAGAGTAAGCATTTTCTTTCTTATACCATTTCTGTGACTGAGGGTTAGTGGATTCCCTTTCTGGGTTAGTTTGACCCTTGGGCTGTTTGCACCTCTCTCCAGACAGTGACAAAAAGGGAGCTGGTGTGTAGCCTGCATATCCTGATGAGCCATCTGTGCTAGGAGAGAGGGGAGAAGTGGCCACTCACACCTTAAAGGGCTGTGCCTGCCATCAAAGCACAGTCTTGAAACTCCTGGTGTGTGTCTGGGGCCTGGCCTGAGCAAGGCAGGATCTCACAAACAAGAGAGCCTCTTCTAGCTTAGCACTAGCATTCAATTTATAAAATGGGTTTACTTTGTTCAAAGCGCTATATAAATGGTAATGGCGTAATTACAACACCAATCTACATATGTGCATTTCTCAAATAGAATGTGCATTTTACTGGAATGTCCCTGCACTTAGAGGGGAGCTCTTAGAAGACAGGCAAATTTGCATGAGCCTTCGCTGCAGCATTTGAAGCTCTTTCTCTGATGCAGTTCAGTTCATTAGAGCACTGCAGGAGAAACCAGAACTATGGCGCATGTGCTGCGAGTGCTACACTGGGAAAACCTCCAGTCATTTGTAGTCAGGGGGGACGTGGCTTAGCTGTTGAAGATGGTGGTCGCTCTCTGAAAGATCTCCGCCGACCCATGCAGACAATCTACATTAAACCACTGCTCCCTGGGATAATCTTACCTGTGTCGAGCAGATGTTGTTGGCTGTAATTGGGCACCTCACATCCATTGTAGAGACGAATGGCAAGCTGTAACTGAAGATATGAGGTGAGAGCCCTGTATCAGGAGGGGCCAGAAGGCAGCTGAAACATTGGCCTGATGGTGACCAAAGAGGGACCAGATACAGGGCAGGCCAAGCGTGCCTGCACCAGAAAGTTGAGGCGGAGTTGGGATCGCCCCCCCGCTCCCTGGAGACGACATCCATAACCACAGAAGATATCTGGCCAGGCGACGCTGGGCATGGCACCCTCAGGGGGCTGAGGCTGGAAGAAAGGGGTGTGGGAGCCTGTGGTGGTGCCTAGGGTGGCTGGATAGCTTCAGGAGACGGCACCTGGAGGAGGACAAAACCTGGAGTGAAGCTGCCATGCAAAACGCTGCAGAGAGAAGAGTTGTCTTGCAAGATTGCAGCAGTAAGAGAAGTCTCCTAAGGTGGCATGATGGCACGGCCTACCTGCAAGGGAGTGCTTTGGGATCCTACAGGTGTGGTTAGAGATTTCACCCACCAACCAATGGCACCAGGAATCAGTACCAAAAATAGGCTGCAGTGACACAAGACCTGGGCACATAGGTTAGTAACAAACTGTAAACTACCTCATGAGCTGGTCTCACACTCTCCCTTGATGCCACACTGGTGCAGTGTGCCCAGATGGGGCTCTTGGAATCCAGGGGGACCAAATTGAGAACAGATTGCTGGACATGAGGAAGGCAAATTTGGGTTGATTTGACTGAACCGCAAGGGGGTTGACCAGAATACACATTTGCTATAAAAGACTGCTTCTCACTGGACTTTAAAAATGGCAAAGATCTTGGGGATTACGATACATCATGGAGGGGTCACACAACGGGGCTGAGCCCTGGGCATTAGGCATAATTAGGGGTCTGGCATGGACTGAGACGGTGCCATGGTCTTGGGAAGATGGTTCCCCCTTCCTCATAGCCTCTCTCCCTCCTCCTTGGGGACCTACATGTCAGAGAGTGACACTCATAGCGATGCAGGCCCCTGGTGACTTTTTTTGGGGGCAGTGGTCTGGTACCAGGTGTGGGGAGAGCCACCACTGAAATTGCCTTGTTTGGTGCAGCACTGGACTTTTTCCTCATACACGCCATACTGACATGGAGGTGTGCCCCCCATATAGTCAATGCGTTGGGTGCTGCTAGTGGAGAGGTATGACTCCCATGCACTGGCCTTGCACTGACCTCCTGGGGTAGCCTATAGGCCCTTCATTTTCTGGTGCAAAAGAGAACAGCATGGAGCCCACACCGAATGGAGGAAATGCCTGTATTTACTAGCTTGTGTGGAGACCACTCAATGGTGTCATGGCAGTTGGGAGTCGCTTGCTGAACCCCACTGGCCCCTGCGACTGAATCCTTACAAACACTGCTCCCCCTTCTGGTCACACCATGGCAAGGAACAAGCTAGCAATCACTGCCTCCCAGCATATCGTCAAATTTACCAAACCAAATGCTCCTATGGGGGAAGCTGGAGTGGCTGGGGGCAGCCCCCTGCAGAAGACAGTACACAAATCTCATCCATCTTGCATGCAATTCAAGATCTCAAAGTTACCCTAGAGGGCAACGTGGGGGAACTAAAGGTTGACCTGGCCTGGATCAGGTAGGATCTCCAAAACACTACTCATAGAGAGACAGAGGTCGAGGGCAGGTTATTTAAAACTGAAGCTGCTAAGTCCTGTGAAGACTGCCTAGTAACTCTACATTGCCTAGTGGGACAGCTGGACGACTGCACAGGGAATGTGGAAGGAAGATCAAAGCAAAATAATCTGCGTATCATGGGCATTCCACAAAATGCCAAAGAGACCACGCCTACCACGTTTATATATAATTGGTTGCTGAGCTGGGCCCCCCTTGAGGGAAGTGTCAAAATGTTTAATTGTTGAATGTGTGCATGGAGCTCTGTTTGCAAAACCCCTGGTAGGTGCACCCCCTTTATAAGACAAGTGCTCAATTAAAGTGGGCAAGTAAAGTTCACAATTGCTTTTGCTTAATAGTTTAAAAATAAACAATGACAATCAATAAATTGAGCATGTATGCAGTTTAGTCATTTGCTGTGCGAAGATGGTTGTTTTGAGTAAATGGTAAATCATTATATTCATTATTTGAAGTAGTATCAGGGGTGGCTCCTCCATAAGGGTGGAGGAGCATCGCCCCCCCCCCCCCACCAGCAGCAGAAGCTGCAACGCTTTTACCAGGAAGGAATAATAAACCAGGTTTATTATTCCTTCCTGGTGAAAGGGGCGGGGCATTGGGGATGGCAGCCTTGGATAACCCTGGGTAAATATTGCCTGTCAATGTTTGAGGGAGGGATAGCTACTCTTGATAGTCTCTTGTACTACAGAGTGGCACATGTGCATGGCTAGTAAGTGAGTGGTGGTTCGAGGGCTTTGATGACCTTGCATATGCATCAGAAGGTTTGGCAATGGGTCAGCACAATCTCCCACATCTATTTTATGGTGATGCCTTTCTGAAGACCTTCCCATCCGCCACAAGAGTGGCTTTAGGAGTCTGCTTAGCCATTATGAAATTCATGGGGTGGGCGGGCAGGCTGATGTTGGAGTCTCCATTGTGGTGGGACACCAAACTCCCACAAGTCCAGGCCCTTCTGGTCTTCTCTGCCTGGGACACAATAGGCATATCCATATTGGGCGACATGATGCACAACAGGACATTAAAGTTCTTCCAGAATTTACAACTAGAGTATGACATGCATCAAACACAGTTTTTCTGTTACATCCAGCTCCGTCACACACTTCTGTTGATCATACAATCTGAGGAGGCCCTCCCTGAGTACTTCCTTCTGGAAGCAAAAATTCTGCGAACATAGATTAAAGAGCATAATATGTCTGCAAGATCGAAAAATGCTTTTATGTAATTTGCTGGATTTGATGTTGGGAGTGAGGGAGCATGGAAGAGTGAGCTATAACCGCTTGATGATGAGGACTTCAGGGAAGTATTGGAAGCCTCCAGAGAGGTGGCAATAGCATCTCAATTTAGACTGATACAGCTCAATCTCCTTCATCATGTTCATTTCACTAGAGCAAGACTACACCACATGGGCCCAATAGCAACAGGGAACTGTCTCTAATTTGACGATTCCCAAGGGGATATTCCTAATACGTTCTGGAAAACGTATCCATTTGCACATCACAAATTATCTAGAGGGCAATAGATATAAAAAGGTACTTCTTTGGGCTGGATTCGGTAGTGACCAAACATGATATTGCAGGTGGCTGGAAGGAAGGGATGGCTCTTCCCATAGACACATGAGCTAAGGGTATGGATTACTGCATGGGACTGGGACACCTGGTTTACCTGGAAAGGGGATGCCCCCAGGAACACGACAAAGTTTAGAAGGAATGGGCTGGATACAGTGGTATGAAGTTGGAACCCTGCACGTCCATATCATGGTTCAGACTTGGGGATACACGCTCCCGCAGCCCTTGATCACAAGGCCTCCACCCAGGGTGAAGGGCATAGAGCCTGCTATGTAGCCCAGCGCTGAGGTGCCACGTTTTTCTATTTTATCACATTTATGGTTCAGTTGTCATTTTATAAATGATGATGTCTCTTGTGCCCTGTACCGCTGACTATGTACCACCTGTGGAGACTGTTTGTTAAAACCAAATTACAAAAAAAAGTTACAAAAAAAAAAAGTTTCCCAAACGTATTACCAATGTGCTGCTAGGCTCTGTATATTGTACTGCTCCTGCTACAGTTACTGGTTGAAATGCGATGACAAAGCTCTAACTCCGGAACTGCCCAGTCATGTGTTAAAGTTGGCAACTTTTTCTATGTCTTCTGTCTACCTGAATGTGTTGGTCTCATGAGCTACTATGTGATACTCTACTAAGTAGGACTCCTCTTACAACATGTCTGGACATTGGTGCTGAATCTTATCAGTTACTCTGTACTGCTTGTTAGGTTCAGATCCAACTACAGCTGGAATCTGCTTCTGTACCAGATTTGTAATACATTTTTTCGGCCATGAACAGCTTTTAAATGAAAGTTTAATGCAGTACAGGTAATAGTTCATATTCATTCTGTTTGAATTTCTCTTGCTGCAAAGCACAAAACAGTTCCCTTTCTTTGAGGTTTTGTTCCAGGAAGAACATGTGTTTCTCACAGGAGCCTTTAAGAGGCACTCCCATCACACTACAACACCATTGAGTTGCCTTTGTCCCAAGACTGAACTCAAACTAAAACCGTACAGTCATTGAGGAGTCAGTCCAAAAAATGTGGGAAAGATCCAGAAAATGGGGCAAAGGAGCAATGTAAATATTTGATCTAGTATTCATAGGGCTGTAACCCTTCAAAGACGATAGGGCTCACACTCTAACAGCGCAAAGCTCCAAATTCTACCCCTTCGCTTTGCCAGGTCCAGGCCGAATAAAAACTTGTGTCTAGAGTTTATTTTGTGACAAAGTCAAGTTTTAGGACTACTGCTCACTAAATTGAGTAACATTCAGTTTTTGATGAAATGGATGTCATCTAACTCAAGGTCTAGGACAAGGATAATGTTTTGGCACAGTAAGGATTATTGACTGTAGGTACATTTATTTCAAATCCAGCCAGTTTAAACAGTCTTCTCTTGCATATGAACTAACGTCTTTAGATACTTTGAATCAGTTAAAAATCAACGTTCACAGTAAGTAGTCCTCAATGGTAATCAAGATTTAGTATCCTAGTTTGAGTCAGAATGTATAGGTTACTCTTAGCCTTCTCAGCTGGGAAGGACAGAAATATTGCAAAGGTAGTTGTTTTAGCTTCGGTGAACACCTGCGCTATCCATTGTTGCTTGTAATGGGATTCTGGGTTCTGTACAAAGAGGTGGCATCTTGGTTTGTGGGTGATTGTTAGGGCGAGTGTCCATGGGTGATGTGATATAGCTTTGGATGCCTATATGGGCTGACTGCAGATGCCTTTTTTTTAAGGAGATTCGATGCCAACACGAAGTCCATGCCCCAGATGTGTTTGTTTCTGTTACACTATCGCTGAGTCCCTCAGACTCCAACTTTGAACAAGAATGTCTCAAAGAATTGCTTAGGTTTGTTAATGCTTACTTTAATTATTCTAGCCAAGTTCAGGTGCCACCACGTTTTACCACTGCAGCCTTTAAGGGATGCGTACTGCTGAAGAAGACACTTTTAATGGATCAGGTAAACCGAAACTGCAACATAAATTTTCCTGAGAAACCCATGTGATTGTGCAACCTGCCAGAAACAGTTAATGTTTCATTATTCTAGGCTGCCTGTATTATTGTTCTTCACTGATTTGTGTATGCACCTGCTTTATTAGACCACGTTGCACAGACCCTTACCTTGAGGACAGATGAACTGGATGCCGCACTGGCAACACATGATGCATCTGTTGTGGTAGCAAGCCAAACACAAAGCTTCTCTCGGATGATAATAAGGCACTAGATTTTACCTTAATTTTGAAATACAATTTTAATCAAAAGAAAGATTACATTTTGATGAAATATGAAGTTAATTGAAAAAAGGCAGCCAACATTTCTAAGAGATAATCCTATGTAAACTTATATTTGCTTTGATGCTGGGTAAAATAGGGCGTCCTTTTTCAGTCCCACTTTTGAGAACCAAAAAAGGCCTGTGATTCAAATCTGAGATATCTGCTCATAGCAGTACTGTAAGATATTAGGTTTTCAGCTGAACGGACTGAGAGCCCCACTCAAATAATAAACAAAAACATCGTCCGATTTTTCTTGTGTTGTGTTTTCACTTTTATGCTTTTTAAGGGCGGCATTACTACTTTATGCATTGTCTCTAAGCTAAGCTAGACTACTTTTGTGCCATGCTACCAGAGGGTTCAACACAGGTTACTTTAGTAGCTTTTTGTGCTTCACCCTGACAAGGCTTGTAGCTGTTGCTTGAATTTCACCCCTTCTCCCTCAACCAACAACCCAGTTTCCCCCACTGAGTAATGAAGCCAAGGTGAGTAAAACGTAAATCCATTAACTTTGCCTTTAAGTAAGCACCATCAATGTTTAAACCCATACCCTTGTGCAAATTGTTTAATAGCACTGCAAACTTGTTCATTCTATGAGTGTAGCTAGATGAGATGTTAAACCTAACTTATGAAACATTACACTGTTAAAATCTCCTGTAAAAATAATTTCACCAGACCGCTTGGCTAATTCAAAATAAATAGAATAAATTATGTCTGGATTGTTTGTGTTATTCCCAAAAATTGCACAGATGATGAATGTATATTTTATAATTTGAGCCACTATAGCCACCCACCTGCCATGTGCATCTCTAGGAGAGTTTTAATAAACTGACATTGCATATTATGTACACAAAGTTTAGCAACACCTCTAAATGATATTTGTAGCGAGGAAGATGCTGTACAACTAAACTCCATACGAAGCAAAACTTTTATTTTTGTTAGCAATGTGTTTTTCCAACAGACCAAATATATGCAGATTATATGTAGTCAAAAAGGCACTAACTGCTCTATGCTTATAGGCATTAATCTGCCCGTGAACATTCCAGCAAATAATGGTATGTTTGTGAAATGCCATCCTGTTTGTAGGTCTTAATATGTTGCTTTTGACCATGTCCAAACAATTTTCATTGTGATTCCTGAAATATCAATCTGTTTGCCATCCTTACATCTCCTCCATTTTTCATTCCCCCGACTTTAGGAATGTGTCAGCACACCAACACCTGTGGAAAATACCCAAACCCAGAGCCACCCACCAAAGAGTTAGGAGGTTCTTCCTCATCCCGTACATAACTTAACCCCTACATTGCCATTGACTATGGAAAGCATAGATTGAGCATCCCTCCACTTTCGCATGTCCTATTAAACAAATGTCATAAAATATCTCATGTCTGGAATTTGTCACTGGAGATAGTGGTTCATTAGTTGGGGTGGAATGAGGTCCACTACAAGTAATGAGTTACCTGTTAGGTCAAGTAAAAGATTTCAGTAATTTAACCTAGGCTTCACACCTGATAGCAATGGCGCAGAGCAAATGGGCGCAACTTAGAAAGATGTGTAAAGCGTTTAGTAATAGCAAAACAGTAATACAAGTAAAGAACAGAACACAATAAAAATCCCACTCCAATTTATTAAAATAGAGGGTAATTTATTTAGCAAAATCATACCACAACAACAAACATTCACTGAGGATAACCATAGAAATTATTTTTTGGTTTGACTAAAGTAACACCAAAAAAGCACTATGCGCCAATTCGGATCAAATGGTCGCAGTAGATCGGGGCCCTCACAGGATTTCAGAGTGACCATATTGGAGTGCAGCTCAGATATTTTAACCAGGTGTGACCCAGTCAGATTTTACCTTGGAACTTAGGGCCTGATTTGGAACTCGGCAGGTGGGTCACTACATCACAATGGTGTCATATATCTCGTCTGCCAAAATGTAAATCCTATTATGTCCTTTAGGATTTAGATTACGGTGGACAGGAAAGCCATCACGATTTTGACAAAGTAACCCATCTGCCAAGTTATAAATCAGGCCCTTAGGCTTTTTTTCTGGAAGTCCAAAACCTTCAGCGGGGCAAGTCACAAGGCTGTATCGGAAGAGGGTTCTGGGACTTTGGAGAGGTGTTGTATGAGGTCCTGGTGAAACTATGGGTTTTAGCAGGAAAAGCTCCAGGCTGAAAAATTCTAATTTTGGGCCCAAGGAAGTCCTCTCAGTGGTTAAATGTTTTTTGGCACCCTCACCAAGTCAAGATATTTTTTTCAGATTTAACATCTTTTTCGGAGCTCAAAATCCTCCAACTGGGCGAGGCTGTGGGATGTGTCTGACCAGCGCTCCATGAGGCTGGATAACCTCTTACCAAGGTTCTGCTGAAATGGATTTACTGCTGATGAGAAGTTCTGTGTCTGGAAAACCTGTTTTTTCAGCTCAGAGAGGATTTGTCCAAGCCCCAGGGTTTCAGCAGTGGGGAAAAAGTCTAGATATACACAGCCAAGGGCCTGCAGCTTAACAAGAGGTCACCCAACTGACCCCTGGAGTCCACTTTTTTGTCATTGGTATAAATGGGAGCAGGCCCAGCCCTTTTGGTATAGAGTGTTCTGGCGAAGGTGTCTAGGTGTGCCACATTTATGCCTGGCACTAGCTTGTGGGTTGAGGTGACTCCTGGCCCTTTCTGAACTAACTGGTTAAAGGTTCCCAGGAGTAACCCTGCCCACGGTTAAAACAGTTCTTGTGTGCCCTACTGAAAACCATTCTACAGTGCCCTTCACTCATTAAATCAAAGCTGAATAAACCCTTCTCCCCCTGTGCAGAGTCTATGTGCCCATCGAATGCTGTGATCGAGGTAATGAGCATTCATCCTAATGTGCTCACTCCAAACCCACACTTAATCTAGCCCCTCATCCCCACTGGCTTTGGTACCTTCCTGAGTGGGAGGACAAAGGAAGGGGTCTATTCAGGCATCATCTAATATCTGGATGTAAGAGGGGAGATCCCTTTGAAGTATATTACATTTCTGGCCACAGTCCAACTTGTTTTCCTGCCAGAGGAACTAAACAACCCGTACATGCAGGCCACTGTATGAGCTGTATAAACAGTTTTCAAGCCTCTTCAGGGCTGTTTATCACCTGGCTGACAGTTAAAGAGCTAATGTAAAGTAGCGTTCAGGAACTTTAGGCATGGAAAGGGTACCTTTCTAAAAGACCCTTTTCCTTATTACCATCAAGTTGAGCTTTTATAGAATATCAAAAATAGGTCTTTAATCATTTTTCTAGCTGGTCCCTGGCAGAATCAGTATTTAAGATTGCTTCCCAGTGTTTCTCTATAGGGCAGCAAGGCTTCATACAGTGAAAGTAGCTTTTGAGTTCCAGTCACTGTGAGGACGTTCACTTTAAATTTCTACTTGTGCTACTTTAAAAACCATCCATACTGCCCTGTGGACTACAAGGCCTATCTATGGCTGACCTTTTAATATGTAAAATATAGGTTTTCTCCAGTCCAAAAAGGTAATATTGACAGGATGGGCTATTGTTTCAAAACAGCAGCAGCCAGGCTGCAGTATTAAGCCTGGAGTCATGTTTATCTTGCCATACAAATGGATGGCACAGTTGTGCTGTAGATTACATTTAACTTTCCATGACATAGAGGTAATTTGGTACGCTATACACCATGGCTAAATGGAAAGTTAAATAGGCCAGTAAGAGGTAAGCCAGATATCAACTTGAGCACATGCATGGGGATCTGACTAGCAGTGTCCAAGTGCACAGTCATAAAAGCATCTGCATCAATCTTTAAAAAATGGTGGTAACCACACAAAAAAGATAAAAAGCTATTAAAATATTTCATTTTAATTCATCAAACCCACTGTTCTATTAGCTATGTTGCACTGCACATATTATTACAGAAGTAAGTGCTGTCATTCCTATGTTCTTTCAATCTAGAGGGTTCTTGTAGAAAAACCTTGGCTCTCAATTCTTGAAGTGGTTTTAACATTTTGCAGAGCTGCCATTGCTGCTCCGGTGTCAAATGGCACAAATCAGAATATACAAAAATGGTATATCTCCAAACAGATAGTGGGACAGTTAATCTATCTTTTGCAAATGTCTTCTGTCTAACATAAACTTCTCCAGATACTTTAATGTACTCCTAGTCTATTACCATTGTTTTAGTTTCAACAAAAAGGAAATCAGTGTGTGTGCTGTGTTTGTAAATCAAAATCCCAGTCAGATAAGTCTGGAAAAACCTTTCTAAGCTCCTTCCTTGATGGCCAAGATATGGAAATTGTGATGTTGCTGGTGATTCTCCAACTCCTTAACCTTTACTAAGGAATCTTGCTCATCTACCTGTAATTGAATGTAGCAGGATACTTTTCTCTAAAACAGCCTCTTGATCCATGATTGTACCAGTAGTAACAGCTATGAGATGAACAGAATTTATATTTTATTATTTTCTAAAGATGAGCATCATTGTGATGTGCTTTTCTGTTGTGTGTCTGAATCAACTGACAAATCTCAACTAAGTTGGGCTCGTGATCAGTACTATCTGCAAATACTTGATTTTGAATCATAGTGGGACTTTATCTCCCAGAAACAGCAGGAGGACCTGTATTCGAGAATAGATAATCTGATATTAATTATATATGGTATTCTGAGAGCATGTATGCTGAGTCTCAAGCACAATTATCAAGACCAACACAGAAATCATTACTCCTGGTCTTCTGCAGAACATCATAGTTCATCTGTTTGGACTTTGTTTTTGTGTTTTTAATGGATTTTTGTTATCATTCTCACTTGCCTGCCACTTCATGCAGAGAATACCATTCATATATGTATTAGCCATACTACAAATGTGAGCAGTCTGCTTGATGCAACATTGTTTGATTCCAGGGTCAGCTGATGCCCATTTACCAACTTTAGGCCACACTATCTATGCCTGATCTGATTCAGTGTCTTTTGTCTAAGCAAGAAGTGACACCCAGGCCCAGCTCTCACTCTTGCTGTCGGGGCCCTGATCAGCCGGATTCTTGCCCTCCTAGTGCTTTGTTTTTTTCTTCTTCTTGTTATGACTCTGTCGTCCCATCTCTAGGGGGCGCTGTAAAGGGACTGTCAGTAGCCTGGGAATCACCTTGAACACTTATCTAGAGTCCCTTGCTGACTCATTTGTTTCTCTTTTCGCTATTGTATGCTTTTGTAGAATTACATTTGCTTTCTAGGACTGCAAATCCCATAATGCACAGCCTGGTAGTCAGGAAAGCCTGGATTCTGTTATATATTGTTTTCTGTGGGAGAAGTCCAGTTCCTCCTTTTCACCGGATCCTCTCCTCCAGGACTTGTGAGTGTCTGAAACTACACACACCTGAGACCTCTCCTGTGCAGCCCCGTCATGTGATTCCACCTGGGGTTTGCTGCAGCTTGGAACTGCTTATTAGCAACCATTTCCTCAAGATCCTCGTTGTGCATTGGAGTTTGATTCCTTTGTTTTACAGACTCCTCATCGAATGGTGTTCCAGTCTTGTTCCTGTTCTGTTCCAGCTTGAACCTGTTACCTATTTATCTGCCCTGTTCCTTATTGTTCCAGCCAGAGTCTGCTCCCTATCTCTTAGCCTTGCACCTGTTTGTTTCTTCCAGAGCCTGATCCTCTTTTCTCTGTCCTGTTCCTGCCATGTTTCAGCCTGAACCTGTTTCCCAGTCCTGTTTACTACTTATTCCTACTCCCTGTATTCCGCAGCCCTGTCCTTGCTTTTTCCAGCCAGAGCCTGCTGTTTCCCATTCCTGTCTCTGTTTGTTCCAGCCAGAAGCTTGTGCTCTGTTTTTCAGTCCAATTCATGCCTTTGCTTCAGCCTGAGCCTGTTCCTAGTCCCTGCCTCTGCCTCTTAGTTTGTTCCTTCTGTTTCCGTTTACTCTCGGGTATTTGTGTCTGGTAAGTGTTCTATCAGTCTTCACCTGTGTGTACTTGTTTTCCTTTGTACTGGGGTTGTCTCCTGGTTTCCAGGAGGCAATTCCAGCCCCCATCCTTTGTCTAGTGTTATACGTTGCCTTTAGTGAAAGTGTGCTATTGCTGTTTTTCCAGGAATTGCCACTGTGTTGCCAGCTGGACCCACAAGAGCTTGTCTTGTGTATGTAAGTACTATCCTTGCTTGTGCTCTAAGGGTCAAGAGACAGAATCACTTTCTGCTGCCTCCTTTCTATGGGGCTTGCTCGGTGACTATCTGTAAGAGCAAACTGCACAGAGGCATTGACATTCCCTTTTGCTGTGCGAGGTACTGTGCCCTACGCTGTGTACAACCCCAGTGTGTTTGTCCATTAGTAATCCGTTTCCTGTTTGTTCACACAAGGGTTGCTCTGCTTATACTTTCCTGTTTTCTGTGCCTGTCCATAGCTGTCCTTTCCCATGTATGCCTTTAGCTGCTCTTCTGCCCCAGTACACTACCTCTTTAGGGTATTCTGTGACCTCAAGAGGTGTCCCAACCAGAGTCCTGATCAGACCCGCCTGAAACCGTGAAAGAAAAACTTGACACTTTTGGTGTTTGCCTTTTGTGCCATTTTCCTTTGCCTTAGTGCCTTTCCCTTTTGTAGCTGCCTGTGCCTCATATTTCCCTCCTTTTTCTACCGCCTTTTCCTCCTCTTTTTGCTCCCATTTGTTTTGTCGTCACCCATTTCCCTACTCATGCTAGCCCTGCCCACCACCACCCAGCGCCCCCTCGAGGACCTACTTAATGGAGGCTGCAGCGCAGCCGCACCACTGGTGCTCCAAAGGCAAGCCCGTCCGTGCCTGTATGCGCCTGAGCAGCATCTAGCACAAGGAACTCTGTTTTTCCCACACTCTCAAGTACACCCTGCTGAACTCTGATCCCTGATCCACGGAGGAACTGACAACTGCTGCAATACCTCCTCTCAATCCATGGTTGGGCCTTCCTCCTGCATCCACTGCTCTTTCCCTCGCATCATCGGTGCTCCCTCCAAATGACCTCAACACCACCAATACCTCCAGCCTTGTCATTTTTTTTTTCAAACAAACATCAATGGTATTTTGATTCAAACATTGTTGTTACAAAACAATGGCACTCAATTCATATTCAATTGTCATTATCCACTGAGCACATTTTTGCTGAATGTTGCCCAACATGATCTGTCAACACACACTGGTATAAACAAGGACAGCGACCCCAAAGCACATTGTGCCTATCCCCTCCCGACCCTTTTGAGTAGGTTAAAACTCGGAGTTGGTGGCCGAAGAGGGGCATCAGTTTGGACAGTACCCTTGACAGTTTACTAAAATCAGATAGAGAATGGTGCCGTTCGTCTCTCAGCTGACTCCTATGACTCCACCATCCGTCTGCCACTTATCCCGTGAATGATTCACTTATTGCGCCCGTGTGTATATTGCCTCTTGATGCCTCTTGCAGAAATGTTATAGAGCAGTTATCGTCTCCATCATCTACTTCTACTTTCTGGCTGTTTTGTGGATGTATTCTCCCTTCAGGTTGTGGGTGTAGTGGTTGACTCAGCCCCCTCAGTGTGGGAAATCAAGGGCCCATCATTCAATGCTGTAATAATCTGCTCCCATGCCTCCATTAACTCAGGAGAACCCCTTACCCCTTCCCCTACTAAGCTCATTTTTTAGCACAAAGCTTTCACAGTCTGCCCATTTCCTTTACTCTGTCTTCCAGCTTTGAGGTTTGGAGGCTAAGGGACTTTTCCAATTCTTTGTTAATTCTCGCTTAGCTAATATAAGTGCAAGATCTTGAAATGTGCTAGTTGCCTTGTTCTTGGGGGTATGGAGAACCAGTGTAGCAAGCAATGGGCTGGGGTGCATGCCACTTCGCACTCAATAATGTCAGTTAGATCTGTCACTACTGTGTTCCAGTAGTTTCCAGTAGGTTCTCAAGCGGGGGCAAGACCACATCATATGTAAAAAAAGACACTGCTGCTTCCCCGCATCTTGGACACTTCACGTCCAGCACTCGGAGATGGTCCCGTAGTCGCTTTGGAGTGAGATAGGCCCTATGTATAACATAGAATTGTATAAGCTGAAATCTAGCGTTTCTGGAGATTTTCGGCGCCCACTCCAGGATCTGGCCCCAGTCTCCTTCCGAGATTGGGGTCCCCAAATCCGCCTCCCATTGAAGCCGCAGCTTACATGAACGCAGTCCCCACTTTCCAGTGGGCATTGATTGTGCGTATGAGCACTCGATGCATCAAAAAGTGGCCCTGCAGGAGATCATGTTCCTGCCGAAAATCTTCAAATGACATGAGGATTCCCTCCTGGTATAGGTCCCCCATCTGTACGGCCCTTGCCCCCTCCCAGGTCATTAGCCTCCTCCAATCATCTGATCAGGATAACCTACAGAGCCATGTCATTGGTATCTCTAGTGCATATGGTATGGTCAAACCTGCTCTTTGGAGGCATCGCTTCCAGCATCAACGGAGGACGTGAGTCTCTTGAGCGAGTCCCGAATTTAGTCTGGCCTGGTTAGAGAATATGTCCGCCAGTACTGACAGAGGGGGAGCAATAGCGGCCCCGTCCGTTACCTGGGCCCTTCGTTCCGCAACCCATCGGGTGAACCACTGCAGCTGGGCTGCCAAATAGTAGGCCTTCAAGTCCGGGACTGCCATTCCACCCTCCACCCGGGGTCTCCTCAAAGTGGCTAGTGCTACCCTGCATCTCCCACCCCCCATATAAACTCTGTGATTATAGAATCGAGGTCCCTGAACATCCCTGTAGGGATCCAAACTGGCAATACCGCAAAGTAGTATAAGAGCTGTGGCAGCGCCACCATCTTGATGAGAGCTATTCGGCCAGCCACTGAGAGTGGTAGCGAGCTCCAAAAGCCTACACTGGCCTTCAAAGCTCTAATGGCACCCCCTATATTTCTCTCAAATATGTCCATCCTAGAATGATAAACTCTAACCCCCAAATAGGACATACAGCAGGGTCCCCATTTTACATTTCCCAAATCGCTGGGTGGGTCACCCTGCACCGACAGCGGGAACAGATATGATTTCTGCCAGTTCACCTGCAAGCCTGTCAAGCGGCCGAACAGTGCCAAGAGTGTCTGGGCTCCCTCCAAGTCTTGGCCAGTGTTTTGTAAGACTAGGAGCAGGTCGTCTGCATATAGCACTATCAGGTGATGCCGGTTGCCCTGCATCAGTCCCTGGTACCAAGGGGCGGTTCTAGCCTGGGCAGCCAATGGCTCCTTTGCCAAAGCAAATAATAATGACGAGAGAGGACAGCCCTGTGTGGTGCCCCTTTCCACCGAACCCTCGCCTTAGGGTCCTTATATAGCAGTTTAGTCCATCTAATGGCTTTCCCAGGCCTATTCAAGCGAGGACTGCATTTAAGTAGTCCCATTCTAAATTTTTGAATGCTTTGTCGATGTCCACTGCCAGAACTGTTGCTGTAGTCATCTGTGGGGCAATAGTATCTTTAATGTGGATAGCTTGGCGTATATGTTGGGCAGTGTTTCTGGTTGGGATGAAGCCCGTCTGGTCAGTGTGGACCAGTCTGGTCATGTATGGGAGCAACCTTGTCGCTAATGTTCGACTTAGGATAAGTCCGAATTTAGCATGGATAATGGCCTGTATGCTCTGCTATCGTCTGGCGGTTTACCTGGTTTGAGTAGAGCAATAAACAGAACTTCTTTTGTGGAATTTGGGAGATGCTCCGTTTCGTGTGCCATATTATACAATTACGCTAATTTAGGAGTTCGTTCCTGTGCATATGCAGCGTAGAACTCGATTGGTAGGCCGTCTGTGCCCGGAGTTGTCTCCCTTACTAGGTCTGAAATGGCTTTACCTATCTCAGATGGCTCTATGTTGCCCCCCAGCATGGCTCTCTCCTCGTCGCCGAGGCAGGGAAGTGGTAGTCGTTCAAGAAATGCCTGTATATCATCCCCATTCCCATGTGGAGCGCTAATGTAAAGGGTAGTATAGTATTCAAGGAAGTGGTGGTTAATCTTGTTCTGTTGATACAGCCTAGCCCCAGAGGGGGTATTGATCTCTATTATGGGGGACCCACGTTTCGCCAGGTTGGCCAGCCATGCAAGCATTGCTCCCGCTTTATCTCATTCCGCATGCGCCCTCGTCATATAAGTTTTATAATCGAAACATCAAAGCCTCTCAATGCTGTCTATGACACTTCCTCTAGCCTATTGTGCTATACCCTGCAATTCGGGGTGTTCCGAAGTCAGTTTCCTCAATGTTCTAAGCTCTTTTTCAGCCAAGCCTATGTCTCGTAGCAGGGTCTTCCTGATCCCCATTGAGGCAGCAATACAGCGTCCTCTCACTACCACCCTAGAGGCCTCCCACAGTCTTTGGGGTGAGGGGGCCGATGACTCGTTATCTTTAAAATAATGTTTGATGTGTCCCCTTATTTGATCCCAAAAGGGAGGGTCTTCAAGGGAGTCAGGCTTTAGGTTCCAGGTGGGTATGCTGGAGGTAGTCTCTACCCATGACAGGCAAAGCAAGGTTGGGTTTTGGTCAGAGAGAGTCCTACCCAAGTACTCAGCTGTCTGCACCTGAGTGTGTACCCCAGGTGTGCATAGAACGGTATCCAGTCGCACATGCAGATCGTGTACTGCAGAGTAGTATGAATAATCCCTTGTGGGTGGGTTAAGGACTCTCCAGGAGTCTAGCAATTGCCACGCAGACTGCCAGTCCTGGAATTTTCTAGCTAGGGTGGTCACTGGTGTGTCCCTCAACAGTGGGTGGGACCTATCTAGTTCAGGATTGGCCACACAGTTAAAATCCCTTCCAATCAGTGCCGCGTAAGTCAGGTGGGGAGCCAATGCACTTGAAATATGATCTAGAAATGTGCCTTGGTCTGTGTTTGGCATGTATATACTTCGCAATGTCTCATCCCCCTAATCGACCAGTGACCACCACAAGGCGCCCATTGGGATCAACTAGTGTATTGGTCATTTGGAATTGAACTCCTGTCCATATCCAAATTAGGGTGCCTCTTGCGTGTGCTGAGTAGGTGTGTAATATGCTTGGCCCCTCCAACTCCTGTGCAGCGCTGCGCCCTCTGCTGCTGTCAAATGCGTTTCCTGTAGCATTACTATGTGGGCACCCCTTCTATGCAAATAGGAGCATTCTTTATAAAGTTTGGCCATGCTATGCATACCCAGTATGTTCCAAGAAATCACTGTGTAACCTTGTAGATCACCCATTAGAAATAAACAGTACTTTTGCATCTCTTCTCATCCACTCATCATATAGTGCTCTTATGGCACCATCAAATAGGGCATTAGCTTTCTGTGGGGCATGGCAATTGGTGGGTGTACCAAAAACTGCAAACCAGAACTTCCCCAACTCCCTTTCCCTAGGACAGGCGGCAGAACAGTTTCCCATCCAAACTATTACAAAACCAAAGTCAATACTTGAGGGGGAGTGGAGGTAATACCCCAGTTACGTGGAACTCACGGCACCAGGCAAGATCCTGTCAATATTTTTCCCCAAAAGCCTTATTAACTCAGTCTCTCGGTATGTCTCGGATATAGCATTGCAACAGGGCCCCCTGTGGTATCTTCAGTACTCTACCATGCTGTTGTATTATGTTCTCAGAGGTTCCCGGTGTCACTACAGGTAGGTCGATGCTCGTGACAGCCGAGCTCTCTCATTCCAGATCTGAGTCCGAGCCTCGAATGTCTCTCTTTGTCTCTGTAGATCGTGGGCTAGCCGCCCCCCCACTTAAAGATGCCACTGCAGCCGTGACACGTTGTCTCTCCTCTCGAGCCTCCTCCAATGTAGGCACTGCACTCCTGTCCTCTGGAGCGTTGTCTTCTGTTCCTGAGTCTGGGGCATGATAAGTGGAACCACAGTTCTAATTGTAGTGTGCAACAGTGAATCTCTGTGAAGCTAGCCCTAGTGTCACAGTACTTAATGTTACGATACTCAGGTGGTGTTCTTCTACTGCTCCCGTGCCCATATCAGAAAGAGAGATTCAGTTTCAACTAAGTTAAGTGCACTAACTCTACTATCACTCTGTCAACGACCTGCCCCCCGAAGATACAGGGTGCCTGGCTGGACTGGCAAGAAGTGGCAGTGTTTTGTCTCTTTCTCTTCCACTCCCCCTTTCCTTTTAGCACACCTGCCAGGGTTTCTGTGTCCACCAGGAAGTGCCGAGAGGTGTTCCAGGAGGTCGGAGGCATACCATTGCCCCTGCAGACATCCTGCTTTTCAGGTGAGTGGCCCGTCTCGACATTGTGGCCCCTGGGGGTGGTTCTCTTTCGCTGGACCTCCTCAGCAGCTCGCAGAGGCCGCGCTCATTTTTCGCGTCGCTGGCCCTGTCATGTCCGCCATATTGATGTCAGGCAGTTCGTGAGCGCTGCTGACGTGGATCATCTGTAGGATCTGATCCGATCACTCCAGATCATTCCTAAGTACACCCCCCTCCCCTTCTGGATCTTGAGGAAGCAGGGTGGTGCGCAATTTGTCTGGGTATGTAGTCAGGATGGATGTAAACGGTGGGGCCTGGGACGGAGCACCCCGTCTGTGCTGCTCACTCCATGGGCTCCAGGCCACGACCCCAACCTCCAGCCTTGTCAACAGCATGAATAACATCAGACTCACCCAACTTATCACTGACCCAACCAACAATGCAGGACACATACTGGACCCCATCTTGACCTCCAGCAACAGGGTCTAGTACAGCCACGTCACCAAAATCGCCTATCTCGACCACTCCATCCAACACATCAACATTCCCAGCCCTGCACCTCCACCACCGAGCCACCCAGGGCTCCCACCACAGCTGGATCAAAGTATCAAAGGCCCGTGGGCCAAAGCCTTCAACACATCGTGCCTTAACCCTGCATCAAACCTGGACCAAGCTGTCAAAAACTTACATTCCTTGATCACCAACTGGGCTGACATCATCGCTCCTATCAAAACCAACCGACACAGGAGATCCACCAAGCAGGTAAGATGGTACACAAAGGAACTGAGAATAGAAAAACACCACTGCAAGCAACTTGAAAGAAGATTGCGCACAAGCAAGAGCACCTAAGAAAGTACCATCTTCAAGTCCTCACTCAACCTTTAACACTGGCTACCTGAGAGGGACGAAGTGGAAAGTCATAGTTGACCGCATTGTGTCTAGTTCCAACCATAGCAAAGAGGAATTCAGCAACGTTGGTGAGTTTGCCAACCCTGCAGCCACAGGAAACAGCATCACACCACATTTTCAACCTAGGAAGCCGCAGGATCGGCAGGGAGCTCACCACCCTCTTCAACTCTTCACTTGCCTCAGCCACCTTCCTGAAGACAGGGAACATGCAGAAGTCAAACCACTCCTCAAGAGACCATCTGCCAACCTGAACAAACTC
Source organism: Pleurodeles waltl (assembly GCF_031143425.1). Classification (NCBI taxonomy): domain Eukaryota; kingdom Metazoa; phylum Chordata; class Amphibia; order Caudata; family Salamandridae; genus Pleurodeles; species Pleurodeles waltl. Next base: position 326,610,332 of record NC_090438.1, on the reverse strand, counting down.
AAAAATTACCACCCTATCTCACTTTCTCCACCAAAATCCTGGAAAAGCCATCGATCAACAACTAACAAAATGTCTAGAGCAGAACCTTCTCCTAGACACCTCCCAATGTGGATTCCGCACCAACCACAGCACCAAGACTGCCTTGTTCGCAGTCACCGATGACATGGGAGCCTTTCTTGACTGGGGAGAAACAGCAGCTGTGATCCTCCTTGGCCTTTCAGCAGTCTTTGCCTCCATATCTCATCACACCCTGATCAGAAGACTGCATCACATCGGTATCTGAGGAAATATCCTCAAGTGGATCATCTCCTTCCTCACTGAAAGAAAGTAGAAGGTCTGCCTACCTCCATTCATCTGTGAATTCAAGGACATATTCTGTGGTATCCCTCAAGGATCCTCCCTCAGCCTCACCTTCTTCAACACATACATGAGCCCCCTGGCCAGCATCGTCACATCCCATGGACTAAAAATCATATCCTGTGCCGATGGCACCCAGCTCATCCTTTTGCTCTCAGAAGATCCCGCCAACACAAGAACCAACTTCCACAGGTGCATGATGAGGATCTCAGGCTGGATGAATGACAACTGACTGAAGCCCATCTTGGACAAATCGGAAATGCTGATCTTTGGCAACAACACCACCCTTTCGAACAACTCCTGGAGGTTATCGAAAGAAGAACCATCACACAAACCGACTGGCATAATCCTGGATAGAAAACTGACCAAGAAGTCCCAGATCAGAGCAGTTGTCTCTGCCTGCTTTCGCACACTTTGCATGTTACAAAAAGTCTTGGCCCCCTCTGAACACCAGATGTACCATACCTCAGGCACTAATCACCAGCCAATTAGACTACGGCAAGGCATTCTACACTGGGATCACCAGACTGTTTTTGCAGAGACTCCAGACCATACTGAACTCCACTGTCAGACTCAACCTTGATCTCCCCAGATGAAACCACATCACCATCACACCTCCACTAGCTCCCCATACTGAAAATGTCAGTTCAAGCTGATGATCCACACCTACAAAGCACTGCACAACCAAGGACCAGCCTACACCAACCGTCGCCTGAACTTTGACCACCTTACCAGACAACTTAGTTCTGCCTCCCTCTCACCTGCTGGCACCCCTGCATCCATCACAGCAACAGTGTAGGATGCTCCTTATCCTACCCCGTTGTGAAATCTTAGAACAGCCTTCCTCTGCAGCTATGGACCTCCATCTTTCTACTGGAATCCTGGAGAGCACTCGACCTGGCTGTTTGACTCACTCACCTGAACCATCATGACCCTCAAGCCCATGGCTATCCTCTCTGGTAATTAGTCACACTATACAAATCCACTTGATTGAGTGATTGAACACCTGCACCTTTCTGCAGTTTGCTGTTTAAGCTTTCTTGAGAGTCTAATAATAGGGATTCTGACAAGGACACCCTAAGAGGAATGCAAATATATAAGCTTAGTCATGCTTTGCTGCTCCTCCTTGTGTTTTACCTATATCATCAATTGTGTGCTATTATCATAAATCTTACATATCTGCAATTGTAGCTGATATGCACTGGGGCATTCAATTGTAAATATATCACACATGTTATTGTCCTTACTGCAGCAAATATTATACGTTCTCACATGGGGCGCAGTGCATGAGCAGTCATTTCTTTCAAAGTGTAAGCTAGTACTTTGTCATACTGCACAGAGGATTCTATTTGCAGACTTATCAATCTGTCCACCACAGTAGTACTCACAGGTGTGATTTCTAATCTTTGTTACAATGTCATTTCGCACACACTTTCCACAGTCAACCAGGAATGGAACCAAGGTTTCAGGCATTTCTGACAAACCTACATAGCAACACAAAAGGCTGATGGGCGGAGTGCTGAAACGTTTCATACAATCACCCCCAGTCACAGATCTAGGTTAGATCCATTGTTCTTTTGCTCACCATGCCGCTCCAGTTTGCACCCAACAATACGCAAATCAGTCTTGACCCTGCTCCCCCATGGGGACAGTTGAACTGCCAGGCCAGGTCCTCCCTGGACCTTAATCAAGCATTCTGGGTCTGGGTATATCCCCTCATCAGCCAGGCTAGCTTGAATCAAGTGGTACAGCAGGCAAGAGACCCGTGTCTACATAGTAGACAGTGTTGACAGTGCTGATTCTTCCAATCTCACCCACAAGAGATGAATCACTAGGAGAGTGTAGTTTACATGTCCTATGGAGCGAGCCTCCTCATCCTCAGGAGCTCTCTGTGTATCTCTGTCTGCTGTGAGCGGGTCTAGTAAAGATTCAGCCCATGCTCAGTCCTTCATGATTCTACATGTGCAGCTGACCACATTACGTGGCTTGGCATGTTGCTGCCTGGTGCTTAGTTTCCGAATTGGGCTGGCCCAGTATCCTTTGCACTGGTCTGGGTAGCACCACTGCAAGCCTGCCTTGGGCGCTCATGGGCTGAAGGTTTCACCACCACATTCCAAACAACACATGTACATGCTGTGGGCATCAAGACCGGGTATGAGTTGTCTCATACTTAAAAAAAGAAAGAAAAAAAAGGGCAATCCAGGAAATGCTATACCACGCTTGCTGCTGTTGAATTATTAGCACGCAAGAAAGAACACATAGAAGTTAGGGATAGCGAAGGTGGTCAACTCAATCGGCAGCCTCCATTAGCCGACCTCCATCTTTCCCCTGAGGACTTGTATCACCCTATGCAACTCTTCTACCTTTCAATCTCTTCTTTTTTTACCTCTTTGTTTTTTTCTAATGTCCTTTCATTTTCTGCTGCCTACCTCAGCTGCACTAAAAATACTGCTATCTTAGTTTCTGCTTGGAAGTCAAGTCTGCTGTTTGTCACTCATACATTAAAAGTCTTGATCTATGTCTTCAGAGTTCAAACATAAAGCAACTGCACCAATGATAGTCCTGTTTGAGCTTTAAAAATATAAATATTATTTACTATTTGCTGATGCTTGGCAGTACTGGGGCACTGCCAAAACAAGAGTTTCAGTCACCATAAATTTCAAATATAACTGGACAGGGAAGAGTATCCTGTCTAATGTGTCCGAAATTAACGTAACCTACCACTTGAGAAAGATTGAGAAAAGAGGAAAATACTAAGCCACAAGTTACAGTTCTAAACTCAGAGAAAATGATGAACTTTACACTTAACAATTCTTACCTTGACCCCATTACTATCACACAATTCTTTCTCTTTAGAAAAATGTAAAAATACGTTTATTGACTTGCCTTATGTCAAGGCTATTGCTGCAGTAACAGGCGAAGACTATATCCTGATCTACTGAGGCAATTCCTCCAACAGAATTCCTTAAGTGATAGTTTCTCCTCAGTCTCTAGCAGAGCCAAACATTTTGTTTTTTGTGGTGTAGGTCTTTACACAAGCAGTTTTGATTCAAGCATACTAGGGATTTTCATACCATAAGCAGTGATCTTGGGCGTTTTACGGGCACCAAATTCCATGTGTGACAGCCAGTTCTTATCCAAGGAAATATTAATCCATGCAACAGCTGAGTGTAGAGTTGGTCTTTCTAGAGATGCACTCTTTGTGGCAGAGCTCCTTAGTAGAGGTGCTCTATTCAAGAGTGCTAAAGACGTAAAGTACTTTAAGCCAAAATATTAGTGTAATGTCATTAATGAATAACATTCTTAAAGACATTTAGAAAAGTGTTAATTCCCACTACAATGTTGGGCTGTAATCAAGGAGTTTTCATAACCTTACAAATGGAACTAGAAAGCGACCGAGGCCCACCTGTGTTCAAAATGGCACTTCACTTCATAATTCTTAACATAACTCTTGACCGGGAAGAGAGAAAAGAACAAGAGAGCCTCTCGTTTAAAGATCTTACCTCGAGAGAGAAAAACAATTTACACTTGAAAATTCCTACCTTAAGCTGAGTATCTCTTATTTGACATTCTGGAAGATCCTGAAAAACTGAAAAAAAGAGGATATGTTCATCAAATTAGAAAAGAGAAAAGACGGCAATGAAAAAAAGTTCAAGTAAAAACAAAAAAAATTTGATTGTGTAGATGAAGTTTTTTTCCACTGGTGATGACTAAACTCTTTGAATGGATCAGATGATACCATGTTCAATTGAGTCTCTAGCCCTTTATTCTTTGAATTCTATGCCGTTGAAGCCATATGACCAAAACATTTGGCAGAATGCTATTCAGTTGGTAGCAGTTTACACTAATACATTCACTGCAGAGAAATGCTTGTAATCATATGGTCATGGGGGTCCTATATGAGTGGGTCCTCTTAACTTATACTCCTTCCGGCATTAAACTACATCTGATGTCCACTTACCCAATCTTTCATCATGGTGTTAAATGCATTTGAGGTCTGTCTGACCTATTTTACCAGAAAAAATCAGGTCTGAATGTATTTTTAACTTTTGAACCTTACTTTCAATGTGTTTTCATTGGCACTACAGAAGACAATAACGTGATACTTACTTGTATAGCGTTGAAAATGTGTCCTAGGCATATATTAGGAGGGAAGTTATGAATAATATTCACAGCCTTACCCTACGTTACATTGATTTGTCGTGTGCCACCAAATGCAAATGTTGAATTGACATTAAGACAACCTTGAATTTTCCGCAGACTAAAATAATGTGTCAAACTTTTTTATTTGCTTGTAGTTTGGCTAAAACATGCCTGCTCTCTATTTAACATTTTTTACTTCCCTCCTTATGATGTGTATGATACTAAAAAAGGTGTACTCTTTAAACATTTTGTGATATATTGTGTAATTTAAAAACACAAGTATGACTTTTAATATTAAATAGTGAATGGTTTGCAAATGCCACCAATAGAAGATTTATCACATACCAGATGCTGCAGAGGAGCTATACTGTAGCTTTATTTGATTATTGTTTCTGGCCTACAAATGGTTCTCAAACGTAACTTTGACCGTTTCATACCATAGAATAGCTCTCTTCAAATCATCTGTGCATTTTATATATAATTTAGCTTTCTCTTCTTTAAAATGTGTTTCCACATTTGTGTGGATAACACATTGAAGATCCTCTGCTAGTTGTTGGAGATGGACGAGAGATAGCCATCAATTTTGCAAGTGGATGAGCACTGGGTTTGGTTGTCATCACTTTCTCAGAAGTCTGATTCTTGTTGCGATTTACTAGTTTTTGCTATTTTTTGACAATTTTTTTCCAGGCTTTTTTCCATTATATACAACTTGTAGTACTTATTACAATGCTAAAATATTTGATCCTCTTCACCCATCAGTTTAAATATTTTGTGACCTTTTTCTTGACATATTTCCGCAGCATCTCAAATTCTCTTCTGTCCAGCAACAGTTGATGTTAGCTTTTCTTTTGGAGTAGTTTGGCATATGATAAATTTTCCTTTGTTGAAGGAGTCCTCAGATTTTGTAGTTATCAGGAGGTAAAGATCCTTTGCTACCACCTGCTTCACTCGTGTTTACAAATTTGAATCAACAGAAATGTGAAATAGAAATATTAAAATAAATTACCAGTATAATGGCTAAAACAAATCATTACAGAGCCACCATTTTGGAAAATGGTGGAAGTGTTGCTCTGTCGAGTTACTTTCTGTCTCTATAAGACTACTTGACTCCCAAAACCTATATTTTGACAGCGAAATGAAGTATATCGATCTTGTGGTTCCTGACAAATTACATCATAACTGCAGCACATCTGCCTTTTTTAAAAAGGTTGTCCCGAAAAAAAATTGCTGGATTAGCAATGTCTTCCCAGGCTAAATTACTTCTCTAATGATACACAAACACAAATCAAAAATGAAAATCTCTGGACAACAGTTTTTTTTTACAGAGGTATATCAAGGGGCCAAGACTATCCCGCTCAGTGTATCCGAGCAGGGCTCCATCGCTGTCAGCCTTCAACTTTGACTTTGTTGCCGTCAAGCGTGACCAGGTGTCCCCGATTGGCACTATTGATTTCTAAGCACTAAAAGGCACATTTTTTTATTTCATCCTTAAAAATTCAAAACTCTGGTTCCCTATTTGGATTTTTGATGTTTTGGTCATTTTAACGATAACAATATTTCCTATTTTTATAAATTGCTGTGGGATTTTTATTGTGTGTTCTGTCCTATTTACTATGTTGGTCTATTTAAATGCTTTACATACCTGTCTCCTAAGATAAGCCTGCCTGCTTGTTGACAAGATACCAGGAGTTGAGTCAGGGGCTAATGTTTTGAGACTTTGGGGGTCATTACAACATTGGCGGTAAAAGCCGCTTACCGCCGTGCAGAAGACCGTAAACACACCGCCACAGCTATTATGACCCACATCTCGGAACCCCCCAAAATTCGGACACCCACACAAGTCCGCTACACCAAAGGTCAGTGATAAACTGGCGATAACAAAACCTCCACCGTCACGCCAACAGAAATAGGCCCACACTACCACGACACACGAATCCACGTGGCGGTCTTTCAACCGCGGTATTCCATTGGCAGTACACACCGCTGCACTCAAAATACACACACTTCTACAAAACATCCCCACATTGGACGCTTCAAAACACACACACCTGAGACACATACACACACCACTCCCACACACCCATTACAATAGAAAACACACACCCACATCACCCACAAACCCCCATGACAAAATATTCTGAAAGAAGGCCAGAGAGAGACACCACCAGCAAGTACAACAGCATCCACAGGCACATAACACCATCACCCACACAACTTCCACGCACCTCACACAACACACCACTACATATCACCACAAACTCCACCCCCCACATCACCTACACCACCCCATGGCACGGCAAAGACACCCCAGGTTCTCGGAGGAGGAGCTCAGGGTCATGGTGGAGGAAATCAGACGGGTAGAGCCACAGCTATTCGGAGCACAAGTGCAGCAGACCTCAATCGCAAGGAAGATGAAGCTATGGCAAAGAATAGTGGACAGGGTCAACGCAGTGGGACAACACCCAAGAAATCGGGAGGACGTCAGGAAAAGGTGGAACGACCTACGGAGGAAGGTGCGTTCCGTGGTCTCAAGACACCACCTGGCGGTTCAGCGGACTGGCGGCAGACCCCCACCTCCTCCCCCACAACTAACAACATGGGAGGAGCAGGTCTTGGCGATTCTGAATCCTGAGGGCCTCGCAGGAGTAGGTGGAGGAATGGACTCTGGTAAGTCAAAGTTTTACTATTACATCCCCCACCCTACCTGCATGCTCTCACATACCCCCACCCTCAACCCATCACTCCAACTCCTCACAAATGTCCCAATATCACAAACCACCCATCTCAACACCAAGCCCTGCATGGAACACCAAAGCATGGACACCCATCACCAAAGCATGCCCACTGCACATACCCATACACCCCCCTAAACCATTATTACAGAAGGTCCCACACAAGAATGGAAGCACTGGGGTACAGGGTGACCCACCCATTGCACACCATGCCACACACAGATGCAATAATCATGCCTTTCCACCCCTGCAGGACCCCCTACCCAACGTCACCAGACAGGAGGGTCCAGACATGTCCACTCCACCCACAGAAAAGGCCCACAGTGATGACAGCAGCTCTGTCCAACTGGATCTAGATGACCAGCCCGGACCATTGGGGACCTCTGGACAGTCGGTTCCCCTCACACAGGCACAGGCCACCACAGACCTTCCCCCTCTGGAAACACCAGCACAGCACCCACCCAGCGGGCCCATACCTCCGGCCACAGTTGTTTGAAAAGACCCACTTGCAAGGAAATGGAACACTGACAGCACCTGCACTTGAGGTGGGATTCCTGTGGGATGGCGGATTGCTGACATCAGGTCTGGCTCCAACTGGGTACACAGTTCCTGGATTGTGGCACGGTCAAACTTGTAGGTGATTATCAAATGTCACTCCTCCATTGTCGACAGGTCCACCAACGGTCGGTACACCGGTGGATGCCGCCATCTCCTCACATGTCCCAGCGGACGGTGCCTATGAAGGACAACAGCGAGCACAGAGTCAAACAACTCAGAGGTACGTACCCACAATTTACACAGAACACCAATCATACACAAAAGGTGGCCTGTATGTGTGTTGAGACTAGGCCTAGGTATGTGTGACGCAGTTGAAAATGAGGCCATGTGGGCCCCTGAAATGGTGGCTGCCTGACCTCTAAAGTGGGACAATGGGATGTGAGGTAACTATGCTGGCATTGTACACCGTCGCGGTAGGCGGTCGGAGACCGTGGCGCAATGCTGCATTGGTTAACATTGGACCCTATGGGTCCCAGGAGCCAAGGCGATTTACGCCGGCGGTGATGGTACGCACCGCCGCGGACGTGACTGCCATTTTCTATCTGTTCAATCACTCAATACCTGATCTTCGACAGGAGAGGACCTACACTGCAAGTGCTGCTGTGACCTCGGTCTGGAAGAGACAATGGCTTGTGCGTCTGGGGAAAGGGTCCCTGCCTTCACATCGGAGGAGTTGGAGAAGCTCGTGGATGGGGTCCTCCCCCAGTACACGCTACTCTACGGTCCTCCAGACAAACAGGTAAGTACACAGGGAGCATGTTGTATGGGCTATGCCTGTGTGGAGAGGGCTTGATGTAAGAAGGAAGGGGGCAGAGTGCTGCATGTATGAAAGACGGTGAATGCATGTGCCACATGGCCAGGGTAGGGATGGGGGCCAATCACTTTGACGGTGCACTTGGTAATTACTTCTCTTCTTCCCCTGTACATTTCATGTAGGTCAGAGCCCACCAGAAGAAAGATATATGGTGTGCCATCGCCAAGGACATCCGGACCCTGGGGGTCTACCACAGACGGAGCACCCACTGCTGGAAAAGATGGGAGGACATTCGCCGCTGGAGCAAGAAGACGGCGGAGGATCAGCTGGGGATGGCCTCCCAATGTGGGAGGGGTGCCCGTCGCACCATGGCCCCCCTGATGTTCCGGATCCTGGCGGTGGCCTACCGGGAGTTGGATGGGCGCTTGAGGGCATCACAGCAGACACAAGGGGGTGAGTACACTCTCATTCTGCTGACTTTGCGCGCTGGGGGAGGAGGGCTGTGGGTTTCCCTAGGCCAGGGCGAGTTCCGTAGGCAAGGTCCCTCCATAAGGCAGGCCATGTGGCACCCCAGCCCACCTCTGTAGAGTGCCAAGTACAGCTATTTGTGCCCCTGTGTCATCTATGTGTGCAGATGTCGTCCATAGGCTTGTAGGCCATTTATCAGTAACTGAACAGTGGAGCCCAAGAGCGTGGCATAGTGCAGGGGGCTTCTGTGTCTGTCTTGTCCACCAACGGTAGCAGTAATCCATGCACTCAACATGTCTTTCTTCTGTCGTCATCCCCCTTTTTGTGTCCTCCCTGTTCTTGTGTGCATTAGCATCATCAGGCGGAGGAGCAGTGGCACCAGAGCACGAGGGAGCTGCATCCCACATGGCCCTGGAGGGTGAGACTACGGACTCGGAATTCACCAGTGGGACGGAGGGTGAGGGGTGCTTCAAGGCGGGGACAGGAGAAGACACCAGCGACACGGACACGTCCTCTGATGGGAGCTCCCTCGTGGTGGTGGCAACATCTGTGCCCCCGCATCTGCAGGTACAGCCGCCACCCCCCCTACCAGCACTGCCCTCCCAGCAGCCCCTCTGCCTTCGCCCCGTGCCTGCTCACTCAGGAGGGTGGGCATCACCTTCGCCCCAGGCACCTCAGCCCCTGCCCCTGTCACCCCTGCTGCCCTCAGTGAGGCGGACATTGACATCCTCAGGTCCCTCACTTTTGGGCAGTCTACCATTTTGAATGCCATCCAGGGTGCAGAAAGGCAGTTGCAACAAACTAATGCATTCCTGGAGGGCATTCATTCTGGTCAGGCAGCCCTTCACCGAGCTTTTCCAACTCTGGCCTCAGCACTGATGGCAGCCATTGTCCCCGTCTCTAGCCTCCCCCTTCCAACTTCCTCCACCCAGACCCAATCCCCTGTACCTCTGCCTATCCCAAGCACACCCTCAGACCAGCCTGCACACCCCTCACCACACAAGGGAAGCTCAGGCAAACAACAGCACCACTCATGCCACAGGCACTCACGCAAGCAACACACACATGCAGACACATCAACATCCACTGCCTCCACTGTGTCCCCCTGCTCGTCGTCTCCCTCCTCCCTCCCAGTCTCATCTACACTCATACCTGCATGCACTACCTCTACAGCCACTGCGTCCGTCACCAGCACACCCACCAGCACAGCCCGCTCACGTGCAGTCACCACCCCCACTACCATTCACACGTCCCCTGTGTCCTCTCCCAGTGTGTCTGTGAAGCCCCCTCCCAAGGTACACAAACGCAGCCACACACCCACCCAACAGCCATCCACCTCACGACAGCCTCCAGCGCATGCACCTGCACCCAAAGTCACCAAACGTACACCTCCTACTACCACCACCTCTTCCTCCACTCCCAAACCCCCTCCATCTACCCGTCCCAGTGTGTCCACCCTTGACCTTTTTCCCACACCTCCCCCACCCGTCTATCTCATAGGTCCCGAAGTAGCACCTCAGCCACAACATCTCCGGGACCAGTGGTGCCTGTAGTCACCGGTATGTGGAGTGCACCGGCCACCAGGACAGCCAGTGTGGCACGGAGCCACAGCACAGCCTGTCCCCACCTGTGAAGCATCAGAAGTTGGCCAGTGCCCAGCGGGAGAGGGGGAAGGCTCCAGCCACCAAAGCCGCTCTCAGGGGTCCCGGTGGGAATGTGGAGTCAGCTGTGACACCTCCCAATGTGGGGAAGGGCCACAAGAAACCCGGCAAGTCTGGGAAGAGCTGCACGCCGGAGAAGACCGCCATCATCCCCACTGTCCAGGAGGCCACTGCCAGCCCCAGCCCAGCTGCCATGAGACCACCGCCAGCCCCAGCTCAGCTGCCCAGGACGGCACCGCCAGCCCCAGCCCAGCTGCCCAGGAGGGCACCACCAGCCCCAGCCCAAGAGGCCACTGCCAGCCCCAGCCCAGCTGCCCAGGAGGCCACTGCCAGCCCCAGCCCAGCTGCCCAGGAGGGCACTGCCAGCCCCAGCCCAGCCACCCACTGTACAGACTTGAGAGACTGTGGCTTTGCACTCCCCAGGATTGAACAGTGGGCAAACCACCCACTGTAGAGACTTGAGAGACTGTGGCTTTGCACTCCCTGGGTTTGAACAGTGGGCATTTAGCCGCCTCGTGGATCTGGCGTCGTACACTCATCCGGCTGAGGTGCCCCCTTCCCTTCCCCCTGAGGTGCCTGTTGTATTTCTATCTGATGCCCCTGCAGTGTTCTCTCTGTTTTGATCGGGTATCGAGTGTGTGCCTCGCCCATGCATTTTGGGCCCAGTGGTCCACGGACTATAAATGGTGCAATACCTGGACTTGTATTATTGGTGTATATATTTGTTTATGGTGTATATATATTTTGGAGTACTGTATTTTAATAGATTACAATTGTTACAATAATTTACTTTTGTCTTTGCATTCTTCTGGGGGGTTAGGGGGTGTAACTGTAATGTATCAACATGTATTAGTGAGTGTGTTGTAGTGGGTGGGGGTGGGGGTGTTGCGTGCCCCTGTTTTTTGCCTCCCCTCTCCCCTGTGTCGTAGGTGCAGTACTCACTGTGGTCTTCGCCGCCGGGGTTCGTGCTCCTGGTAGAGGAGCAGGAAGACTATCGCAGGTAGAATTTGGAGTTCCGGTTCCAAGGTGTCCCCGTTCTTCGTGGGGTGTGTAGAGGTGAACGTTTTTCCTTCAGGATTCCTGTTTCCGCCGTGTTTTTATCTACGTTGAATCCACCCCGGAAAAGGTGGCGGATTGGCCTGTCATAATAGTGTGGGCGGTACATTGTCGCCCGCCTGTCTGTTGGCGGTGACCGCGGTGCTGTTTGTTTGTACCTTTGGCGGTCGGAGTGTTAAAGTGGCTGTCTATGTTGGCGGTTTCCGCCACGGTTATAATTGCAATTTTTTTACCGCCGGCCTTACCGCCGCTTCAACACCGTCCGCCAGGGTTGTAATGACCACCTTTGTCTGGACCTAACATTGTCTTGGGGGCATTGTCCCTAGTGGTAGGCGTGTATTTACCTTTACTTTTATCCAGCTTCCAACATATTTGGTGTTCAGCGCTGTGGATGTAGACTCAAGTTTGAATTACACCATACAGTAAAGTGAGTTGTGATCATTAAAAATCTGCTAAATTGACTTCGAACAAAACATTTTGAGTTTAATTATTTGATTTTGAATTCTTTAAATTGCAACTAAAACTGTTTTTCTTTTGACTTTTCTAAATTAGTTCTCATTCTGATTGTGAAGTTTGTTTGACCTAACACTAGGGACACCATGGAGCTGGATCTGGCTAGACTGAACAAACTCAAAGTGGTTGAGCTTAGGGTTCAGTGTAGGTCCAAGGGGTTAACTAATAGCAACAAAAACAGGCAGGCAGAGTTGATTAGGTCACTTAAGGCCTGGGCACAGGCAGCTCCAGAGATAGAATGGTAAGGGGATGGTAGACCCTCCAACAACTTCCAGCAGGAGGATGATACCCTGTCCACAACTTCCAGTCCTAGATATGTTCTCCCAGCTAGGGGAGCGAGGCAAGGCTCAACCAGAGTCCCAGCAGCCCTGCCTTGTAGACTGTCTTTAAAAAGTAAAATGTGTGCAAATTAGACTTTGGAATTAGAGGTACTTCCAAAGTGATAATCTACCTTATTTTTAAATATGTTACCCCTGAAGCCCCCAGGTGTTCCAGGTGTGGGCTGCCACGTAACTATAAGGAGGGACATTATAAAAGATGTTTTATATGCCCTGGTGAGGGAAAAACGTAGCCTTTCATTTTTCCTTGTTGTAGATAGTTAGCTCCATAGGTTAACATAGGGATATTTTCTATAAGCATAACTTTTGCTTGAAAGAAGCTAAATGTGTTATGAAAGGTTGGTAGTGATAAATCCAACAGCTTGCCACTGTTTGATTCATCATAACTAACACAGAAAAGAAGATATACAACCTCATTTTCTGTAAACCAAATTCTATCCTGCTGGTGACCTGTCATGACTGGTCAGGCTTAACAGGATTAGCCAGGCTGCTTTGATGAGGTGATAAGTGGCCTACACTGAGCAGAGGTTTTCTGATCAGGTGAGGATTCCAGCTGCAGAGAGCAGGCCAGGAAAAGGGCTGGGTAAATCAAAATGGACCTCAAAGGAAGGAAGCAGGATAGAAAGGAATGCCAGTGCAGCCTACCCTCTCACAGTGTACCCCACAGATAGATAGCAGGCCCATGAAAGGAATTTACAGATGTCCAGAAGGGGAGTTTTAATGACAGTGAGCCACCCCAGTAGGTTGATTTTAACCAGGCGGGTCTTGCTCCTCTGGCGGGAAATCGGCCATCTTGGAATTTTAAACTGCATTGCTTTAGGGGAAAAGAAAAGGCCACACTTTGGAGGAAGCAATCATGCTTTTGGGTGGCACCCATCAGCTTATTGGACAAGGGTTGCCCCCCCCCCAAGCCTGCCCCCCAAGATGAGGGAATAAGTGGCTGATCCACATTACAACTCAGATCTAGTGCCTGAAACCACCAAGAGAAGATGGACCACCTTGCTGGGAACGTTGACTGCAACTCCGAGGACTGCAATCTGAAGTAGTGCTCCTGTTGCACAGTGGAAAAACAGTCCTAAGGACTTTACATTGCTTCAAAATAGACTCAGGAGTTGACTCCCTGAAAGCAACAGGTTAACAGAGCTTGCCTGCACCAACTATCACAAAAATCCTCAGCCTAGATTGCCTCCAGTAGACTTTTAAGGATTTGGTCTTGTGCATTGTGGGAACTGTAGTCCTAAACTTCCAAGGACCATCTTCAAGCTTCTAGACCCTTTGATTTGTGTTTTGAACACCTTGAACTCTCAAGTGAAACTTTAGGAAGAAGTTCCAGACGTTTGGAGCAATTTGTGGATAAAGCTCCATAAGTGGACTGCCCCACAATTGTGAGTCAAGCCGACTACCTACAACCATGACGTGCCCAGGATCTCAGGGTAATCCAGCTGAAAGCTCCAGAGATCCAGACTTTCAGAATTTGATGGGCACCTCGAGGAAAAGCAGTCCAATAATGTTGCATTGAAATCGGCTTGCTGAGGAGGGCCACACAACGTCGAGAGAGAAAAGCTCCAGTAAATGTTCTATGTGCGAAGGTAACATTTTTACCAAGGCCTCTCGCTATGTGTATCTGAGCAGAGCTCAATCGCGGTTGGCCTCAAACTTTCACTTTGTCCTGGTCAAGCAGAACCAGATATCCCCAGTTGGCGCTATTGGTTTGTTAGCACTAGAAAGCACATTTTTTAAATTTAATCTTTAAAAATTCATAATTCTGGTTCTCTGGATTGGTATTCTGTGATTTTGGTGTCATTTTAAAGAAAACAATAATTCCTATTTTTATAAATTGGTGGGGGACTTTTTATTTTGTGCTGTGTTCTACTTAATTACTTCATTGGTGTATTTAAATGCTTTAGATACATGTCTCCTAATTTACCCATGCCTGTTTGTTGCCAAGCTACCAGGGTTTGAGCCAGGGGCCAATGTTTTGAGAACTTGATTGGATTTAACATTGTCTTGGGGGCAAGTGTGTACTTACCTGTACTAATAGCCAGCCTCCAACATATTTACAATCCACACTCCTTTCCCTTTCCAGTGGCCCTGAAGCCCACTCATGCGCTGCTTCCTATTTAAGGATTAATATGATATGCTAGCTTGATGATCGGAAAATCTGAAACTCACTTCATCCCCCAGCTTACGCCCCTGTTTCTCTACTAGATACCAATCAATTGCAAAGGAATTTACGTTTGCAATTAATAACAATAATGTGTTAATTTCATACAGAGATGTATGATTAAGTGGGAGACTGAGCCTACATTTTGCCTGTGGCTCGAAGATGTTATTTTCCTTCATTTCGTTTTTATTAGATTACTCAGAAGCATTGAGGAAGTAATCATGCTCTTCATTGAAATGTGAGGTAGAGTTATATCCTCATCAGATAATAGCTATTTCTATGTTCTTTGTTGTCATCTGTGTGAAATTTTTATTACGCTGGCATCATTTGAGTAATTCAGTTATTTTGTTTTACTCTTGTTTCACAAAATGTCAAAAAATGTAAGCCAATTTGTGTAATTACTGCATTTGTGGTAAAAATAAATTCCACAAATAATGCGAATCATGGTAAAAAAAAACAAAAAAAAACTGAAAATGCACGGGAGGAGCAGAATGAAAGTGGCTGTTCCTTTGTGCTTCTGGTAAAATTATCTCTTGTGTGACAAATTGACGCAAGTATGCTTTTTGTGCTAAACCATAGCGCTAAATGATGTATTTGTATTTCATGTAATCATATTTATTATGCATACTTTTGCTCAGTGCTTAATTTGTAAATAAAAACATGTCGGTGCCCAAAGCCCTTCTCTTAATCACACGGCTGCTGTAATTAAATGTGGGAACATGGAATACTGAGGCGGCGTAATCCTGAAGCCATCTCGGGCCTCTTCAATCCATATAAAGCCACTCCCTGCCCCTTCTGCTGACTCTTACACCTTTCTAATTTCTCCCTTTGTGACGCTTTTTTGTTTTTACCTTTCTCCGTCTTTCCCACATGTCTTTTGCTCACAGCAAATGCTTTAGGCAGAAGAATAAGCCCCAGCCCTCAAAAATAAGTGCACGTGCTCAGCACCGGAAACAACAAGCACAAATTAAGCACTGCTTTTGCTGCAACTCTGCATAATTTCGAAAAAATTAATTACCCAAATCTTGCAAATCCTTCTGTTAATTTATTCTTATTACGAGAAAGCTGTCCATTTAGATACACCCACTTCTTTCAAAGAAGATCTGTCATTCATATATTAAGGTAAAATTGTTCTAGCTCCATCTAATCTTAATGTAAATAATGTATCCTTAGTGATATTATTGTTTGTTGTTTTAATCCCTTCGCTGCCAGGCCTTTTCCCCCTCAGGTGGCAGGCCATTTTTTGGCTGTTTGGGGCAGTTGGCGCTTAGGCCCTCATAACTTTTTGTCCACATAAGCTACCCATGCCAAATTTGCGTCCTTTTTTTTTTTTTACAACATCCTAAGGATTCTAGAGGTACCCAGAGTTTGTGTGTTCCCCTGAAGGAGACCAAGAAATTAGCCAAAATACAGCAAAAATGTCATTTAAAAAAAAGGAAAAAAGTGCTGCAGGAAAAGGCTTGTGGTTTTTCCCCTGAACATGACATCAACAAAGAATTTGCAGTGATAAAATCACCAGCTTCCCAGCTTTCAGGAACAGGCAGACTTGAATCAGAAAACCACATTTTTCAACCCAATTTTGCCATTTTACTTGGACATACCCCATTTTTACTATGTTTTGTGCTTTTAGCCTCCTTCCAGTTAGTGACAGAAATGGGTGTGAAACCAATGCTGGATTCCAGAAAGCTAAACATTATTGAAAAGCAGACACAATTCTCAATTTACCGAGGGGTAATTTGTGTAGATCCTACAAGGTTTTTCTACAGACAATAACAGCTGAAATAAAAAAATATTGAAATTGAGGTAAAAAACAGCCATTTTTCTCCACGTTTTACTCTGTATCTTTTTCCTGCGATGTCAGATTTTTTAAAGCAATATACCGTTACGTCTGTTGGACTCTTCTGGTTGTAGGTATATACAGGGCTTATAGGTTAATCAAGAACCCTAGGTAGCCAGAGCCAATAATGAGCTGTAACCTGCAATGGGTTTTTATTCTATAATGGGTATATATAAATTCCTATGGTGAAATATAAAGAGTTCAAAATATGTATCAAGAAGACTTTTGTATTTCCAAAAGGGACATAAGATAAGGTGTTGAGAAGCAGTGAATATTTGCACATCGCTGAATTCCATGTTCCAATACTAGCACGTGAATTGTAGGGCAATTCTCTAATAGATGTCATTTTTACACACTGTCTTACATTTGGAAGGAAAAAATGTAGAGAAAGACAAGGGGCAATAACACTTGTTCTGCTATTCTGTGTTCCCCAGGTCTCCCGATAAAAACGGTACCTCACTTGCGTGGGTAGGCCTAATGCCCACAACAGGAAACGCAATAAAGACACATCACATTTTTACATTGAAAACTGACGTGTTTTTTAGAAAGTGCCTAGCTGTGGATATTGATCTCTAGCTCACCCGGCACCTAGGGAAACCTACCAAACCTGCACATTTCTGAAAACTAGACACCTAGGGGAATCCAAGATGGGGTGACTTGTGGGGCTCTCTATGCAGAATCCTTTGCAAACCTCAAACTTTGGCCAAAAAAAACCTTTTTCCTCACATTTCGGTGATGGAAAGTTCTAGAATCTGAAGGAAACCACAAACTTCCTCTACCCAGAGTTCCTCCAGGTCTCCCGATAAAAATGATACCTCACTTGTGTGTGTGGCCCAGGTGCCTGCAACAGAAAAAAAGCCAAAAACGTGTAGAGATTGAGTGGATAGCTCAGCGAGTTGATGCGCACAATTCTTTCTTTTATACATTTTTAGACTGACTCTGCTTTGGGGACCCACACAAGTGAGGTATCATTTTACTTAGGAAAAGTGAGGAAAATATGTTTTTTAAGCACATTTTAAGGTTTGCAAAGGAATCTGGTTAAGAAAATGTTGGGAGATCCATGAAAGCTACATCTCCATGGTCTCCTCTGGGTGTCTAGTTTTTAAAAGTGTGTGGGTTTGGTAGGTTTTCCTAGATGACCGCCGCACCCAGGACCAAAAACACAGGTGACCACCCCCATGAAAAACAGGTAGTGTTGCAATTGATCATTTTGATGTGTGCACGTCCTTCTGTGATGTTCCAAACACAAAAAATGTGAAATTAAACAAACTTAGGTTATGTTAAGAAGACCCCCCCGCCCACCAACACAATTGGTGGCATGCTTCGTCATCAGGGTCCCACCCGAGACACCTAGCACGTCACAGGTGTCATTTTTACCACACATACTGGTTGTATTTGGCAAGATTGTGAGTGATGGTTCAGCAGATCAAATTTTTTTAAAAAGAGATTTAACAAAAATGTAATTCACTTTTAATAACTGAAAGACCAAAAACCTGAACAAATGACTCGTAGCTTGGCACCAACCGCCTTACAGTCCATTAACACGCCTTTCATACGTGACATGCACAAGACCATTCATGCCACCAGCCACGGGCCCAGCATATTACAACACTCGCATCAGTAGACAGCACCATTCAAGGGCCCATCACTTTCATATGCCCACACTCCTGATAAAGCAATCACACCAGCTGATGCAAGTGTGTGTACTGGCCTTTGGCTGGCAGTGTGTTGCAAGGGTCAACAGCAAGTCACTATTTACACTGCCATCCAAGCGCCACTCCACGCACACCGCCATCACTTTTTTTAAACAAAAAAAGAGACCACTAACTAATTACAAATAAGTACAAAACTACAAACTCAAAAGCTCTAACTAATGCATGACAGTAATGCCAACCGTGAAACTGAACAAAAAATATAAAACAGAGCAGACAGTTTTCACTCATGATAGTTCCTTATAATTCTTTTGGGTGTGGTAACTTCTAAAACAGCTGGCCAATGTTAGATTCTCATCCTAGGCGTGGCCTCCCTTAACTTTTTGCCTCTGTTTCCCAGGTTGTTGATGTGTGCTGGACTCTGATTTTACTGTTTTTGTTACTCTGGGCACTTTACCACTGCTAACCAGTGCTAAAGTGCAAGTGCTCCTTTACAAAATGTGTACGTAATTGGCGTATCCATGATTGGCATATTTGATTTATTAGTAAGTCCCTAGTGCTGTGCACTAGAGGTGCTCAGGGCCTGTAAATCAAATGCTACTAGTGAGCGTGCAGCACTGGTTGTGCCACCCACATAAGTAGCTCTGTAATCATGTCTAGGACCTGCCACTGCAGTGTCTGTGTGTGCAGTTTTTAACTGTAAATTCAACTTGGCAAGTGTACCCACTTGCCAGGCCTAAACCTTCCTTTTTCTTACATGTAATGCACCCCTAAGGTAGGCCCCAGGTAGCCCCAAGGGCAGGGTGCAGTGTACAGTTAAGGTAGGACATATAGTAATGTGTTTTATATGTCCTGACAGTGAAATATTGCTAAATTTGTTTTTCACTGTTGCAAGGCCTGTCCCTCTCATAGGTTAACATGGGGACTACCTTTAAAACTGATTAAAGTGTAGATTCCCTTTGGGACCGGATGGACATATGGAGTTTGGGGTCTCTGAGCTCACAATTTAAAAATACATCTTTTAGGTTTGTGTGTTTGAAATTGCCACTTTTAGAAAGTGAGCATTTTCTTGCTTAAACCATTTCTGTGACTCTGCCTGTTTGTGGATTCCCTGTCTGGGTCATTTTGACAGTTGGGCTGGTTGCACCTCACACTAGACAGTGACACAAAGGAAGCTGGGGTGTAGGCTGCATAGCCGGTTGAGCCATCTGTGCTAGGAGGGAGGGGAGGAGTGGTCACTCACACCTGAAAGTGCCGTGCCTGCCCTCACACAATGCAGTCTCCAACCCCCTGGTGAGTGTCTGGGGCCTGGCCTGGGCAAGGCAGGATTTCACATTCAAGAGAGACTTTGCTTTGAAGTAGGCCTACTTCAAAGGAGAAAATGGGTATAAGAAGGGCACCCAGAACCACAGACTTTGGAACAATTCTGGAAACCAAGAGGAACCTCTGCGGAGAGCTGAAGAGCTGATGAAGAAGAGCTGCGCTGCCTGTGACTGTGCTTTGTGGCTTGATTGGAAGCTTGCCTCCTGTTGTTTGAAGTTTCAGGGACAGCAAAGACTTCTCTCTGCCAGCACCTGGAGCCTCGAGAGGGACTCCTACTCTGCCAAGTGGTGCCCATCCAGTTCCTGGGACCCTGAAAGAAGAAGCTGGCAGCCTAAGAAGAAGAAATCCATGCACACACGCCGTGTGGGGAAATGATCAACGCAACTCCGATCTGCAGCTGAAAAATCGATGCTCCTCTGGCTTTGCGTCTGAAAATCGACGCTCGCCTGCAACGCGACCCAAAGATCGATGCCTAGGGTTGGAGAAATGATGCACAACATCGATGACAGAGGCTGGTGAGATCGCAACCCACGCTGCTTGGTTTTCGGATCATCGTATGGCTGGATTTCTGACGCAAACACTGCTGGGGTTGTAAAAACAATGCAAGGCCTGCCTGGACCCGAGAGTGCTGACCGGATTGATGCATCGCTCTCCTGCGGAGAGAAGAAACAAAGCACCCCAACCCGTCGAAAGGAGAAAAGACACAAGGTCTCACTTGTGAGTGAAATCGACGCATTGCAAGCCCTTTCTGATGCACACTCACCTGAGATGGGTTATTTTTGAGACGCCCAAGGCACATTTTCACGCTAACAGTGCCGGTGTTTGTTTAAAATTACATGAAGACTCTTTTTGCATTTTCACTGATAACTTGACTTGTGTATTGTGGATTTTTGTCATTTTGGTATTGTTTTGTTTAGATAAATATTTCCTATTTTTCTAAACCTGTGTTGTGTCATTTTGTAGTGATTTCATTAAGTTACTGTCTGTGTTGGCACCAATACTTTACACCTAGCACTCTGAAGTTAAGCCTACTGCTTGTGCCAAGCTACCAAGGGGCTAAGCATGGGTTAGCTGAGGGTGATTCTCTTTTACCTTGACTAGAGTGAGGGTCCTTGCTTGGACAGGGGGTAACCTGACTGCCAACCAAACCCCATTTCCAACAGCCACACACAGCCCAGGTTTAGAAGGACAATCAGGGCAGTAGTTCAGAGTCTCCCTTCTGATACCTCTTCGGACACAGACTCTACATTTCTTAATGGGAAAGTCTTTTTTGGGAGTGGGAGGAATGTGATCAGGAAAGTTGCGATCTTTCAATTTAGCCATATCCTCCGCCACTGCTACTCTAGGAACTCTTTCCTGTTTCACCACAACAAGGCTTTCTATCACCGACTCCTGAAATGTAACAAATTTCATCCTTGACTCAGGGAAAAAATCCTTGAACACAATAAAAGCATTGAAAGTTGCTAAATGAAACAAATGGATGGGCAACTTTTTATACCAAACGTAAGACTTACGTATAGCAGTGTAAGGTTCCAACCTTTGGTCTACTCTATCAACATCATCCATGTGCTTATTGTAGTCTAAAATGCACACAGGTTTGCTCACTGCAGCAACTTGACACCAAACAGCCACAGGTGAAGTACTCTCATCATGTATGGTAGTTAGCATGTAGACATCCCTCCTGTCTATAAATTTCAGAGATAGCAGCTCATCATTCCGCAAGGCACTGTACTGTCCCCTCTCAAGTTTTTTTTTTTTTGTTGTTCTTTTTACAGACAAGCTCCCTTGGATAGCCTTTGCGGTTAGAGTAGATTGTGCCACACGCAACAGTGTCCACTCAGAACAATTCTTTGAACAACTGCACTCCAGTGTAGAAGTTATCCACATACAAATGGTGACCTTTGTTAGACAGTCATCTACCAAGTTCCCACACAATTTTCTCAGTAACTCCAAAAGTGGGCGGACAACCAGGGTGTCAATAACGGAATGCCTACCTGTGTAGACCCGGAAATTATACACATATCCTGAATTACTTTCTGACAGCATATACAGTTTAATTCCATACCGTGCCCCTTGATAGGAATGTACTGCTTAAAAACCAAACACCCCGTGAACAGAACCAAAGACTTATCTACAGATATTTCTTTCCCTGTAACATAAAACTCTGAAAACCAATCTACAAAATGATCAAGGACAGGCCTAATCACAGTCAGGGTGATCTCATGGGAAGGCTAAAGCATTGTCAACAAAATGCATCATCCGAAAAAGAAGCAAATACCGATTATGAGCCATGGTTGCTGGAAATATAGCCGTTGCCATCAAGGGACTAGTAGACCAATAAGAAGCCAGCGACGGTTTCCTTACCAACCCCATCAAAAAAGTCAAACCTAGGAACTTTTTCAACTCTTCCAGATTTGGGGGAATCCACTGGGTAACTCTAGACTGAGGCCTAAGTCTGGCAGCGTTGTCCCTCAAATACTGCTCCGCATACAAATTAGTCTGCTCAACAGTCTCTTCCAAAAATACATCATCCATAAACAACTGAAAGAAATTGACATGCAAGACGTTTTCTGTATTGACTCTACACCCTGGGAGACCAGTAAATGCAGGCAACTGTGGCTGTTCTGTTTGGGGCAATCCAGGTGTCAGGTCTTCCAACGGGAAACTCATCAGCCCCAGGCTGCTGCACTATTGGCACATCAATGTCCTCCTCTAAAACAGGCTCTTCATCTGCACAGAGAGTGGCTTCCTCATCAGGAGATTCCTCTTGGGCAGAAAACTCACTGCCAGAATCTCTCACTTCCTCCTCTGCCTCAGAAGCAAAGTCAGTCTCATAATCATGGTCGTATGCCAACAACCTGCTGAGCAGTCACTCTGCGGCTAGCCATGATCCTTTCTAAGAAGTGTAACTTGACAAAAGCGCCAACAACAACCTGCACTGTCTTAAATAAGTAATAAACAAAGTGTGGCTTTATCAAAAGAGTTATGTACTCTTGCCTGAAAAAGCTAGACTCATCAGCAACTACTCTGCACAGACACACCAATCACCAACGATATCCCACTAAAAAAGAAAAAAGAAAAGCAAATTAGACTTAAGACAACACAGATATCATTGTGCACAAATCTAAGGACAATTTCATACACAATCCTGCATTGAGTACACCACCTACAAACATGTCATTTATGCATGTCATCAATACTCCTTTGGAGTAAGTTGCTTTTACTTACCTAAAACATGCAACTACGCAAACCGCAAGACAACTACTATCAAAACAGCAAGGATCCACAGGAAAGAAAGCAAAAGCTTTGAACTAGAACAAAAAGGAGAAATAAACTGTTATAATCACAAATGCAAATACTTTGCCAGTTGACAAACACCCCACCACCAAGCATTTCCAAATTTTCCCTGGTGTCTAAGTGGATTCTTCCCCCCTTAGGGGCAGATGGGCCTACAAAAAATAGGCCAAACTTCTCCCAAGGGGAGCAGAAATGGCCGACAGTTCTGTGCCCCCTTTGGGGGGAGACCCTTGCCAGGGGGGGCGCCCCCCAGCACAAAGAAAACAAAGGGGAACAAAAAATAAAATGTCCTGGTATCTTGGTGGATTCTGGGCCAAAGAAAATAGACTGATCTGCCCCCCAGGGGGCCAGAAATGGCCATTAGTCATGTGCCCCATTTGGGGGGTGACCCTTGCCAAATGTGATTCCCCCCGTACAAAACACACATACACAATATCCCTGGTGCCTAAGTGGATTGTGCCCCCTTTGGGGACAGATGCCCCCCCAAAAAATCTGCCGATCTGCCCCCTAGGGGGGCCGAAATGGCCAACACTAATGTCCCTCCTTTGGGGGGGCGACCCTTGCCCAAGGTGTGCCCACCACACACAAAAACTATACTCACACAACATAGTACCTGGGGCCTAGTGGGTTTCGACCCCCCCCAGGATAAGATCAGCTGAAAACATGGCCGATCTACCCCCAGGGGGCGCAAAACTTATAAAAACAATATTGCCCCCAGGGCAGCGACCCTTGCCTAAGGGGTTGCTGCACTAAAACATAATACATAAAATCCCTGGTGTCTAGTGGGTTTCAAACCCCCTGGGGTCAGATCGGCCAAAAACACAGCCGATCTGCCCCCAGGGGGGCCAAAACATTTATATTCGTATGCCCCCAGGGGAGCGCCCCTTGCCCAAAATAAGCGTAAAACAATCCCTGGTGTCTAGTGGAGCAGGAATCCACTCAAAACAGGTGCAGGAGGAAAGGAAAAACTCTTTCCTTTCCCCCGTGTCGGTTCCCCCCCCCCCACAAACTCCCCAGGAGAAGGACTCCCCTGCTAGACGTCCTCTCTCCTAATGTGCTGGAAGCAAATGGCTTCCTGCACGCCCCTGGCAGCATTTGATGACATCAGCATGCTGTGAGCGTGCTGACATCATCAGATTGTCGTGATTCCCCTTCCATCCCCGATGGGGGTGTGTGGGTGGGAAGCCCAGGGGGAGAGCTACTGCCCTCCCCCCGTGGGCCGGGTGCAGGATGATCTGGGCTTGTCCTTGGCACACAGCAATGGTGGCCAAGGTTGAGCCCAGCTCTTCCAAGGCACTCGAGGGGTTAAGCATATGTTCTATCTTTTAAGAGAGTCAATCCTCTCATATTCAGCAGTGTCAACATTTTCTTCACATCCACGAGCCCTGTCATGATCTCTGTCTTCTGGGCTTTCGCTACTTGAACTGCAAAGTATTTGCTGTACAATAACTTTGCACAATCTGTGATAGCTTTATCATATGGTCTTTCTACTTTCTCAAGATGATCCCCGGCTACGTATAGTAAAACTTGCTTTACCCTTTAAAGTATTTTCCTTAATAAGTAATTAATTTGTAAGAAATTGGTACACAGAGCCAATAAGTTCTGTTTTTCTAGAAGAATGCTGTATTTCAGTAGGTAGACAAGATGTGATTGTTAGTTGTGGTTTTTCATCCTAATCTTTTGTGAACTGTAGGAGCAAATTTTAGCCTCAAAGCCACAACACTATTAAAGATGAGATTCCTCTTATTCCCCGCATACTAAGACTCAAGGTACTTGCTCTGTAATGGAAATTTGGCCTCCAAAGACTTTCACTTTATGGGGGCAAAAGGCCAGGAATTCATGGCCTAGCTCATGAGAAATGGTGTAGGGTGTACCAATGAGCGGTACCTTACAGTTGCAATGAATATTTTAGTCAATGCAGAGTTTAGTGTATCCAACACCTTGAAAAATGTCAGAATTTGAAAATATATTTGTAGCACAAAATGTAAACCAAATATGGCACAATACCAATACTCATCATTTAAATAGGTTATGCAGAACAATACGGTGGTGAAACTAGGGTCTCTACCTATCAAAACTGAATACTATTTATGATTTCTAGATTATATTTCAGCTCATTTCTGAGTCTGATACATAATACTAGTACAATGAAGGTAGGAACATTTTTGTGTGGGTAAACAATGATTTCAAACATTCTGACTTCGGGTGGCAGGCTAAGAAAAATGATGGATTTAACCCTGATCTGTGAGGGGTGGGAAATGTTTGACAATGTTCAGCATTCCATCCATCATCTTTTTGTGTTGCTATAGTCGCCCTAGGTGGTAAGGGTATGCCCAGACCTCGGTCCCGTGCTCACTGTGCTACTGGATTCAAGCTACCCTGACTGGTGATCCCCTGAATCCGTTCCCAGGATGCTTGTTTCTGGCCCAGGGAGGACCAGGCTTTGCAGTTTAGGCTAAACTGTTCCCATTGGGAGCATGGTCAAGACTGATTTGCATATGGCTTCATCTAAACTGGGGTTTCATGGGGGCAAAGAAAACAATGGATTGGGGTGCGGCCCAAGCAATTGACTGATATTAATTCAAGCGTTCCATCCATCCTGTTGTTTTTGCAGTGGCTGCAGTTTAGGCACCAACTAGTGCCACTCTTTCTTGACAATGCCTTGTTTTTCTTTTTCCGTTTTCCCGAGATTATTTTCACGTGTTTTTCTGATAATTAAACAGAATGTTTATTGAAAAGGTCTCAGACAACTGTTTCATTTTGTAAAATGGACCAATATTTCCATGTTAATGCACACTGAGATGCGTATACCATCCATTTTCGATGTGTTTCCTTTTGGTGTAAGTGTTTCATTTTGTGTTTTATCCTTGCTTGTAGTTTAGCTTTGTCTGTCACTTTTTTTCTCTATCCTCGTTTTTTTAACTTGGAACATCTAGCTCCTTAATTATTACAATAATCCTCATTGTTAGAAACAATTCTCTGTTCTCTCTGTAACCGAGAGTACACAAGTTCGCTTTCAGTGAGAAGTTATGGAAGCTGTTGTGGTGTAGTGGTTTTCCGGTCTGTGAGCTTCAAACATAAGCTTGTTCTGATTTTTTTTGATTATCACATCCTGAAACCAGATTATATTCCTTTGTATGTTGCTGGTGAATGTTATCCTTGTTTGGGTGTTTGTCAAATTGCTTCTATTTAATATTGGTTCCACTTCTGATCCGATCCAAATGAGGGAGATGATGTTAACGATTCTTACGTACACCATCTGGTTGGTTTCACATCTTTCATGTTTTCAGCTGTTCTCTCTATTTAACATAATCATGACTAGATCGGCAGAGCTGGGAGCAACGGGAAATCCTAACACCGTTGTTCTGATTTGCAAGACATAAGTTAATTATTGCATGCGTTGTGATAGCGTGAATAGTTGAGTAGTCTTGGTAAGTGTGCCATGATGTCTATGTGACTTCAGTACAGAATCATAGCCACTCCAAATCTCTAAATGTTTGCAATAGGAAAAAGACACAAAACTGTAATTGATCTGAGTGGTGGGTTCCTAAGATTTCTATGGCTCAATGCAGCATAAAGATAGTCGGACATCTGGGGAAAGAGGAACTCTTTGCTTAGCTTTGTCAGTTACTCATCACTGTTTAACTGATGTATCCAATGTCCTGATAGTTTGGTAGTGAACTCATCCCTAGGGTTATTTTCCTGTTATAGATACATTTCATAGTTTTCTTGATGTTCTTAAACCTTTTTGTATGAGTCGCTTGAGTATAGTGTTTTCATTGTTGCCACTCCTAGATTTTAAATAGTTATTTTCTTTTGTACCAGATTGACATATGTCTGATATTTGTGACTTACCGCTGGAATTAATGTGAATTTGGGACAAAATGCCATCCAGTTAGTTGTCCTGTCTCAATGAGTGAGGTACCTCAGTAGAAAAAACTGTCTGTGCCCTCATGAATTTGGGAAAGGAAAGACTTTTTCCAACTGATTAGCATTGAAAGAGGTTCACATTTTGCAATGACTCTGTAAGAAAGTTGGCTTTTAGGAAGGATGTGGGTCCTTTTTATTTAATCAGTCAGCACCATGCTGTCTATTGAGAACCATGAAACGCACTCTAATACTCAAGTCTCTCAGGGTAGCAAGGTACAGCAATCCAAAGCTTACTCGGGGAAGATGGTGTGTGCTAGTACCCAAGTCCTTAAACACACAGCAACCAATAAATCATGTCCAGTCAGTGCTTTTATCTGTAAAAAGAATTGCATTACACACACACTACTCAAAAATACACATTGCTCCCCTTATATACATAATAGTAGGTGGTAATACCTATTGTGACACTCTCTGAACAGTTTATACCCTAGGAAGCCCTGACCCCAAAAACCACGGTATCCCCACATATGTAAGACACAATACAATGGTGTGTAATTATTAAATGGCAGGCTCTGAGTCTTTATCAGTTGTCAACAGCCTTAATAAAAGCAGAAGTCTGTCATAATAACCCAATGCAACAGTATTAAACCACTAGGTTCATACCATCTTACAAGACAGCTGTTAAATTATCTAATGCACTTTAAACTTTGTCATTGTTATTAAAGCATTTGAATGACCTTCATCAATATGTCATGATTTACTGCTAACTTTGTTGTTGTCAATAAGGCAATTTAGCGTTCAACCAACTATGGGAATTAGTCATTTCTCTACTTTTACACACACAAAAGGGGTCTTTGCAGCCTCAAGCCTTTAGGCCTAAAGATCCAGCTCTTTGTTTGTGACCTCGTGCCACACTCAATTGCTGCATTTCCCTTTTGCTCTCTTGTGCATGACTTTTTTTAATCAGGTGCTCAGCCCCCTCTGGGCACCCAATGCTGAGCATGTTGGGAGCTGCAGGGTAACCCCACAGCCCCCATGACCACTGGCATCTTCTGCAGACAGCGTGGAAGCTGGTGTCCACACTGTTCTTGCCTGCATCACTGACGGCAGGAACTACTGCTTGGGTGTGCCCATCCCCTCCATATATGGAGGCACACCTCAGTGTCAGTATACAACAGTGCTCACTTCTCTTCTGTCTCAGTTTATGGAGGGGCCCGCAGGAATGATTCCAAACCAGGACGCAATACTGACTTGATTTTTCTTTGCAGTCAGATTTTTCTTATATGAGTCACACCAGTGTAATGGGGGCCTTTTAGAACAATCCCTTTGAGATAGGGGGAGAATACATGTCCCTAATCAGCAATTTTTTTTCCCCCGGGGCTTGTGAACTTTGAGAGGGGGTTGTTACTTTTTCCACTACATTCAGTCCCTTTTTAGACTGCACTTCCTCTTTTGTTTATGTGATTTTTTCTCGATTTGCTCTTGGTAGCAACCTATAACCAGCAAGAGGGCAGTGACGGCTCCTCCGCTATGGCTGAGGATCATCACCCCCCTGCCAGCAGCTGCAAAACTATAAAATAAAATGATAATAAACAAAGTCAAAGAATTACAACTGTAGGCATGACAACTTAGGGATACAAAGGAGTCAGAAAACCTTGATACCGCTCTGTAAATATCTGACAGTGAGCCATACAGGATTACATGGGAACTCCAGTATATGTTGGGGAAGTCATGGAGGTGCTAACGCGTCCCAATCTAGTTAATTTATTCACTCTGGGACTCGTTTTAGGCGAATGAATCTTTTGACCCTGATTAAAGACACCTTAGGACGAGATAACTGATCAACATGTCAATCAACAAGTCAATAACGTCATCAATTAGACCCAGAAACCACCATGACCTTTCAGTCATGAATAACAGTCTGGTACGATTTTGTGATGTTTGTTCCCTATTGATTACAATTCTACTAGCAAGTTTATTAGTCTCAAAATCATGAAACATCAGCATTGTCATAATATGGCAACTCGAATAAGATTTCATCAAAGCAAAGATCACGAACATTAGAACATAGCATGATGTCAACATAGGTTAACCTTAGCAGAGTATCATTAGTGCATCATTCAACAAAGCATTGATTCAGTCATTTGTCTATTTGCGTCCGTTTAGTGAACCCCTTAACTAACCTCGAATTAGCATTGGCATGTTGGGCTTCATGCAAAACAATTTTGTAACACAAATTTAGAAAATATCTATCTATGGTCTCTGTCAAAAGAAGCAGTTGGTCCCTAAAAAGGAAAGGCAAACAGACAATTACAATTTCATCATCAATAGTTACCCTCCGTAATGGGTCAGCATACAGAGTCAGTCTTCATCCTCAGGACATCAGTTGATTCGCCATCAGCCAGGGAATTCAGCAAAACGGGGTAAGAAGGGACACTTCCCTCATAAGGAGGAGAAGTATAGGACGGGCAAGATAAGGGCAAGGATGGTTTGAAGAACCAAACAGCAAAGTCTCTATGTAGAGTGACAAAGTGTCTGGGTCATAGCAAAAGCTCGCAATGGCATCTCTCTAATGGCTTCTCGTGTCAAAGGTTTTTATCCCTTTTCTGTTGTACAGTCCCCTAATTCCTAATTGGTTAGGGTTGGCACCCCACTATCTCCATCCAATTGCTTTCACCGGTAATATCAAAATTTGTCACCCCATAACAGTTCTCATGTAGTTTATTGGTTCTTGTGATTGACATCTCCAGCGGGTAGAATGTCTGGTATGATTCCATACTCTCGTGGTCCTCTCGCATCTATAGTCAGTAGGTCCATTGTCTGTACCGGTTTAGGTGACCTTGTACCTTTATCTAGTCTACACTGTTGCATTCAGCAAAAATGTTTCCTTGAGCAAGTTGAATTTCACGAGAACGGATATACTACGGTTACACTCATCTTCTAGCTTTGGAAAAATACGAGTACATGTCCTTCAGCAAGTCAGCACACTGCACGTTAGAAAAACACATTTTATATAAAACCGGGCAGCTAGGCCTCGGCTCAGGCTAACTAAGGCCTATTGATTTATTAGCAAAACTTTAACATATAACTCTTAATATTAGTGTAAAATCATACATTAAACGTATTATTATTTCATTATTGGTCAGCTTCATTAATCATAGTACACATTGGTGGCCACTCCCAGTGGGCACATTTCAAGCACGTGTTTAGCAATAACACATTAATACATTTTCTATGCAGCATTATTATGCATTAGTTCATAAACATTTCATGTTAATTTTGAGTATAAGAGCTACGCTCCCTCAGAGGCTTGCTGTTGGAAAAATAGTCATTTAACATTTCCCAAAGCGACCAGGTCTGTGGTTGCCAAATCCTATAGCCTTTCATATTAACAAGCATTGACAGACACTTGCACGCTCTGGGAAAAGTACAATCGATACTTGTTTATGTGTTCTAAACAGTTACACTGCGCATTCTTCTGCACCTCATGTATTCAGTATAAAGCTTTCTAGCAGCAGCAATTTTTGGAGCTGCAGCTGGGCCTCATCAGAAGAGCCATGGACTGTTCGTGGTCAGTGCCTCCTTCTACTGCAACACTGGAAAACCACACTACTGACGTGAGTGGTCCCATCTTGCCTTCATTTTAGGGTGCACTTTCCCTCCCTTTACCCCTTCCTTTCTTCCTTTTTCCCACTCTCTGGGCCTGTCGCTATTTACTTTTCCCACTATTCATTTTCTCTTCTGTGTCATTCAGTAAATCTACAAAGTGGTGGCTAACCAAGCCTTCCTGCCAGGGTGCCTGGTTGACTTAAAGAAATACAAATGTGCACTGCGACTTAATCTGCAAATGTTAAGGGTAAACTACAAATGTAAAGAATTCTCGGGAGCTGCTACTGGCTTTAATTTATCGAATAAGTCAAAAGTTTGTCATTATAAAGATTTATTATTTTTAAGCAGTAGTGCAAACAGTTAATAATTGAGCTGTGAAGTTGGTGCTTTTAATTGCAATTCTATCTTATAGCACTGCTTACTACGCCCGATGAGGTGTTGAAGGAAACAGTTATGTAAAACAAAAAAAATGGCATTAAGTACAGTCTCGGTATTACTAAAATATATTTTATTTAAGCACCATTTTATCTTAAATCGTTTTGCATATTATGTAGCACTCTATCTTTGTATGTGTATAATGCAAGATTCAAATTATGAATTACATTTTCACAGTGCTTTCTGTCACAGGATGTGACATCATAGCACTAAAAATGCACAAGTCGCTACTCTCCACTGCACCAACCAAGACTTAATTCTGCCTCTCTCCCGTTACACAGAGACCTCTGCAGTGCATTACCTAATAGAGGTTTCATAATGCATTACAGTGCATTTGCCACTGATTAACTTGTAACATTTATTTTTGATGTAATTTGTGCATTAACTTATGTGTAGCTACCTGATGGTAAAATTTACAGAATATTTTGTTTTTTAGCCACACTTTTTGTACAACTGATATTCTCAACTCACATTTTTAAAAGTGCTTTCATACGTGATAAAGAAGAAAATTGAGTTTTGGTGAAATTAAATATTTTCATCCCTGGCTGTAACACCACATCCTGGGTAAGGGGAAAGGGGCAGGATGAAGCCAGTATAAGAATTCTACTTTTTTGTCGATTTATTGCAGAAATAAGTTTGAAAATTGTACCAAATACAATAATTTTCAAAACTTTCCTCAATGGAGAACCCCCTCACCCCATAAACATCGGCCTTGTTCGTGCTACAATTAAATCTGGTTTTATGCCACACCACTTTCAAATTCCACCAAACGCCACTGATTGTATAGCGTCAATGTTGCAAATAATGCACATTTATTTAACACCCAAGAGAGTTGTATTTGTGATGGCAGTAATGATGGCTGATATTCTCCTGAGCTACTTTGTGCTTACTGGCAGGCCTGTAATGATATGTAAATTTATAGACCAATATGTAGGAAACAAAAAGATAGATGGTTATATCAAGTAAAATAAATGTATATATTCAAGTGTATACTTCATTAGTTTTATAGACTAAAATGTCCCTTTTAAACGTACACAACTTATTTCTCTTGATATCCTTGATATAACCATCTATCTTTTTAAGTCTTCATGAATTGTTTGTCAGTTATTTTGCCCCCACACTAGTTTGTGCAATTCCTGTTACCTTTCATTTGTTCATTTTGGGAGGTTCTTCAGTTACCTGTATAATTAAATCTAATGAACATTTATTTGACATAGCTACCATACACACTCCTTACTCTGTATTTTGAAGTGAGGGTTTTAGAGAAATTCTTAACCATCACATGATTCATTTTCATGAAAATTGATTTAAAGTAGAGAGCATACCCATTTTGTAAGAAGTTGGGTTGGTGGTTGACTAGGGTGTGAATGCTGTTCAAGCAGCAACCACAATCCTTTTCAGCGTAGTGCACAAGCCAATTCCAAATTAACCTGTGCTCAGCCATCTGTAGCTTGGTAAAAAGCAGTCAGGCTTAATGTAGAGGTAATGTGTAAAGTATTTAGGCAATACTTCAAAAAGTAATACAGTGCAGTACACCGCACAAAAAGAATCCCACACGATGTTAAGAAGGAGTGACTTTCAATAAATAAAACAGGACCAGAATTACAAAAATCCAACAGGTAGAACCTGAGCTATGCAGGAAGAACGATTTCAGTAAAAATACAGACAGAAAGCACAAACCACCAGCTGTGGATGTCTTGGTGTGCCAGACAGAGGCAAAGTCATAATTTTAGGGTTACCACAATGAAGCAGGACCCGGCTACATGGTCCCAAATTAGCATGCTGAACATAGTACCCTAAATCCTGGTTTGCTGAGCATTGCAAAGATCCACATCGAAGATGAGTCTTGCAGCCAAAGTCTTGCATCAGTTCCTAGACGTGACAAGGCTGTGATGCATCATTGTTGTGTAGGATCCAGTCAATGAGGGCTTGCAGTGTGAAGTCCTGTGTCAAGCATGCTTCAACCAATCAAGGATAAGCCTTGATTCCAAGCAGGTCTGAAGCTGCGATGCAGAGCCCAGCATCAACATTGAGGCTGTCATCGGCAGGCGATGTGAGGCCCTGCTCTAAGGATGCATCGCACAGTGGTGGTTATAAAAGTGCGACAGCCTGTGATGCGAGTCTTTGCTGTGGCACTGATCCACTTAGCAGTGACAAAGCGTCACTTCGGCTCGGGGTTGTCCTCCACAGCAGAGGAGATGTTTCTATTTCGCTGGATGTACAGAGGCTGGCAGGCAGAGCTCCTTAGGCCCCTTTCAAGGGTCCAAGTCTGGGGTGGCACCACTTGGCAAGGCAGACTTACAGATAGCTGGTCCAGGTGCATGGGTCCAGGCTGGTGGAGACTTCTGTCCCTGAGCCTAAAGTCAGGAGGCCAGCCAACTTGCCCCTGGTTTCAACAGATGGAGATCCAGTCTGTATTACCCAGGCAAGAGGGCAGCAGGTCAGCACAGCAGGGCAGCTGATTCTACAGAATAGCAGTCCTTTGAGCAGCACATCAGTCATTCATCCTGGCAGAATATCCACAAGTGTTGAAGTGTACTGATGAGTTGGTGTCTGAGGTCCAATATTTATATCCATGTGTGCCTTTGAAGTGGGGGGAGCTTTTAAAGGCATGCCTTTGAACTGCACAGGTGCCCTGCTTTCCTTGCCCTTGCCCTTGCTCCGGAATACCAATAGGGTCATGCTGCCCTTTGTGTGGAGGGAGGACACAGCCTTTTCAAGTGTAGGTTGGGCTGTGCCCAGTTCCTCCTTCCCATCCTGTCAGTGATGGCCCATCCAAGCAAATCCAAGGACCCTATTGTGTGTGGCTGTCTAAGAGGAATACACAAAGCCCAACTGTCAACTGCACCGAGTTATGTTACCCAGAGACAGGCTGCAAGCACTGAATGGTGAAGGCAGGAAAATGCCAACTTTCTAAAAGTGCCATTTTCATAATTGTAATTTAAAATCAATCTTCTCCATACGTTAGGATTTTTCATTACAATTCCAAAGACACTAATCATAAAGGGGTTACCCGATCCCATTTGGAAATGCAACTTTTTTCTGTAATAAAATAACTCCAATTTTATCCCATGGAAGAGGTAGGGTTTGTAGTATCAAAAAACTAATTTAAAAGTTTTTCACTCCCAGGAAATGCAAAACTTAAAAATACATGTTCATACACTGTGCCTGCCCTTTGGGCTGTCCAAGCCTAACTTAGGGGGGATTAATAAATAATAAAAGGGAAGCTTTGGGCCTGAAAGATTTATTTTCCCAGATCAAAATGGCAGCTTACAACTGCACACATAGGCTGCAGTCACAATCCTAAGGCATATTTACAGTCCCACTTAAGTGGGTGGCACAATCAGTGCTGCACGCACACTAGTAACATTTACTTTATATGCCCTGGACACAGGTAGTACCTTTTAGTTTTTATGCAGGTGAAGTGGACTAGAAACGAGAAGAAGAGTTGTTTACTAATATTTCTCAGCACATAGTATTTAAACAGTTATTTACAATAATATCCCTTACATGCTTCATCAAAAATGTTGCCTGAGAGCAAGTACAATTCGAAAGTAAGCTGGAGTTCTGGCACTCCCCAGAATTTCTTAACAAACAATGTTCAGTTCAAGCTTGAATATATATATTGTGCTGTCAAAGTCTTTCCATGTTGTTGATGCAACACTTTTCAAGAAATATGGACATGAAGACCTTTAGTTTTGAGGCAATTAGAGTTCGGAGCACCCACAAGTAAAAGTGTCCGGAGTGCTAGGACTTTTAGAAACGTAGAAACAAATAATGACCAATGTCCAACAATGGGTTTTCACTTTCAAAGAACTTGGTCTTGGCTTAATCTCAAACATACCTATGGATTAGTGTGTACTAAACCGAGGACCAAGTACTTAGCCTTGTCTTTTATTCTTTAACTGGAGTAGTAAGGAAGACTGGAGGCTGTGCTGCAAGAAGCTCAATAGGATGTGTAATCTTAGCTCTGGATGTGAAGACACTGGAAACAGCAATGGAGTGAGGATCACAGGATCAACAGGAATGCTTGAAAGGTCATGGTGTTGGAGGGTTCTGGGCCACTCAGACAGTGAGTGCAGGGAAGATGCTTGCGCATGACATGAAGAAGGCCATGCACCGACTCAGGTTCAAATGGAGTATTTATACTGTATAAGACTTGTATATCTGAGAGAAAGGGGTACGATCCATTCTACCATGACTTCCTTGAGGAGTTTGAGTGTCATGCGAAAGGGTGCCACAAATCACTTCTACCTTTGGTATTGGTCAGGTGCTGCTAGCTAGCCGGAAGGGTTAGGCCGACAGCTGTCACGCTTTATAGGATCAGACTCAATCCCCCATATTCGGTGGTGCTGCTGCCTAAAATCCAGCAGTTTCTTTACTTACTGATGTTGGTTAATCACTGATTTTATGGATCTCCCAAGTAGCTCCGTCTCATTTCATGCAAAGGCACCCTAAGTACCTTACATGGGGATGTCCATGGTATTAGGAAATATCCTCCTCAGCTAGATCGGTAGTACCTTTTTGACGCTGTAGGTTGTTTCAGCTTCAACTCCTAAAAGGATTCCCCAATTGGTGTTTTTTTCTCTTAACTATTCAATTCCATTAAAAAATATATGGTGGGCCAAAACAGGGTCTTATTTGCAGAAAACATGTGATTCCCCCCCTCACAACAAATTTAAGAAATAATGGCCTCACAGAATAGGGAGGAGAAGTTAAATTTTTTTGTTGACTCACACAACATATGGAACAGATTTTTTTGTACTCCTTGGTCACCTTTCTAACAGAAGATGGGAACACACATACATGTCATCACTACACTCAATCAAATGCATCCGCACAATACAGACCAAACACGTATTTATAAATGCAACTGTCTTATCAAGAACACCAAAATTGGCTTGATCGTTTCCTACCCCACATTCCACAGGATGTTAGACTAGGTCCTTTTAGTAAAGGTCCTTTAAGTAATGATGGACCTACAGGGCCAGAATTAGCCACCCACACACCACACCCTAATGCGGGTGCAATGCCTGTAGGGGAAGTATGCCTCTTATACACCAATTTAGTAGAAATATATAGATGATTAATACAATTTGTAATGGGGATTTTGAATACCACCCCGGCAAGGGCTACTCCAGTGCAACTACATGTGGACACAGTCGGCATTAATCCTGCTACTGCCCATTCAATTATGGGTAAGGTACCCACTAAAACTGAAGAGATGTTGTTTTGGTTAGCACAAAGAATTTGCACTTTGGAAGCAGTGTTTCCCCATACAGCACCCCAAGATAAACACAAGATTCTCACAATGTGCTTGCCATTTTGGATGGTTCCCTCAGTGGACAACTGCACCACTTGGAGTGCAGTGTTTGCTGCATTCTTCACTACTGCACATGGTAGGTACATCAACACTTGCGGAAGTGCTAAAACAAATTCAGGATTAATTTGGGACTGCCCCGGTCCTAGATCTGGGGATGCAAAATGAATGGGCAATTTTGCCACAGTAGCCTCAATAATATTAAGTAACCTTAAAAAGCAAGCAGTAGCACTGACAGTATGTGAACAGCTTTGGGACATTCCAGTACAAGATGAGAAACGTGAGCTGCCAAAGATTATCACTGAAACTTATTGCACTACAGGTCGAGATAGTCTGGGAGCCAGACCAGGTCAACCACAATTAAAAGTTAAATACAACAAGAATTCTGCCAAGCATGCAGCTGAAGGTTCTAAAAACACTAAGTTAAACAAAAACAAAATAATGATAATGCAAAACAAAGAGGAGGATATCCGCGTTTGGAGACCTTTGAGAAACACTATAGTTTGAGAAAAAAGAAATAACTTCAAGACTCATCATTCCTTCCAGGACTCACTGGATAAACACAGTGAAAGAGGGGAGTGTTCTGAACAGCAAAACAAGTATGTGAAACTGAGAAAAGATTAACAAAGCTAATCTAAACCTTAAAAAAAAAAAACGGAAGAGAAACCTCCACAAACGAAAGCACAATTTAAAAAGAAAAAAACTGGCAGCAATTTTAGCTAGAAAGGCCACACATAATGAGAACGTTACTGAAGAACAGGACATGTGCAGTGACTACTATACAGCACGGCAGAGGTCACAATAGTTATCCAGAATCTTCAAGAGCTTCTGAATGTGACAGCAACTAAAGACTTTTTAGAAGTTGAAACTGCAGACATACTTGCCTTCCCCAACCAGATAGATTTTACAAAGTGAAAATATAAATTGAGGGAGACATAGAGCACATAATTAAAGTTATATCCTAGGTAAAACTAACGTTATGTCAAGACATCCTATTGGCAGAAAAAGATTGGCCACCAGAATTGGTCAACAAACTCCCTCTAGGGGTAGATGTCATAATGCCATCTTTCTTGGTTTTTGTTCTTGAAGAATTACGACAAGCTTATGCAGTCGATTGGGCTTTGGCACAAGCCCCAGAACAGTATTGCAACCATGTAGGATGGTACAGGCTCCCCCTACTTCATAATCCAGGTAAGATCAACACCAACCCCTATACCCCATTAAACATGAAGCTAAAGCACCAATGAGAGAAATACTCATACAACGTGAGTACCAGGGTGTAATAGAAACCCTGCATATCACCAGTGAACAATCTTTTGGCCCCGTAGCTAAGCCGGACCACTCATACTGAATAGTCTTGGATTATGGACATTTAAACAGTAAAACACTCACATTTGCTACACAAAAAGCACACGGCACAGCATGTATCAACAATCTAGTGCACAAACAATACAGAACAATCTTGGATATTTCAGGTTTTTGTCTGTCAAAATATAGTGCCAGAAAGCAGGAACTTGACCACTTTCAGCGCATTAGGCTCGCAAAAGACATTTTGTTGACTCCCAGAAAAGTCCTGGACTGTTCTTAGCATGTATAATATCTGCACTACATTAACTTGACCATGAGACATTGTACTGTGTGGATGACTTCTACCTCACAGATGACAACCTGGTCAAACACCTAAGATGGGTGGACTGCATCCTGGTGGGTTTCGCTGAAATAGGCTGCAAATTTAATCTTGGTAAAACAAAAATTGCCTTTCTCAGTGTTCTGTTTCAGTGTTCAGTTATCAGATGAAGGAAGGAGCTTAGTGCCCCACTTTCTAGAAAAGTGTGCATAATTACAACTACCAAATAACATTAAAAAGCTAGAACCATTACTGGGCTTTTACAACCATC
This sequence comes from Pleurodeles waltl, assembly GCF_031143425.1. Taxonomy (NCBI): domain Eukaryota; kingdom Metazoa; phylum Chordata; class Amphibia; order Caudata; family Salamandridae; genus Pleurodeles; species Pleurodeles waltl. Next base: position 326,572,347 of record NC_090438.1, on the reverse strand, counting down.
AAATACCATCACAACGTTGTAATAATTATTGGGCTTTTTAAATTTTTGTAGAATGTACATTCAAGATTATGCACTACGTATAAAAGCACTTTATGACTTGACACATCCAGACTTTTCAAGTAAATATTAGACAGTTGAACATGCATGTATTCTCCGAGCATTCCAACTTGAAGCAAAACATGTGATAAAACAAACTTGGTCATGAGAGTAATTGCTGGTGCCATTGGGTTCACCTATGTAACATTAAATGAAGGTGATGCCATCCCAATCGCATATAAATCACATTTATATTCAATGGCTGAACAATGCTTTGAGAACATTCTGACTGCTGTTCAGATGACTGTCATAAAAGAGAAACCTCTCGGCCAGGGAAAACACATTGTTGCTGTGACCCCAATACCAGCCTTAGAGGCTGTCACAAAAGCCAGTATTCAAAACGCAAAATCATTACATCCACATTATATTCAATGACCAACATCTCTGATGGCTAATAATGTTGATTATGTTTTTGACCCAAAATTAAGGACCCAAAAATTCTTTCAATATGATTTTGAAAACCCTTCTCCTACAAACATTTTGCCTATTGATCAATACCAAATGATCATATACACTGATGGTTCAGTGCAACCAGCAGTAGGCACCAAACAACAATACTCTGACAGTTGCACAACTTTGAGTGGATGCATGAGGGATGACAAGTTCCACTCTCAGGACACATACACACAGACCTTAGGGGACTGCACAGCAGAAAACACTTCGGCTGATGAAGCAGCTAAATCAGCCGTAGCCACGGCTTCAGCTGCTGCAATTTCTCATTCTAGGATGAGGTTGGATGATGAAACACTGGCTGCTGTGAAAGCTTTGACTGACGGCAAGCCCTTACCAAAGGCTATCCCAACAATGAATGAATGTTTATTTTATTAGTTAATTAAAACCACAAAAGTAATCCTTCCACATAAAGTTGACAGAACCATGTTAATACACTGAAACGTATAAATAACATAAATTAATAAAACTGGGAACAGCTAAGTACATTTTACAAATTTGAAATACTCCTACTTGACTTTTGCCAGACTTCAAAGTGGTCTAGCTGTGTGGCGATGTTACCAAATTACCTTTCTTTCTTTGATGGATTATGTCTCCATTTACGCCCTCCCTATCACATGCTTGTTTCAGCAGATGTTATTTTACCGGAATAGATTTCCAAGAATTGAACCAATCTAATATTCAATATGGTGTTTTGTGGATTGAATGCTTCAATTAGTGCTTGTCTACAGGATCTAATCCCTAAGCCATTTAGTTCTTTTTTCAGTAAGCATTTTCTTTCAGCAGCCAGTACCGGGCAAATGCAGATCACATGCACCAAGTTTTCTACTGCCAGATGACAAAGGCGGCACTCATGTATGCCCGCTCTTGGCCCCTTCTTCCAATTTGGCAGGAGGTCTGGCGTTGGAACATCACCCAGCCTGAACCTTAGAAAGCGGTGCTTAATTTTACGTGAGTAGGGGGCAGCCATAAGTGAGGATTCTTTAAGAGTTTTATACAATTTGAGAGTCAGCCAGCCATGCAACCTTTTGGTCAGAGCCTCTCTTTCTTTTAACCAGCTATGTAGTTTACTTGACTTATTGACTGCTTTGTCTGATCCCATAAGCCACCTAGATTCAAGAGGCTTGTACTCTTTTCCAGATACCTTTTGTAGTTTCCATTCCCTCTTTCTAGGTTGATTTCCTGCCAGACCCTTTTTGGGCGCGACTCAGTTTGTAGCAACAATTGATGAAGGCTGCCGGGCGAGCCAGCGACTGCTTAACCAACATGAATTCTAGTCTAACCTGAGCTGCGGAGGCATACCTTGGTAACCGAAAGACACGCTTACACGTCTTTATCAAAAGCTTCTCCAAAAGAGCTGCCTCCATACCCCTCATTATTTCAGCCCCATATGAGAGGGTTGGCAATCATTTTGCTCTCATTATGGCTGTCAAGGGGTTCAAGGCATAGCCACAGATTGAATTAGAGAGCTTGCAAAAGGCATAAGCAAGTGTCTGCACCTTGTTTTTTATTGCTTCTTTTTGAGGTGCGAAGTTGCACCTGGCATCGACCACAACTCCTTGATATCTGTAGGAGCTTACTTCCTCCAAAGTCTTTTCATTTAGGTACCATTTGCGCTGGCCGGTGGGTCTGCGATTTTTGGTAAACATTTTAGATTTGTTGTGGTTGATTTCTAATTCATTTATCCCTGCAAACTCTTCTAATTTGTTTAGCAGTTTTTGCATGCCTATTCTGGTGTTACTAATTAGTAATAGGTCATCTGCATATAACATATTAGATAGTTGCTGGCCATCCAGTGAGGGGGAATGGGATGATTCCAGACAGATCTGCTATATACAGGTTAAAGAGTGTTGGGGCCAATACACAGCCTTGTTTAGCGCCAACTGTTGTTTTAACTGCCCTGGGTAGATGTGAACCGCCCCCTAGTTTTACCTTCACCCAAGTATCAGCATAAATCATTTTGATGGCTGGTAGCCCCCAAAGCTGTAGTTTAGCCCACAGTTTACTACAGGGGACGCAATCAAAGGCAGCTTTAAAGTCAACAAAACACAGATATGTGGGAGTCCTGGTTGCTTTTGCTCTGTTGGTAATGAGTCCCAGTGCCATGAGATTTGTTAGTGTTCCTTGATGTTTGGTAAAACCACTTTGATTGAACGGCAGAATGTTGTTGTCTGTAATCCAGGTCTCTAGGTGGTTTAACACACAAGATGAAAAATACTTAAGGTCGACATCTAAGAGAGCTATGAGTCTGTAATTACGTGGAGAAGCCGCGTTCCCTCCTTTGTAGATGGGGTAAATTATTGAGCCTTTCCAGGATGCCAGGACGATTCCCGTTGTGAGCACGCAGTTGAACATCGCTGCCAGGAACTTAGCCCATCTTTATGTTTCCTGTTTAACCAGTGCCTGTGGTAAACCGTTAGGCCCTGGAGCGCAGTCAGTTCGCGACTTCCCAATGATGTTTGTTAATTCTGATGCTGAGATCTTCAGGTTTTCTTCAACCTCGTCAGTTCGGATAATAATTTATTTGCTTCACTTGCTTTGGTGTTTGGGTTGATGTATATATTGACTAAGATCAGTGGTTCCTGTATGTTCTTTCCCCATCCATCAAGCCTGACTAGTTGAAAGGGTAGGTCTTCCTCCTTGTGCTCTGAGATCTTTGCTAGGATGTTCATGCTAGTGTATGTCACTAGGCCTCCCTTTGGTTTGGTTTTTGTGGCTGGACTGAAATATTCTATAAATCCTACTAATGGTATTGATTCCATCGCCCAAGATTCCTGTAGGAGTATGATATCAAAGGTGCTAAAAAACTTTTTGACCTCTGGGTCCTCCATTTTTGCCCACAGGCCGCCTATGTTCCACGAGCAGATGTTCAATATGCCTTGTGGTAATGATTCTTCAGCTGTTACCCATCGCTCCCGGGGGAGGAGCCGATGCTACCCATTCCTTTCCGTGGAGGGGTCTTTGACCTCGAACCAGTCTTTTCCTGCCTTCTTCCTTCAATATTTGGACTTTCAACTGGGATTTGGGTGGCCTTTTCTCGATAATTGTTTCTTCAGTGGCCCTGCTGTCAGGGGTGGCTGCGCATGCTCCATGCAGGACAGACTGCGTGCATTTTTGCGTTCCCGGATGTTGAGAGTCAAATAGAGGGGGTGGATATCGTTCACCTTTATAGCTGACCACCTCAATACCCCAGGCTTTCAATAGGTCCCTTCTTTCCATAATCTGCCTGGGTAGGACTGGCTCTGCAAAGACACTGAGCGTTGGGTCTGTGTGTTGGCTACCTCTGGCTTGGATACATTTAATTGCAGCTATGTCATCCGAGCCCACGTGCTGTAGATCCGGGAGTGCCTTTATGAGTCTTAGAATAGTAGAGTGATTAAGAACATCTGTGGGAGATCTTGAGGTGAATTCCGGAACCCAGAGCAGCTGGAGGTTTGGTTCGCCGTTTTGGGTACCTGCATGAGGGGCCTGGATTTGCGCTGCATGCTTGATATGTTCCATGTAGGCCACTTCACTCAGCCTTGTGCCATGGGCATTCCTCTTGCTACTCAAATTTGCCTGGGATGGCTGTCTGAAATGTCCAAGCATAGTGGCTTTTGATTTTGTGCTCTGCTGGTCCCTTTGGGGAATTGTACAAATGTCCGTAGGTTTGCCAAGCACAGGGGGGGCCTCAGTGGGGACTTTGTGGGCTGCACGACCCCTATAGGGTCATAAGAGGTCTTCACTCCAGCTTTTGTCAGTGCTAGTACTTGCTGGAATGTGGATATCGCCGTTTTGCCTACCACTTGGTGCCATAAGCTCCCGACTTTGTTCATCTAAAATAATTGTAGAGGTTTGTTAAATGAATAGTTGAAGTGAACGTGCAGACCTCCTTCCTTTTCTTTCTTGGTTTGGCAGTAGCTTGCAATGAAAAGTGATTCTCTATATTTTCCTTTCTGAAACTTGCTGAAGCATTACTTCCTGCCTGAGTTCTTTCCTCTCTTATGGTCAATGGTAGGGGCGCTTGAGGGGAGCGGGCCTCTCCTCTTGTCTTTGCACCAACAGGGCAGATGTTAGCATGGTAGCGAGGGGAGTTGTATGTGTGTGTTCATCATTCCGGGCAGAGCCGATTTCTTTAAGTATTCCTTCTAGGATTTGCGGCAGTTGTGATAGTTTATCTACCACCTCCTTGCAGGAGTAGATGGTAAAGTCATTGGCTTGTTTAGCTTGTGCCCTTGTGATTAAGGCGTTTAACTCTTCCAGCTTGCTGTCGATACCGGAGACAAATACTGCCATTGTATTTAACAAGTCTACTTGAATATCCATTTTATTTGAGTGGAACTGCAGAGCCATATACCGTTGCTTGCATTGAGTTTAGGATTGCTGCCCACATGTCATCTGCCCTTATAACATCCGGGGGGCGTGGTTGTGATTGTGGTTTCAAGTTGGATTTGTAATCCCTGCTTGGGGTACTTTCAGTTTCAGTTGCTTTGTGGCATGGTTCTGAGCGACTATCCCAGTTTCTTCTCTGGGTGATCCAGTTGGACAACCCTGATCCGTATTCCAGAGCTCTAATTCCCCACTTTCACATACAAATACTGGGTAAGAATGGAGTTTGAGGCTTTGGCACAGGGGATCGCCTTGCTGGTGGTCTTGTTCCAGTATTTCTGCAGTTGCTACCATCTCGGAGTCCAGAATCGATTGGTTTACTGAGCTGGATGTTCTACAGAGTTTTGCAGGCTCTAAACAGGCGTTTCTTAGGGTTATCTCTTGCCCGAGAGTGAGGAATGTCCCTGGTGCCAGGGTACGATGCTCCTGCACTGTGTCCAGATCATCTAATTTCAGAAGCTGCTTCCTCATGATCACTATTGCTGGCGAAAGAGGGACGGGGACAGGTGAGTTCACTCTAGAACTCTCTCCAAGGATTCCTTGAGTTTGCAAATCTGAATGGGAAGATAGGCCGCCCCCTATGGATTATTTGCTCTGTGTTGGTGATCTGGTACTTTTTCTGGCACCAGAAGTTGTTACAGCCACAAAGTAATCAGTTATCTTGCGGTGATTGGGTGGAGGGATCCCATCTTCCCGTGTGACCAGGTCTCCCCAGTCTGTTTCTTCTGTTCAACCTGCCCTCTGCCTGGGCTGTTGACAGGGGAGTGTCTCCTGCACGGAATGGGGTGATCCAAGTCCAAGTCACTGCTTGCTCTCCTTTTTACTGCTACTTCATCCGTAGCCGGTTCTCTTTTCCTTTTCCTCTTTGATTGATTTATGGGTCGACTGGTGGCATTACTTCGTGCTTTACCTGATCTCATGCTCGGGGAAGGCAGGTGTGCAACTGCTAGCCTGTAACGCCGAGTTGCAGGTGCGGTGATTCTGATACTGAAGCTCTCAAGGGTTTGTCGGGTCGCCGGGCCATCTCTCACAGCTTTCTGTTCCTGGTGGGGTTTAGTTGAGTTGAGCTGCGATCGTAGTTTAGGGTTTGTGGTTAGTACACGATCCGTTGGTGGGCTTGAATGTTCTTGGTTAAGCTCAAGCTCCTGCGCCACTGTTCGCTGCTGCTGTTGCCAAATGCTGAGCAGGTGCCGACGCACTTCTATGCGCCTCTGTGTGCACTTCCACACTCCGCTCTGTGGTTGCGCCGAGGGACCAGTGCAGTGAAGTCCGAGGTTGCAGTGCCTCACGAGCAGCCCTAGGCGTGGGGTTGCCCTGGTCTGGGTCCAGGACCTGACTAGGTTGGACTGCGCAAGGTTTGAGGGAGGCGTTGCAGGGGGTTGCAGGTAAACAGACGTGGTTCTGATGCTTCTGGAGCGCAGGGTGTTGCTCCCCCCCTGCTGCCTACTTCCAAAGGTGCTTGCGGTGCTGGGGGGTCCACTGGGGGACAGGCAAGATGGATCAGAGCCTTGAACTCGAATTTGACTAGCAGGAGATTAGCGCTTGGCTTCGGGTTTCAGCCCCTTCAAATTGCCCCCAGGTTAGTGGGTTTTTAGGGTCTTACGGTAGGGCCCTCCCCCCCACAAGCCGCACCCGCGGTCGAGCTGCTTCTGCAAGAGTCCGCGAGGGGGTCACAGGGAGCCGCTTGCCTGGGGATGTTGGGGCGTTTGCAGCTGCTGCAGGAGAGTCTGGTGAGTCAGGCGAAGCACTCAACCAGGGAGGGACTGCAGTGGCTCTGGTGCTCCCCTAGTGGGAGCTATCTGGCTGATGGCAGGGTCCTCTCCCTGTATTCAGGGCTATTGGGTGGTGCTCCAGTGCACCCCTGGCGAGCTGCGGTCCGCCGACCGAGGCGGCTGGCGGATTTGCGGTTGGAGACCTCACGCAGAGGAGACGGAGGGCGGGTGAGCCTCTGCTGGAATGAGCCACCCGGCTGGACTTGTGCCGTCAAGGTCAGGAGTCAGGAACGCTATCCCAACAAATATTCATACCATGTAAGTGCACAAAATGTTGCATTCGTAACAATACCAGGGGTGGGTGATCGCGTGATCCAAGACCAGAAATTAGATCTAATAAAAACAGTGCATGAAGAGGTGCTTCTGCCCATGCAGGTGTGACAGCTACAATTTTCCAAATTAATTTATGTGGACTCTTTTGGACTCTTTTGTTTCCCATTTGACTATTGAAGGCTATGAATTTTAGTTGAAGTGAACTGACTTAGAGTCAGTGGGGAAATAGAAATTGGCATATGCAGAGACAGGAAGCTTTGTTTAGAGCATGCCTTATTCCGTTGCAAATTATGGGGGTCATTACAACCTTGGCGGGCGGCAGAAGCCGCCCGCCAAGGTCTGACCGCTGGGCGGCTGCCAATGAAACCTGGTTTCCGCCTTCCGGTCCAGCGGGGATCTCGGCCGCAACACAGAGCCGGCAGGGTTGCGGCCGTGCGACGGGTGCAGTTGCACCCGTCGCGCTTTTCACTGTCTGCATGGCAGGCAGTGAAAAGCTGCACGGGTCCGTGGCAGGGGGCCCTGCGACTCCCCTTTCCTCCAGCCTTTTCATAGCAGTGCAAACCGCCATGAAAAGGCTGGCAGGAGGGGGACTCGTAACCCCATAGGCAGCGCTGCAAGCAGCGCTGCCCTGGAGGATTACTCCTGCCGGGACTAAAGTGGCGGGAAACCGCCAGTCCCGGCGGTGCGACCGTGGCGCTTCCGCTGCAGTCGTAATACCAGGGATTTCACCGCCAGCCTGCTGGTTGTGAAATCTGCCAAAACAACCCAGGCGGTCTTTGACCGCCAGGGTTGTAATAACCCCCTATTTTCTTAAATGAAACTGTACAACAAACAAGATGTTTAGGTTTAGCAAAGATTAAGGAGCTGAATGTGTCCAATATCCCATCACCAGCTAAATTTGATGAATGGCAAAAGAATTTAAATGTCACTGAAGAACAGTTTAATGTGTGGGTCCAGAATGAAACATTTATTTCAATACTTTCAGGTCCAAACAGGTGGTTACTGTGGCCAGTGAACACAAATTGCTGTCATTCAAATTTTGTAAACTTCACAGGGGGTTTTAGACTGAGTAGACCTAACCTTCATTACATATCAAAACAACACTCTGATATCATCACCACATATAGCGTGGGCACATTTTGCCAACTATGGTTGATAGCTTCCACACTAGCAGCTGTTAAAGAACACTCTAGTCTCCTGTCAGAAAACACAGACTTACAAGATTTCTTGTTTGGTCCAAGAAACCCACGCACAAAGCATTTGTTATATACAATATAGAACAAAATTTAGAAACTTTCACAAAAAGAAGACGCTGCCCGGTTGAGGCAACTGGATCAGGAAAACCTCTGGAAAGCTATAGCCATTGTAGAAAATGGTATGAAACTTTGTCCAGCCACGTTTACACCCCAAACAATATGGTTTCATCTGCAATTCAGATCATAAAAAATCAATGTAATTTTTACACCATGGACAGAGTCAACTTAGGTGCATTATGCAGTGATCAGTCAGACAGGAGACCCGATCAGGATCACCAGTAGATCCTAGGCAGCGCGTCCATTCCCCAGGCGAGCTCCTGTCTGAGCACCAAGGCCCTCATTCCAACCCTGGCGGTCAGGGCAACGGAAGCACCGCCAACAGGCTGGCGGTGCTTCCAGGGCCATTCTGACCGCGGCGGTAAAGCCGCGGTCAGAAAAGGGGAACCGGCGGTTTCCCGCCGGTTTTCCCCTGGCCCAGGGAATCCTCCATGGGGATTCCGACCCCCTTCCCGCCAGCCTGTTTCTGGCGGTTTACACCGCCAGAACCAGGATGGCGGGAACGGGTGTCGTGGGGTCCCTGGGGGCCCCTGCACTGCCCATGCCAATGGCATGGGCAGTGCAGGGGCCCCCTAACAGCTTTGCAGACAGTGAAAATCGCGACGGGTGCTACTGCACCCGTCGCACCCCTGCAACACCGCCGGCTCCATTCGGAGCCGGCTTCTATGTTGCAGGGGCTTTCCCGCTGGCCCGGCGGGCGGCCTTTTGGCGGTCGCCCGCCGACCTAGCGGGAAAGCCAGAATGGCATCCGCAGTCTCCTGACCGCGGAGCAGCCATTTGGCGGTGACCGCATGGCGGGCAGCGACTGCCGGCCGCCGCGGTCAGAATGACCGCCCAAGTCTCTCTGTCTTTTATACCTTAAAACACCTCAAGAAGAAAATTCTAGAACTCCCTCCCCTCTGTTATGAAACTAAATTCTGACTGTACTTCGTCTGCTATGTTCCAGAACTGTCTGACTGTGATGGTGAAGAGAAAAACAACTTCTGTGAGGAAAAACACTTGCACTGCCCTGCAACTGCCACAGGACACAAAATAGAATCACTCAAGCAAGATGGCCAAAGGATGGTCAAATCTACATAGCATCACACGCTCACATCTGCCTGTGAGACTTATGCCCTTCAAGTTGCGAGGTCATCTGCAGAAATACAGTCCCTTTCAAATACAAACTTTCCAAAACATTTTGGTCAGCTCATATTTTTAATGTGTCTGACACAGCTGAGATTGTACATTTCTTGAAGGCTGTCAGTCCTGGGTTTGTCAGGACCTTCTCCTTTATGTTTGGCATAATACCTTCAGCCATAGACTCCATACTTTTGAGTATTTTGGGGGACTCCCTGTTACTTTGGCATTAATTGACGAAATTTTGCTGTTGCTGTTCATTCGCTATAGCTGCCCCATCTCAACATGGAGGAATGATGGTGCTCCCGCCAGCTCAACTGTATTGTGAACGCATGATGCAGTATTTCAAAGCAACACTCATGGAAGAACTGGAGTCCAGCTGGCCTTTGTCATTCAGACATTGCATGTTGCCCGTCTTTGAATGTTTCTGGTGCCTATGCAAACACACACCAGAAGTGTCTTGCTATGCAGTGCGTACTTTTTGGACGCGGATCTGTGGATGTTTTCGATGAGGGCTCCTTACCGGACTTGCACATTGCGATTGTGGTTAGTATGAGAAGCTTCGTATGAGCCACCCTTTGTGGGCCAAGTGGCACCTGGCACTGTATGGGATGCTGCTGCCTTGGCCGAAGCTGTGGCTGAGGCAACGGAACATAAGTGCTCCCTCAGTTTCCATGTCAATGACCTGATTAATTTGTTACCTGCTGAAGTGGAGTCTTTCCTGAATTCAATTTTAATTGATATTGGTGATATTTAAAAAGATCATGATTACTGGTGACAATTGCCTTAATATAATGGATCTTATTTTCCTCAAACTTCTAAACTGACTGTTTGAATTTGGCTTGCCTTTGCTCTTGGTCTGTCCTGCTTGTGGACATGGACAGTTTTCCCCTTTTATGTACATTTAATTTAGTTTGCTTTAACAAGATTTGGTGCAGATATAGGCCCTCATTACAACCCTGGCTGTCGGCGGAGAAGCGGCGTTCTTACCGCCAACAGGCTGGCGGTAACATTTTTGGAATTATGACCATGGCGGTTACCGCCATGGTCGTCCGCCACTTCTCCGATCCGACCGCCAGGGCGGAGACGACCGCTGGGCTGGAGACCTGGGTCTCCAGCCCAGCGGTCGTCACAATACCGCCGGCGGTATCATGACCCGGCTGACCGCCATGGATTTCATGGGGTTTGGAACCGCCATGAAATCCATGGCGGTGAGCACTATCAGTGCCAGGGAATTCCTTCCCTGGCACTGATAGGGGTCTCCCCCACCCAGAGTCCTTCCCCTACACCCCCACCACACCTGCCACCCCCAAAGGTGGTAGGACCCCCTCCCACCCCTACCCCCAACATTACATTACACATTCACACCCGACACGCACGCAGGCACCACCAACACACATACCCGCACACACACCAACATACATGCCAACAGCCACACACACAGTCAGACATACACGCACACATCCATACAGACATACATACAGACAGACACGCACTCATTTCCAAACACACAACACCCCCACATGCATACACGCACTCACACACCCCCTCTACATACACACACGCACACAACACACAACACTCCCCCTCCCCTAACGGATGATCAACTTACCTGGTCCGTTGATCCTCCTGGAGGGGACGGGATCCATAGGGGCTGCTCCGCTGCCACCACACCGTCAACAGAACACAGCCACGCCGAATCACAGAACGTGATTCGGTGGGTGGTGTTCTGTTGACGTGGAGGTGGAGCAACCCCCACTTCCCCGCCGACCGCCAGTATGGCTGCTGACGGCTCTCCGTCCGGAAAAGGACGAAGGGCTGCCAGCAGTCATAATACGCAGAGCGGAAAACCGCCACCACTGGCGGTCTTCAGCACGGCGGTCCCTCTGCGGTCTTGTCAAAAGACCGCCGAGGTCGAAATGACACCCATAGTGTTTTTAGCAGTACGTTTTCTTTTTTGAGGCCTTGGCACTCTCAACCCGACGATGGGCAGGGTGTTGTGAGGTTATTTTAGTGCTTATGTGGGCACATTTATTTAAGCTTGGGTCTGAGGTCTGTGCCCTCCCACCTAGTCACTTGCCATTTTATTCTTCTTATTAATTTAGCAAGGCTTCATTTTAATGGTGATGTTTTGTTATTTGAACAGTTGCCCTTCCACGCAGAATTGTTATTAATTTCTCTGTACAACTTTTCATCCTGTGCTCACTCCAAGGATATACACAATATTTTACTGGGTAGTGCCGGTCCAGAGAGTACAATATCTACCCTACACAGAAAAATATGTGTTGTCACATCGGGCAGTTCTCAGAACAACCAGATGTTTTATAATAAAACATGCTGTCCCCAGCAATTCAGAGGGAACATCAATCAGCTTGCCATCTCATGCTGCACATTGTTGAAGTTTCTGCTGAAATCTCACGCTTCCTCTTTCTCTATGTTCAAAGACTGCCAGCAGACTAACAAAACTCTGTTACCTCCAACACATGTATGGGGATTGGGCTTCATTTCCAGGACTAGAAGGAAGGATTAGGGCTACCACTGCTATTGTTCTCATGTAGAAACTTAGTAGTGAGGGAAGGGATATTAGGGACACTATGGTGACAACATGGTGGGACTTTTCATGTGTTTCAGTTTCCTCGACACTGCTGTAATAGTGTTGTGTTTCATCATTCTCATAATCACAATCTATGCCTTTTTTACATAGAACATGGTTGCTTCAATAAAATCTATTGGACAAAGATTCTGCTTCTGTTTGTCTTTGCATGTATGAGACTTGTATATCTAAGAGAGAGGGGTATGATCTTTCCTACCACAACTAACCTGAGTGAGTGTCATGCGACACGCTGCCACAAATCACTTCTACCTTTGGTATTTTTGAGGTGTTGCTAGCTAGCTGGAAGGGTTAGAGCGACAGCTGTCACACGGTGTGGGATCAGACTCAGCCCTTCATACGTGGTGGTGCTACCACCCAATATCCAGCAGTCTCGTTACTACAGTGGGAGTCTACAACAAGGCCAGAAAGATCCCATGGAAACACTTGTTAAAATAATAGATGAGATCTTTGCTGATAGCAGGTGCAAGTGACGGTTGGAATCAACTAACCATGGCAAGCGGGCCGAAAGAAAAATAGCCATTGGAGTCAGTAGGTCATGGCAGTTGAAGCCAATAGCCAAGGCAGGTGGAACAAATAAGCATAAATGGTTACAGTCAATGGCTAATGGAGCTAATTAACCAATAAACGCATGGTTCTCTTACAAGAGTCAAACAGAGGAAACACTACTGGAGGTTCAAGAGGGTTAAGACCATGGGTTGCAGGAGGCCGTAAGGTGCCACAAGGGAAAGACAACATGAGCTCTGTGTGCAAAACCCACAGTGCAGAGGGCTATGTCAGTTAAAGTATGCAGGATACTAAGGGGCCAACAAAAACAAAGTCAGCAAAACAGGAAGACTGAAGAGGAAAAAATAGGGGGAAAGCCATGCCAAGGGTACCAGGTTTAAAACGTCTCCCAGAGCTCAAAGTGGGGAGAAATACCTCATCCCTTGGGAGTTCTCTTCACTAAGGCGAAAACACCTTGAGAGACCATCACCATTGGTGTGTTCTGCTCTATGATGGTGTTCCACTGTAAGGTCCATTCCCTGTAGGTATTCCCCAGTATCTATATCTTTGGTACACTATGTAGTAAGTCCTGGGGTAAGAAAGAAGAGAGAGGAAAACTGCCCCAATAACTGCCAGGAGTCCCTCAGTCTAGAGTAAGGTTAGGGGAGAGGTTGACATGCTCTACTGTCCCCTCCTGCTTCTTAGAAGAAAGGAGGTTGTGGAGAGGTCCACTCTCCTCCTCCACTTCATCATCCAAGGTCACTTTGGACCTCTCAAAGTGAGGTTTGCGGTGATTGATGTGCAAAACCCTTAAAGGCTTCCTGGGAGTCTTGAGGTACACCTGGTAGGTGACTTGAATCTTGTGCCCTTTCACCTCATAGAGCCCAGCCCAGCAGTCTTGCAGGGCTTCCAGCTCCTCAGGCTCTACCACCCATACTTTTTTGCTAGACTGAAACTTAATCATAGTAGCCTTCTGGTCATAGCACCGTGTCATGACCTCCTGGCTGGCTTTTAGATTCTCTTGGGCTTTCATCCAGAATTGCTTCATCTAGGTCCAAACTGCCAGCATATAGCATCAAGCATTTCTGGGAGCCTTCTCCTAGCCCTCCTGCACCAGACAGAGAGATCCTCTCACAGTGTGCTGGTACAGAAGTTCAAAAGAGTTTCCAGCTAATCCCCTTATGTGATATCTTCATGTTAGTAAACAAAAGGCATGGCAGGAGAATGTCCTATTCCCCCTCAAGGGCTCTGACAGGCCCATAATAATGCCTTTTAGGGTCTTGTTGAAATTCTCAACAAGCCCATTAGTTTGGGGGTGTACGTAGTGGAGACTTTTTAGGTTACCCCACACTCCTTCCACTTAGACTTCATGTACACCGACATGAAGTTGGTGTCACTCTCAGGTGCCACCTGCTTGGGGAACCCCCACATGGGTAAAGATCCCCCTTCAGTGCCCTGGCCATCACAGGTGAAGTTACCATTATCAGAGCTATAGCATCTGTGTATCGGGTGGCATGCACCAATACCAGGATGAACCTGTTGCCAAGAGAGGTCTTAGAGTCCAGAGGCTCAACAGTGTTGAAGCCTACCCATTCATAGGGAAGGCCAGTGACGGGGAATGGCTGCAGAGGAGCCTTGTTCTTTCCTCCTGATTTGCTACATGCCTAGCAAGTAGGGCATATCCTGCAGAATGCACATGAGGCCATCCTCATCTGATGCAAATAAAAGAGGGTGAAAAGTATTTCAAAAGTTGTTCTGCTATAGATGACCTGCCTTGGAAACATCATGAGCCATCAGCAGTTGGAAGGCACTGCAGCATATGGGGACCACCAACAGATGGATTGCACCAGGATCAGGAAACTCAGGCTCACTATATAGGAGACCAATCTCCCAGTAAATCAGTTGCTCACCAGAGGTGTTGCCAGCTATCTGGGCATCAGCCTGCCACAGTAGGCCCTCAAGAATAGTGCACGCCACCTGAACCTTGCCAAACTCCTCCCTGGTGGGACCCCCTTCCTGCTGCCAGTTGGTCAGCTCTGATAAGTTCCCCTGGGAGGCAATTTCCTCCCCTGTCGGTTCTGGGGTTTCACCCTCCGGCGCGACCTCCTCCCGGACTGTAGGAGTTTCAGGAGCAGATTGCCCTTCTTCTTCTTGGCAGGCACCTGGCCATTTTTCTAGGCTCCAGGTCCTCCTGACTACCCTCTTGGGTGGCCATGGACTGTGTTGTCAGGCACACCCACTCAGGCAAACCTAGCATCTCCATGTGTGACCTGAGCTTCACCTCCTTCCAAAGGGTAAACTCAAGGTCATTGCCAAGCCTTGCCTGGATGGAGAGACTGAGACCCCCCGTTCCCCACTCAAATGGATCCAGAGCAACTGGGTATTGACTGTCATAGTTGTCAGATGCAATAACCTGGTGAAATGCAGTAGGGACAACCTAGCCTGAGGTCACCAGATGACATCTGACAGTTGTCATGCTGGCACCAGTGTTTTTCAGGGCCTCCAGTCTCTGCCCATTGATGGTTAGCCACTGCCTGTATTTCCGAGTTTTACCTGGCATGTGAGTTTTCTGCAGCATCTCACACCCAGGGACACTAGGGTGACCTTTACACTATCCTACACACAATCTGGGGCACTTCCCCCCAATCGCTACACTAACTAACCCCAGTGTCTGACATGTTTCGGGAAAATGGGGATTCTCCTTGTCTTGCCCAACCTGTTGACACTCATAGCAATTAGGGGAGTGCTTCCCAGAGGACTTACAATCGGAGAACTATTTGTTCTTCTGTTCAGGTGGGTGTTGGGAGTCCTGACACTTGGAGTTAATTTGGGGACCTTTAGAGTACACCCTGTTTCTATGTTTGTCTCCTACTCCTTCTTCTGATGGGGACCATGCCCACCCTTGTTGTCATTCCCCCCCATATATCTTCTTATGGACCCTGGTGCAGACCTAGCAGTCTGACTCTCTAGAAACCTCCCTGGGGTCAGTAAGCTTACTGTGAATAAGGTGCTGGTGCAGATCTGTGAAACAAAGTCTGAACATGCGCTCTCTTGCAACCAAATTGTTCAACCCCTGAAAATCCTTTACTTCACTGCCCATTATCCAGCAATCTAGTGCCTTACAAAAACAGTCCACACAATCTACCCAGGACTGCTGGGTCACCTTTTTCCTGTCCCTAACTGTTAGACCAGTTAGCTTTAGGGTGGTCTTCCCTCAAATTGTTTCCCTGCTTGTCTCACATTTTTGCTGTATCTTTTTGTTGACATTAGGACTCTGAGCACTTTACCACTGCTGACCAGTGCTATAGGACATGCATGTGTCCCTTAAACATGGTAACATTGGTGTAGCCACAATTAGCCTAGATAATATACTTGTAAGCCCCTTGTAAAGTGGTATACCATTGTCCCTGGGTCTCTAAACTGAATGCTACTAGTGGGCCTGAAGGCACTGATTGTGCCACCCACTTCAGTAGCCCTTAAACATGTCTTGGGCACCTGCCACGGCAGAGCCTGTGTACAGTTTCATGGCCACTTTGACTTGGCATTTAAACACCTTGCCAAGCCTTAAACTCCCTTTTTATAACATGTCGCTCCTAAGGTAGGCCCTAGGTAGCCCATAGGGCAGGGTGCTATGTTAGTAAAAGGCAGGCCATGTACTTTTAAGTTATACAAGTCATGGTAGTGAAAACTCCCAAAGTCATTTTTCAGTACTGAGACCTACTCCTCACATAGGCCTGCATTGTGCATTCTTTAATATACTTTTAAGCTGTAATTCCTGATCAGAAAGGAGTAGCTGAATCATGTTTCATATCACTGAAATGGTACTGATAAATCCTCTTTAATGCGAAGGTTAGATTTAACATTTTTTATTTACATATGACACTTTCAGAAGGTGGTAATTTCTCTGCTCTTCCTGCTCTGTGTACCCTGCAGCCTGTCTCCAATACATGTCTGCAGTGGGTAAAAGTTACACCTTGTGCATTCCCTCTAGACAGCCAACAAACATAGGACGGTTAGCTATGTCTGAGCAGTCATCTGCATTATGATGGCTCTTACTGGCCTGGAAAGGAGGTGGGGACAACACGCCTTAATAGGGGAGATTGCCTGTCACCTTGCAAAGGGCTGGATAATACCTACTGATATCCTTGAGCCAGGGCTAGGGAGAAAGGAACTCTGTGCACATCAGAAACCCTTCTTTGGAGACCCCACCATCTCAAAGGCATATTTGGGAATAAAAACGGTATCCCGGACCCCACCAAATCAGTACTTTACTGGACCTGAGAATAACTCTCCCAGTAGTAGGAACTGCTGTGCTACAAGGAGTGTCACTCTGTTGGACTGCTTTCCAAGAAGGACTGCTCTCTTCTTCGAGTTACCCTGCTGCCTGCCGAGGAAGGACTGGACCCCTCTCATCTGAACCCAGATTGACTCCAAGGGCTTGTTGGCTTGCCCTGCATTTTCAGGGACATAAAGACTGCCAGCAACCTGCAATCAGCCCCTGAACTCTGTCTGCTATGAGCCCTGCTCTGCAAATAGGTGCCACTCTTGTCCTGGATCCTTGGAAGTGAGTATCTGTTCTGCAACCCAAAGAAATCAATGCATCACTGATGTTGTGCCAATCAGAACCAGTGCATTTCATCATGAGTCTGATGGATCATTGCTACTTTGTAAACTGCGGACACTGCATTGTTAATTGCGCAATGCATCTGCCTCGTATTCCATGACTTATTTGGCCTTGCGTAGCTCACCACCGATGCATCACTCCAACCCAGTGGTTTGATGACAATGTACTGCCTCAATGCCCAGCACTACCTGAACTTCGATGCATCCTCAACCCTGCACAGCTCGGAACTGAAGCATCACCTATATGTCCTCGATCGACACTGATGCAACTCGTCCTATGCTCCACACATCAAGTTCTTGGCATTGACACTTACTCCATCTGAGGTCTTTTCTCAGCAGGTCATGCATGGCTTCTATAGCAAGCCTGCTTTCCATTGTGGTCGGCCTGAACGTTAGACTTACCCCGGTCTAGCGTCACGTCAAGTAACCTTTTAGCACCATTGACTTATAAGCCCTGTTTTTGGTTTATCCATTGAAAATTCAACCCCACTTCCACTGATTACATTTCTGTCTTGTTGGTCTTGTTTTACTCATAAAAATATAATCTAGTTTTCTAACCCTGTGTGGAGTAATTTTTGTCATGTTTTCATTATGTTACTGTGTGTGTGTGTTGCACAAATACTTTACACATTGCCTCTTTAAATAAGCTTTG
Organism: Pleurodeles waltl; assembly: GCF_031143425.1. Classification (NCBI taxonomy): domain Eukaryota; kingdom Metazoa; phylum Chordata; class Amphibia; order Caudata; family Salamandridae; genus Pleurodeles; species Pleurodeles waltl. Next base: position 326,554,584 of record NC_090438.1, on the reverse strand, counting down.
CTGCTCGGTGCCAAGCTACTAGAGGGTGAGCACAGGTTATCTCTAAGTTTGTATTGAGCTTAGCCTAAACAGAGTGGTGGATCCTGCTTTTCTGGGATGCATACTCTGACAACCTAAACCCCATTTCAAACATTAATCTTATGTATGGTCATACTTTCTGATTAGGGTTTCCTTCATGAGGGGATACCTCATTTTGTCCCCCTTATCTAGAGACAATAGGGCATCTCTCACCCTTGCTATGGATGTTGTTAGTTGATCCTGTTAGTTTTATTGGGACTCAGGTGTTTAGCTTAACCTTTTGGCTTGCAGGCCTGTGCCCCGTCACCTAGTGACTTTTAATCTTCTTAGTTTGCTCTGTTTTAGCCCATTTATTTAATTATTTATCTAATTATGTATTTTAATATTTATTTTAAAATGGCTGCCAAGTTTATAGTTAGAGAAATGTTTTGATTTTGTGTTATCAGTACCTCTCTGTGAAGGCATCACTTTCAGCGTCATAATCAAATGACATACGTAGGTAGTCACATCATATCCTCTTCTCACTTATAGGTGACTGGAACATAATGTATACTTGTGGGGGATTGTTTACATAAGTGCCACCACAAGCGTGCCTCTTTATCTATTGTTTTGAAACGTACCTGGTCTGTATAAATACGCCTCACACAGACATTGTTATCTGAGGGATTCCTACCAGATGCCATCAACGTCATCTATGCTGCATGTCACCTTGCTGCAGAAACCAGCCTTTGTGTCCCCAGGGAGTCTGACCTAGAACTCATTCCAAGGTAACGAGGGTTGGAGGGGGCTCTTTTCACGAACATGGTACTGGCAGATTAGGTTTATCACAAAACTCTCTTACATCTCCAATGCCTGTGTGTGACTGAGACTTATTACTAACATGAGAAAAGGATAGCTTCCGTTCCACCTTGACCCCCTTGAGATGTCTCACTCTAGAGTCAATGCGTAAGACTGCCAGAAATCACCTTTTACTGTTTGAGTTTTTGGTGAGGTGCTGCTTGTGAGCTGGAAGGGTTGGGCCGACAGTTGTGACTTGTTGTAGGAGTGACTCAGTTGAATACAAATGAAAACAATGTCATCCCTAAACCAGCAGTTTCACCTAAGAGCGAGAGTCCAACTATGACATGGCACCCAGTGATGGTGTTTTGACACTAATTTACATATATCCTGAGTATGCCCCACACAACAGGTACCTAAGTACCATTATACGGAGATGACCGTGGTGTTGGGGTTAATCCTCCTCAGCTGAATAGGCAGTACCTAACTAGGCTGTAGGTTGTTCAAGCTTGAACTCATAAAATGACTTTCTCCTTATTTGTTGTTCCATCTCTGTTCCCATTACTTAATATGTCTAATGCCATAGACATTTCAGAAAATGTCAGACATGCTTTAACACAACATCTAGTAGCCCTTTGCTTAAATAGATTAGTGTGGGGATGCCACATTTATAGTGGAAGCTCATGAGGCTTACCAAACAGAAACATTCTTTTCCTGGGTTACCTTTCCTGAGGAAGACACTACAACATACACATTTCACATATACCAAATTGCGAACGTACTGCAGCGGTACTGAGCATATTGGTAACTCGAGATACCCCTTTCCTATCAAGAACACCTATTTGGTTCATTGACACTCTATTATATGTAATAAAAACCATTAGATTAGGTCCTTCAAGTAACGACGGACCAACCTGGCCTATGTTTGCCACATACACACCACATCCTGGCATACAGGCTATGCAAGTAGCTGACGTATGTGCACTTTACAATGAGCTAGTGCAACTTTATAGACAATTAGTATGATTCACTAAGTGGACCTTGAGCACCGTCCCAGTACGGGCTCCACCAGCTGGCCACTAATTGGCTGCAACTGGGATTAACCCACAAACAATACATTCTATCATGGGCAAAGCGCCCGCAGAATGTGAAAAGATTCCGTTATAGATTGCACAGAAAACTAACCAGCTGGAAGCAGTGTTTTACCATACTGAAGCCCACGATAAACATAGGATTCTCACAATATGCTTGCCATTCTGAATGGTTCCCTCAGTGGATGACTGCACCACATGGGGTACAGTCTGCGCTGCAATCTATACCACCACGCATGATAGCCTGACACACGCCAGTTTACCTGAAGTGCTAAAACAAATTCAGAATGAGCATGGGCAGCTCCAGCACTGGATTTGGGGATGAAACTGATGCGTAACTTCAACAGTCTCCTCAATAATACTCAGTAACATTAAAGGGCAAGCAGTAGCCTTGGCCATAAGCCAGCAGCTCTCGGGAATTCCACAGCTGGAACAGGAGCGTCAACTACCCAAAATTATTTGACACCTATACTAGCATGGGACGTGATAGTTTGGGAGTCAATCTGAAAAGCCCTGAAATTCAGAGTACCACCACTAAGAACAGTACTAAACAAGAACAAGAGGGTTCTAAAAAATGCTGGGATAGACAAAATAAAGACAGGTAAAGTTAGAGAGCAGATTCTCCACATCCAGAGAACTCCGAAAGGAGATATAATCTCCTCAGAAATAGAGAAAATGTAAAGGCTCCTGACAGATCTACTGATTGACGTCCCTCTTGTTCCATTCAGGTCACACCAGATGGACGTAGTGAGAGAGAGAGAGGGCCGGTCAGAGCAATGTCCTGACTATGCAAAACAGAAGAAAGACTTACAACGGTCTTCAGACATGAAAGAAGACTAATCCCCACAACAGAAGCCACAATTCAAAAAGAAAAAGGTGGCAGCAATTTCAATTAAATATGCCAGTATACTTGAGAACATTGCTGAAGAACAAGATGCGGGCAGTGACCCTGCTGGACTGCGCGGCAGAAGTCATGATATGTTGCCAGAGTCTAAAGGATCATCTGGATGTGACAGCAACTAACGTCTTTCTTCTAGTCGAGACTGTGGACGGGCGTGTTCTACCATTTGACACAGTTTATGATTTAAATATTCAGATTGAGGGAGACTTAGAGCACGCCATTTGTGTACGTTTTTTTGGGATGGACTTAATTGTGATATCCTATTGGCAGAAAGTGATTGGCCACCCAAACATGTCCATAAGCTCCTGCATGGGGAAGATGTCATTTTGCCTTCTTTCTCTGATCTTGTTCCAGAAGTGGTTAAAGAAACCTACCCAATTGACTCGGCTTTGGGGCAGGCACCTGTGCTATACCACAACCACGTAGGGTGGGACAGCGATTCTCTCTACCATGTAATACCTATTGGGTCTACACCCCAGCCTCAGCCCCAATATCCTGTTAAATAGGAGGCTGAAGCTCCAGTGAGAGGGATCCTCACTCAACTTGAGTTCCAGAGTAATAGAGCCCTGTGACTCTGCAATGAATAACCCGTTATTCCCTGTTGCAAAACCAGACCTTCACATAAAATAGTCTTGGATTGCAGACACATATGCAATACAAAATGCACACAGCACCACACTAATTAACAAGATAGTGCGTAAAAAATACAAAATAACCCTTGATATTTCCAACCTTTTTTTCTACCAAAACTTAGCACATGAAAGTGGGGACCTGACTGCATTCTCATTTGGCTCACAAAAACACTTCTGTCTTTTGCCCCAGGGATATAAGAACAGCCCAGAGTTGTTCTCAGCCTGTGAAGCGTCATGATTTTGATCCTGAGGTGTTCTCCTATGTGGATGATATCTATCACAGATGACTACCTCACCCTTCATCTCACCAGGGTCGATCAGATCGTTCTAGAATTCACAGCCCTTGGCTACATATTACATTTTAGGAAAACTAAAATAGCCTTTCTCAGTGTATTGTTCCTGGGATATAGACTATCAAATGAGGGCAAGAGCCCGGCCCGCACTTTTTAGAAAAATTTACTCCATTTCAATCACCAAACACTATTGTTAGAAATGGGGTCTTTGGTTAGCAGTCAGGTTACCCCCTGTTCAAGCAAAAACCCTCACTTTAGTCAGGGTATATCCCACACAATCCAAATTATCCTTTGCCCACCCTATGGTGGCTTAGCACTGAGAAGTCAGGCTTAACTTAGAAGGCAATGTGTAAAGTGTTTGTGCAATAAATTATGCAAAAAAAATCCACCACACAGGTTTAGAAAAGTATAGAGCAGTGGTTCCCAACCTGTGGTCCGGGGACCCCTGGGGGTCCGCGAAGCCTTCTCAGGGGGTCCGCGAGAGCCTAGAAAATTAACAAATATGAACAAATATTGACATATTAGGTCCCCAGCTTCCAGTAATGACACAGGCGGGGGTCCCTGGATTCCGATGATGATTCAGTGGGGGTCCCTGGGTTCCATCGATGTTAAAGAGGGGGTCCACAGAAGTCAAAAGGTTGGGAACCACTGGTATAGAGAATTTATCTGAGTAGATTAAGGTCAAAACGATCAAGATTTGATAAATACAAGTTGAAATATCACTTTTGAAATAATCAATAAAGTCTTTAGTTCTTAAAAAGTAATAAGTGACTCTTGCAAGCTCAAAGTACCTGGTTTGTGTCTAAATTATCCGCACAGGACCACAGGGGAGGAGATGCGTGGAAAACTGGGAGGTGTGTGTCTGTTTCTCCGAGCACACACAGACAATGCGTCAATGTTTTTCCATGCAGCACGGGCTTTGCGTTGGTTTCTGGCACGCAGGCTTGGATCCTCTTCGGGTTGCGGGGTATTTGGATGTCCTGGGGATGATGCGGAGAAATCCGGGGCATGCAGGATGAAGTCACTGGAGCTTCATAGATCTGGTGGACGATGCTGGGAAATTTCTGTCACACGGCAGGTCCTGCATCGATTCTTCTTTCAGGAAGTTGGGCTGTGTCGTTCCTGATCACCGATGCGTCAATCCAGTGGGCTGAAGTTCCGGTCACAATGCTGGTGCTGTGTCGATCTCCAATCAGAGATCTAGGCTGCGTCGTTCCGGTTCGGCATGCAGTTATTTTCTCATCGCAGAGCAGGCTGTGCGTCGATTTTCACCGCACAAGGAGTTCTTTGCAGAGATGAAGTTATTTTGGCCCTGAGACTTCAGGAAACAGGAGGCAAGCTCAATCCAAGCCCTTTCAGAGCACTTCTCAGCAGAGCCAGAGGGCAGCAAGGCAGCAGTCCTTTTCAACAAAGCAGTCAGGTGAGTCCTTTGGGCAGTCAGGCAGCTCCTCTTGGCAGGTTGCAGGTTCTGGTTTAGAGTTCCTTTCCCAGTAGGTATCTTGTCAAGAAGTGTATGAGTTTGTAGGATCAGAGGCCCTGTTTGAATACCCAAATGTGCCTCTGAAGTGGGGGAGTCTTCAAAGAGTGGCTTAGGAGGGCACAAGGTCCCCTTTATGTTCCATCCTGTCCTCCAGGCTCACAGTAGGGGGTGTGGCAGTTCTTCATGTGAGGGCAGGCTACTGTCCTCTGACATGTAAGTGTCAGGCCCTCCACCCTCCCAGCCCAGGAAGACCCATTCAGTGTGCAGATGTGTGCAGGTGTGACTGAGCATCCTATGTTTGGGGTTGTCTGAGTGAAATGCACAAGGGAGCTGTCAACTAACCCAGCCAGACATAGATTGTAAGACTCAAAAGGATTTAAGTGTAGAGAAATGTTCACTTTCCAAAAGTGGAATTTCTAAAATAGTAATATTAAATCTAACTTCACCAATAAGCAGGGTTTTGTATTACCATTCTGTCCATACTAAATATGACCTAGTTACTCCTTTCAGATCAGAATCTACCAAACAGTATATGAGGGTAGCCCTAATGTTATACTATGAAAGGAGTAGGCCTCACATCAGTGTAAAACGATTTTAGGAGTTTTACACTACCAGGACATATAGAACACACATGTTCATGCCTTGCCTCTTAACTATATAGCACCCTGCCCTATGGTCTACTAGGGCCTACCTTAGGAGTGACTTATATGTAGAAAAAGGCTTGGCAATTACTTTTAAATGCCAAGTCGAAGTGGCAGTGAAACGGCACACACAGGCCTTGCAATGGCGGGCCTGAGACATGGTTAGAGGGCTACTTATGTGGGTGGCACAACCTTGTGCTGCAGCTGACTAGAAGCATTTAGTTTACTGCCCATGAGCACATGTAGTACACTTTGCTAGGGACTTACAAGTAAATTAAATATGCCAATTGGGTATGAGCCAATGTCACCATGTTTTAGGGAGTCGAGCATATGCACTTTAGCACTGATTGGCAGTGGTTAAGTGTGCAGAGCCGTAAAGCCAGAAAAATTGAGGTCAGAAAAAGAGGAGGAGGAAGGCTAAACGTTTGGGGGTAACCCTGCAGAAAGGCCATTTCCAACAACTATCAAGAAACTGTAGTCTTTACTTCCTTTCTTTAACTTTGGCAGAACATACATTCTTGACTATGCACAACGCATCAAGCCACTCTGATTTAATTTGCCCAGATTTCTCAAACAGACACTGGACCGTTGAACACACATGCATCCTTAGAGGATTGTAGCAAGACATGCTAGAAGCAAAACACACACACCCACAGGACAACAAAACAAACTTGGTCATCAGAGTAATTGCTGGTGCCATTAGGTTCACCTATGTCACTTTTAATGAGGACCACACGATGCCCATAGCATGTAAATCACATTTGTACTCCAACGCAGAACAGTACTTGCACCCACAGAAAGGATTGTGACTGCTATACAGATGGTTGTCATCTAGGAGAGGCTACTTGCCCAAGTGAAACACATTATTGTCATTACCCCAGTGCCAGCCTTAGAGGCTATCACCAAAGCAAGCGTTCCTAATGCTAAAGCATTACATCCATGTTGGAGTCAATGGGCAATCTCCCTGACTGCCACTGATGTAGATTACATCTTTGATCCAAAAAACACAAGAATTTCTCCAAAACGAACAGGAGTACCCTGCACCTCTTAACATCCTGCCACTTGACAGATACCAAACTGTCATTTACACTGATGGTTTAACACAACCAGCTGTAGGGACAAAACATCAAAACTCAGCCACTTGCGCAGCCATGAGCAGAGTGATGAAGGATTGTGTATTCCACCCTCAGAATACTTACACACAGACCATAGGGAACTGCACAGCACAGTTGGCCCAGCTTAAAACTCTTATTCTGGCACTGGAACAAACGGATTCAGAGCAGCTCACATTGATTGTGTGTGATTCCTACTATTGTGTCCAGTCCTACAATGAATCAAAGGGGAACACTATTAAACACAGAACTCTGTGGGGGAGGGTGGCTAATCTTAAGGATAAGCTACCTGAGGCTCATGTAGTCCATACTTTGGGCCACCAACAAGTAGGAGTACATGTTATTGGTAACACCTTGGCTGATGAAGCAGCCAAATCTGCAGTAGCTACATCTTCTGTTGCTGCAGTGACTCGTTCCCACACAAGACTGGATAGCAAAATTCTGGCTGCCGTGAAAGCTTCAACTGAAGACAAGCCTCTCCCAAAAGCATACCCTACTAAATATTCATATCATATCAGTCCACAAATTGTTGCCTTTGTGACAATTCCTGGAGTTAGAGATCGAGTGATCCCCATCCAAGACCAGAGATTAGACCTCATCAAAGCAGCACAAGAGGGTGTTGCATCTGCTGATGCTGATGTCACAGCCAAAATATCACTCTTACAGAAACGCTTCTGGTGGCTTGGTTTATACAAAAAGACCAAGCAATATGTCCTTTGTTGTGATATTTGCTAGCAAATAAAGGGGTCAAACATAAAACACCCACCGAAGTTGTCCCTATTAGTGTCCAGTAGGCCACTTCAATGTGTGTACCTTGACCATTGTGGTCCTTTTCAACCTGATGATGCATACAAATACATCTTAATCACTGATAATTCTTGTTCTAGAGTCCTGTGGGTATGGCTACAGTTGTCAACTGATGATCAAACTGTTTACAGCGTTCAGCTCACGCTCGAACTGTAGCCAGAGGCTAGCCCCCCAATCCTCCTGAGTAATCCCATATATGTGTAAAGCCACCTCACAAACTTCAAACCATTGGTCAATGTTGTCCCCCACAGCAAAGTAAGGAACCAGACCTTTGGGATTATGGACCCTCTTGTCTCCAGAGTTTACTGTGGAAATGCTTCCTTCATTACTGCTGAATGCTGCCTGTCTGGCCTTGAGGTCTAGTTTCTTAGGGCTCCTCTTGTGAGCCAACCACTCTGAAGCAATTCTGTCCTCCATAGCAAATTCCTTTTTGTTCTGCCCACCATGGCCAATCTCTTTCCCCCATCCTCATTTTGTCCATCTCCACCCTAAGCCCCCTTTCTGCCTTCCTGCCTACCGTCTCGTTTACGGGCTGGCCTTGCAAAGACATACTACCCTCTGCTATAGCAGAGAGCTCCAATTTAGGAGGGATATCATTCCCCTCAGCAGACTGCTGCCTCTCAGGACTGGTATCCAGGTCCTCTTCTTGCCTATCCACATAATTGTCTCCTTCTGTTGCTGTAACTAGTGACTGGTGGACTTTCACCCAGGCCCTCAGCACCTTTTGGAGCTCCATCTTGTAGGAGGCTGGACTGGCTTGTAGTGAGTACCAAGGGGTACTTGCACCTTGCACCAGGCCCAGTTATCCCTTATTAGTGTATAGGGTGTCTAGCAGCTTAGGCTGATAGATAATGGTAGCTTAGCAAAGCAGCTCAGGCTGAACTAGGAGACGTGTGAAGCTACTACAGTACCACTTAGTGTCATATGCACAATATCATAAGAAAACACAATACACAGTTATACTAAAAATAAAGGTACTTTATTTTTATGACAATATGCCAAAGTATCTTAGAGTGTACCCTCAGTGAGAGGATAGGAAATATACACAAGATATATATACACAATAGCAAAAATATGCAGTATAGTCTTAGAAAACAGTGCAAACAATGTATGGTTACAATAGGATGCAATGGGGAAACATAGGGATAGGGGCAACACAAACCATATACTCCAGAAGTGGAATGCGAACCACGGATGGACCCCAAACCTATGTGACCTTGTAGAGGGTCGCTGGGACTATTAGAAAATAGTGAGAGTTAGAAAAATAACCCTCCCCAAGACCCTGAAAAGTGAGTGCAAAGTGCACTAAAGTTCCCCTAAGGACAAAATAGTCGTGTTAGAGGGAAAATGCAAGGAAAACACAAATCAGCAATGCAACAACGATGGATTCCTGTCTGAGGGTACCTGTGGAACAAGGGGACCAAGTCCAAAAGTCACAAGCAGCTCGGAGATGGGCAGATGCCCAAGAAATGCCAGCGGTTGGTGCAAAGAAGCTCTTACTAGGCTGAAGAACTGTGAATACTGCAGGAACGACAAGGGCTAGAGACTTCCCCTTTGGAGGATGGATCCCGCACGCCTTGGAGAGTCGTGCAGAAGTGTTTTCCCGCCAGATGGACGCCAACAAGCCTTGCTACACGCAAATCGTGCGTTTGGCGTTTTTGGACGCTGCTGGGGCCCAGGAGGGACCAGGAGGTCGCAAATTGGACCTGCAGAGAGAGGGGACGTCGAGCAAGACAAGGAGCCCTCACTGCAGCAGGTAGCACCCGGAGAAGTGCCAGAAACAGGCACTACGAGGATGCGTGAAACGGTGCTCGCCGAAGTTGCACAAAGGAGTCCCACGTCGCCGGAGACCAACTTAGAAAGTCGTGCAATGCAGGTTAGAGTGCCGTGGACCCAGGCTTGGCTGTGCACACAGGATTTCCGCCGGAAGTGCACAGGGGCCGGAGAAGCTTGCAAAGTCGCGGTTCCCAGCAATGCAGCCCAGCGAGGTGAGGCAAGGACTTACCTCCACCAAACTTGGGCTGAAGAGTCACTGGACTGTGGGGGTCACTTGGACGGTGTCGCTGGATTCGAGGGACCTCGCTCGTCGTGCTGAGAGGAGACCCAAGGGACCGGTAATGCAGCTTTTTGGTGCCTGCGGTTGCAGGGGGAAGATTCCGTCGACCCACGGGAGATTTCTTCGGAGCTTCTGGTGCAGAGAGGAGGCAGACTACCCCCACAGCATGCACAAGCAGGAAAACAGTCGAGAAGGCGGCAGGATCAGCGTTACAGAGTTGCAGTAGTCGTCTTTGCTACTATGTTGCAGGTTTGCAGGCTTCCAGCGCGGTCAGCGGTCGATTCCTTACCAGAAGGTGAAGAGGGAGATGCAGAGGAACTCGGCTGAGCTCATACATTCGTTATCTAAAGTTTCCCCAGAGACAGAGACCCTAAATAGCCAGAAAAGAGGGTTTGGCTACCTAGGAGAGAGGAAAGGCTACTAACACCTGAAGGAGCCTATCACAAGGAGTCTCTGACGTCACCTGGTGGCACTGGCCACTCAGAGCAGTCCAGTGTGCCAGCAGCACCTCTGTTTCCAAGATGGCAGAGGTCTGGAGCACACTGGAGGAGCTCTGGACACCTCCCAGGGGAGGTGCAGGTCAGGGGAGTGGTCACTCCCCTTTCCTTTGTCCAGTTTCGCGCCAGAGCAGGGGCTAAGGGGTCCCTGAACCGGTGTGGACTGGCTTATGCAGAATTGGGCACATCTGTGCCCAACAAAGCATTTCCAGAGGCTGGGGGAGGCTACTCCTCCCCTGCCTTCACACCATTTTCCAAAGGGAGAGGGTGTCACACCCTCTCTCAGAGGAAGTTCTTTGTTCTGCCATCCTGGGCCAGGCCTGGCTGGACCCCAGGAGGGCAGCTGCCTGTCTGAGGGGTTGGCAGCAGCAGCAGCTGCAGAGAAACCCCAGGAAGGGCAGTCTGGCAGTACCAGGGTCTGTGCTACAGACCACTGGGATCATGGAATTGTACCAACAATGCCAGGATGGCATAGAGGGGGCAATTCCATGATCATAGACATGTTACATGGCCATATTCGGAGTTACCATGGTGAAGCTACATATAGGTAGTGACCTATATGTAGTGCACGCGTGTAATGGTGTCCCCGCACTCACAAAGTTCAGTGAATTGGCTCTGAACAATGTGGGGGCACCTTGGCTAGTGCCAGGGTGCCCTCACACTAAGTAACTTTGCACCTAACCTTTACCAGGTAAAGGTTAGACATATAGGTGACTTATAAGTTACTTAAGTGCAGTGTAAAATGGCTGTGAAATAACGTGGACGTTATTTCACTCAGGCTGCAGTGGCAGGCCTGTGTAAGATTTGTCAGAGCTCCCTATGGGTGGCAAAAGAAATGCTGCAGCCCATAGGGATCTCCTGGAACCCCAATACCCTGGGTACCTCAGTACCATATACTAGGGAATTATAAGGGTGTTCCAGTAAGCCAATGTAAATTGGTAAAAATGGTCACTAGCCTGTCAGTGACAATTTGAAAGTAATGAGAGAGCATAACCACTGAGGTTCTGGTTAGCAGAGCCTCAGTGAGACAGTTAGGCACCACACAGGGAACATACACATGCACACCTATGAGCACTGGGGCCCTGTGTGACAGGGTCCCAGTGACACATACATATAGGCCACAAACCTATGAGCACTGGGGTCCTGACCAGCAGGATCCCAGTGACACATAACAACCATACTGAAAACATGGTGTTTTCACTATGAGCACTGAGGCCTGGCTATCAGGATCCCAGTGAGACAGTGAAAACAGTGACAAACACCCTGACATACACTCACAAACAGGCCAAAAGTGGGGGTAACAAGGCTAGAAAGAGGCTACCTTCTCACACAACCCCCCCCCCAAACGAAGGACAATAAGGCTAACCTTGGCCAGTTGAGACTTTATTGTCTAAGTGGTGATAAGTAGAGAGTAGCTCTGCAATAGACTGGTTACTCCCTTTATCATCCACTATATGGTTACTTCCCTGTGGGGATGTAAACCACCCTGTTTGAAGTTTTTTAGCTAAGCAACAATGTGAAGATGTATTTTCAGAGTTTCTATCAGTAAGTTTTAGGTTAGAGCAGTGGGAATTGTCCACTGAACCTATTTGTAGTGATGGAAATGCCAGACAGGGATGCTGTCTCAGAAAAGCCATAGCTGGGCAAAAACTTTGTCCATCTGGCTGGAAGAGAGAACAGGGATGCTGTTTCTCTTGAGTTGGAGCAGGGCAGGGATGCTGTCCTATGAGCTCCACACTAGGGCAGGGATGCTGTCCTAAGTGTTGTGAGGTAGTGCAGGGTTTCTGCACTAAAGTTTCTCTGGGAGGGTTGGAGGGATGCTCATGTTAACTAAAATGGTGCTGTTTTTCTCACCAATGTTAGTTATCCCACAGAGAGGTACTTCCACCTCAGGGAGTCTAGCTTTGCCAGCTGATGATTCCCTTGGAACAAGTGCCACCCCAGGAGAGGTTTCTCCCACCACAGGAATAGTATCCTGAATGGTAGGGTGGTTAGGGGATACTGTGATACCCTTTTTACCTGTTGATGGAGAGGGATCCTGAGTTTTCAGGCCTTCTTTCCTTTGCTTTTTCATTTCACTTGAAATGAGAGGGAACAATTCCTCAGGGATGCCCAGCATGGCTGCATGGGCATAAAACTCTACATCAGCCCAACCTGAGGCCTCTAGGTCATTACCTAAGAGACAGTCTACAGGTAAGCTAGGTGATACCACCACCTGCTTAGGGCCAGTAACTCCACCCCAACTAAACTGAATTATAGCTAAGGGAAGAAACTTAGTGGAGTTATGGACATCAATAATCTTATACTGTTGTCCAATGATGTGTTGATCAGGGTGCACTAGGTTTTCAGTCACCAAAGTGAAACTGGCACCTGTGTCCCTGTAGGCCAAGGCCTCAACACCATTTATTGAAACTGTCTGCCTGTACTTATCCATTGTAAGGGGACAAGCAGCCAGTGTGGCAAGGCCAATGCCACTAGGTGTGACAGAAACTGTCTTGGGACTGATTACATCAGTTTCCACTATGGACCCATAAGTGAACCCAACTACACCCTTTGCTTGACTGTTGCCAGCAGTCCCACCACTAGTACCACTACTGCTAGGGGCACTAGAGCTTGATGTATTAGTGGTGGTAGGCTCAGGGGGTTTACCTGGACAGGACTTATCCCCTGGCCTATGGCCTCTGTTTTTACACACAAAGCACCAAGGCTTTTTAATGTGTGCAGGTTGGGAAGAAGAGGAAGAATTTGTTTTATCCCCACCCTCTGAAGAGTGTTTAAGATTTGAAGTGGGATCTTTGGTTTTACCCTTATCCCCATGCTTATCTTGAGATTTTTCACCATCTTTCTTCTTATTGCCATCTTTGTCACCCCCTGTATGAACTTTTCTGTTCACCCTTGTTCTGACCCATTTGTCTGCCTTCTTTCCCAATTCTTGGGGAGAGGTCAGATCAGAGTCTACCAGGTACTGGTGCAACAAATCAGACACACAATTATTAAGTATATGCTCTCTCAGGATCAAGTTATACAGGCTGTCATAATCAGTAACTTTACTGCCATGTAACCACCCCTCCAAGGCCTTCACTGCCTGGTCAATGAAATCAACCCAGTCTTGTGAAGACTCCTTTTTGGTATCTCTGAACTTTATCCTGTACTGTTCAGTGGTTAAGCCATAACCATCCAGGAGTGCATTCTTAAGAACTTGGAAATTGTTAGCATCTTTTTCTTTTACAGTAAGGAGCCTATCCCTACCTTTTCCAGTAAATGATAGCCATAGGATAGCAGCCCACTGCCTTTGAGGGACATCCTGTACAACACAGGCCCTCTCAAGTGCAGCAAACCACTTGTTAATGTCATCCCCCTCCTTGTAAGGGGGAACTATCTTATGCAGATTCCTGGAATCATGCTCTTTTGCAGGATGACTATGGGGAATACTGCTGCTGCCACCATGGGTATCTAAACCCATCTTCTGTCTTTCCCTCTCTATTTCTAAAGACTGTCTATCCAAATCCAGCTGTTGCTTCTTGAGCTTCAGTCTGGTTTGTTCCACTCTCAATCTATTGAGCTCCCTTTCTAACAATCTGTCATCAGGGTGGGTGGGAGGGACAGTTCTAGATACAGAGGTATGATGGGAATGAACAGAAGGAGACCTGTCCCTTACAGAGGGCACCCTAACAGCTTGGCTACCAGTATAATGTGAGAGCACACCATCAGTATGGTGTGATTCAACCTCTGTACCAACTATGCTAGACTGTCTAGTAATGGGCAGGCTGAGAAGTTTCTTTCCTGAACCTTTTCCTGGGGGAGTCCCTGGATCAGATTGAGAACCATTAGCTACTTTTTCTACAGATTGGGCACTTATGGCCTTATCCTGTACTCTAAGCATATTAATTAACAGTTCTAAAGAAGGATTCTTCCCTACACTCAAACCTCTCTCTATGCAGAGACTCCTTGCTCCTTTCCAGCTAAGGTGATCATATGCAAGTTTGGACAGTTCAACTTTTTGGCCTGTGCCAGACATTTTTAGAGAGAGTTAAAGTGATAGACAAAGAAAAAAAGTTTTCAGAACTTTTTGGAAAGACAGAAAAAAACTTTTTAAACTTTTAAGAACTTTTTGAAAGTTTAGAAGTACTTTTCAGCACTTAGAAAAGAGTGAAAAGAGGAAATGCAAAACTTTTTGGCTATGTGTATATACACTGACCTTGTTTTGTATATTTTTCTCTTATGAAAAGTACAATGACAAGAGTGGTAAGTAGTCTCAAAGCACTTATCCCACCGCTGCACAACCAATGTAGGAGGCTGGACTGGCTTGTAGTGAGTACCAAGGGGTACTTGCACCTTGCACCAGGCCCAGTTATCCCTTATTAGTGTATAGGGTGTCTAGCAGCTTAGGCTGATAGATAATGGTAGCTTAGCAAAGCAGCTCAGGCTGAACTAGGAGACGTGTGAAGCTACTACAGTACCACTTAGTGTCATATGCACAATATCATAAGAAAACACAATACACAGTTATACTAAAAATAAAGGTACTTTATTTTTATGACAATATGCCAAAGTATCTTAGAGTGTACCCTCAGTGAGAGGATAGGAAATATACACAAGATATATATACACAATAGCAAAAATATGCAGTATAGTCTTAGAAAACAGTGCAAACAATGTATGGTTACAATAGGATGCAATGGGGAAACATAGGGATAGGGGCAACACAAACCATATACTCCAGAAGTGGAATGCGAACCACGGATGGACCCCAAACCTATGTGACCTTGTAGAGGGTCGCTGGGACTATTAGAAAATAGTGAGAGTTAGAAAAATAACCCTCCCCAAGACCCTGAAAAGTGAGTGCAAAGTGCACTAAAGTTCCCCTAAGGACAAAATAGTCGTGTTAGAGGGAAAATGCAAGGAAAACACAAATCAGCAATGCAACAACGATGGATTCCTGTCTGAGGGTACCTGTGGAACAAGGGGACCAAGTCCAAAAGTCACAAGCAGCTCGGAGATGGGCAGATGCCCAAGAAATGCCAGCGGTTGGTGCAAAGAAGCTCTTACTAGGCTGAAGAACTGTGAATACTGCAGGAACGACAAGGGCTAGAGACTTTCCCTTTGGAGGATGGATCCCCCACGCCTTGGAGAGTCGTGCAGAAGTATTTTCCCGCCGGATGGACGCCAACAAGCCTTGCTACACGCAAATCGTGCGTTTGGCGTTTTTGGACACTGCTGGGGCCCAGGAGGGACCAGGAGGTCGCAAATTGGACCTGCAGAGAGAGGGGACGTCGAGCAAGACAAGGAGCCCTCACTGCAGCAGGTAGCACCCGGAGAAGTGCCAGAAACAGGCACTACGAGGATGCGTGAAACGGTGCTCGCCGAAGTTGCACAAAGGAGTCCCACGTCGCCGGAGACCAACTTAGAAAGTCGTGCAATGCAGGTTAGAGTGCCGTGGACCCAGGCTTGGCTGTGCACACAGGATTTCCGCCGGAAGTGCACAGGGGCCGGAGAAGCTTGCAAAGTCGCGGTTCCCAGCAATGCAGCCCAGCGAGGTGAGGCAAGGACTTACCTCCACCAAACTTGGGCTGAAGAGTCACTGGACTGTGGGGGTCACTTGGACGGTGTCGCTGGATTCGAGGGACCTCGCTCGTCGTGCTGAGAGGAGACCCAAGGGACCGGTAATGCAGCTTTTTGGTGCCTGCGGTTGCAGGGGGAAGATTCCGTCGACCCACGGGAGATTTCTTCGGAGCTTCTGGTGCAGAGAGGAGGCAGACTACCCCCACAGCATGCACAAGCAGGAAAACAGTCGAGAAGGCGGCAGGATCAGCGTTACAGAGTTGCAGTAGTCGTCTTTGCTACTATGTTGCAGGTTTGCAGGCTTCCAGCGCGGTCAGCGGTCGATTCCTTATCAGAAGGTGAAGAGGGAGATGCAGAGGAACTCGGCTGAGCTCATGCATTCGTTATCTAAAGTTTCCCCAGAGACAGAGACCCTAAATAGCCAGAAAAGAGGGTTTGGCTACCTAGGAGAGAGGAAAGGCTACTAACACCTGAAGG
Source organism: Pleurodeles waltl (assembly GCF_031143425.1). Taxonomy (NCBI): domain Eukaryota; kingdom Metazoa; phylum Chordata; class Amphibia; order Caudata; family Salamandridae; genus Pleurodeles; species Pleurodeles waltl. Next base: position 326,538,240 of record NC_090438.1, on the reverse strand, counting down.
AGCCTATCACAAGGAGTCTCTGACGTCACCTGGTGGCACTGGCCACTCAGAGCAGTCCAGTGTGCCAGCAGCACCTCTGTTTCCAAGATGGCAGAGGTCTGGAGCACACTGGAGGAGCTCTGGACACCTCCCAGGGGAGGTGCAGGTCAGGGGAGTGGTCACTCCCCTTTCCTTTGTCCAGTTTCGCGCCAGAGCAGGGGCTAAGGGGTCCCTGAACCGGTGTGGACTGGCTTATGCAGAATTGGGCACATCTGTGCCCAACAAAGCATTTCCAGAGGCTGGGGGAGGCTACTCCTCCCCTGCCTTCACACCATTTTCCAAAGGGAGAGGGTGTCACACCCTCTCTCAGAGGAAGTTCTTTGTTCTGCCATCCTGGGCCAGGCCTGGCTGGACCCCAGGAGGGCAGCTGCCTGTCTGAGGGGTTGGCAGCAGCAGCAGCTGCAGAGAAACCCCAGGAAGGGCAGTCTGGCAGTACCAGGGTCTGTGCTACAGACCACTGGGATCATGGAATTGTACCAACAATGCCAGGATGGCATAGAGGGGGCAATTCCATGATCATAGACATGTTACATGGCCATATTCGGAGTTACCATGGTGAAGCTACATATAGGTAGTGACCTATATGTAGTGCACGCGTGTAATGGTGTCCCCGCACTCACAAAGTTCAGTGAATTGGCTCTGAACAATGTGGGGGCACCTTGGCTAGTGCCAGGGTGCCCTCACACTAAGTAACTTTGCACCTAACCTTTACCAGGTAAAGGTTAGACATATAGGTGACTTATAAGTTACTTAAGTGCAGTGTAAAATGGCTGTGAAATAACGTGGACGTTATTTCACTCAGGCTGCAGTGGCAGGCCTGTGTAAGATTTGTCAGAGCTCCCTATGGGTGGCAAAAGAAATGCTGCAGCCCATAGGGATCTCCTGGAACCCCAATACCCTGGGTACCTCAGTACCATATACTAGGGAATTATAAGGGTGTTCCAGTAAGCCAATGTAAATTGGTAAAAATGGTCACTAGCCTGTCAGTGACAATTTGAAAGTAATGAGAGAGCATAACCACTGAGGTTCTGGTTAGCAGAGCCTCAGTGAGACAGTTAGGCACCACACAGGGAACATACACATGCACACCTATGAGCACTGGGGCCCTGTGTGACAGGGTCCCAGTGACACATACATATAGGCCACAAACCTATGAGCACTGGGGTCCTGACCAGCAGGATCCCAGTGACACATAACAACCATACTGAAAACATGGTGTTTTCACTATGAGCACTGAGGCCTGGCTATCAGGATCCCAGTGAGACAGTGAAAACAGTGACAAACACCCTGACATACACTCACAAACAGGCCAAAAGTGGGGGTAACAAGGCTAGAAAGAGGCTACCTTCTCACACATCTTCCTAGTGTTGCTCTTGGCTAAGAGCCCCCTCTATTTGACAAATTCCTTGAGCTGGACCACAGTTTAAGCATCCATGGTGTGGCCATCTTTGAAGGTGTGGATTCAGGCACAACAATCAGCTGGAGCGTTTAGAAAAGTTTAGAAAATGCAAAATCGTCAATCAGACTTAAAATGGTCTCAGATAAATGTTGGCAGTATATATGAAATAACTCTATTGCACTGCAAAACACAAGTTCTAATCCTCCCCGCTGATCACCAATGTAAGAAATTGGGTTGTTGGTTGACTGGAATGTGAACCCTGGTTAAGCAGCAACCACAATATTTGTCAGGGTGAGAAACAAGCCAAACATATTAATCTGCAACCACCTCTCTAGTAGCTTGGCACAGAGCAGTCAGGATTAACTTAGCGGCAATGTGTAAAGTATTTATGCAACACTTCAAACAGTAATAATGCACACAAAAACGCCCTTACACCATGTTAAATAAGAGTGACTTTCAATAAATAGAACAAGACCAAAATGACAAAAATCCAATCAGTAAAACTGGATATGTGCAAGTTCAAAGAGTTCAGTAAAAACAGCAACAGAAAGCACAAAGTGTCAGCTGTAGATATCCGGTCGAATTGGACCAAGACAAAGTCACAAGTTCAGGCCAACTGCAATTAAGTGTTGCCCGGCTCCAGGGACCACTTTTGCTTGCCGAACAAAATTCCTTAAATCCTGCTTTGCAGAGCATTATGCGGATCCTCGCCGAAGATTGATTGCACAGCCGAAATGTTGCTTTGGTTCAGAGATGTGGTGAGGCTGAATTGTGAGGTCCTGCATCGTCATTGAGGATTCTATCAATGAGGCCCTGTGATGCGAAGTCCAGTGTTGAGAATGCGTTGTACACTCCGGGTGATAGGTTGGTTTTGGGGAACGGCGAGGTTGCGATGTGGAGTCCGGAATAATCATTGGGGATGGCATTGGTAATGCATGCAAGGACCGGCACCCAGGATGCGTCTCACAGCGGCTGTTCCGTTGGAGCACTGGGCTGTGATGAAGGTCTTTGTGGTGGTACCGATCCATGCAGTGATTTATTAGTTCTGCTTGGGGTTGTGCCACTCAACAGAGGAGATTCTGCTTGCTCCACAGAGGCTGGCAGAGTACCATAGGCCCACTTCCAAGGGTCTAGAGCTAGGGTGGCACCACTTGGCAGATTACTCACGATTGCAGAGTCCAGGTGGAGGTTGTTGCAGCCTTCTGTCCCTGAGACTTAAGTCAGGAGGCCAGCAAACTATCCCTTCGAGTCCTTTAGAGTCTTGGGATCAACAGATACAGGTAAAGTCCTTCTCATCCAGGCAGGAAGGCAGCAGGTCAGAACAGCAGGACAGCACTTTCTTCAGAGCAGCTGTTCAGCAGAGTGGCAATCCTTTCAGCAGCCCATCAGTCCTTTGTCCTGCCTTCCTTGCCCTGGCTCCAGACTAACTACAGGGAATATGCATTCCTTTGTATGGAGGCAGGATACAGTCTTTCCAACTGTAAGTTGGGCTGAGTCCAGCTCCTCTCTCCCATCCTGCCTGTAATGGCCCATCCAGTTACACTTAAGGTCTCTATTGTATCTAGCTCTCTAAGAGCAATACATAAAGCCCAACTATAACCTACACCCAGTCATAGGGCACAGTCACGAAATGCCTAAGGCAGGAAAATGCCCACATTCTCAAATTAGCATTTTCAAAATTCTATTTTAAAATCTGACTTCATCATGTTAGAATTTTTCATTACTGTTAGAAATGGGGTCTTTGGTTGGCAGTCAGGCTATCCCCTGTCCAAGCAAGGACCCTCACTCTAGTCAGGGTAAAAGAGAATCACCCTCCGCTAACCCCTGCCCACCCCATTGGTAGCTTGGCATGAGCAGGCACGCTTAGATTCAGAATGTAAGGTGTAACGCATTTGTACCAACACACACATTAACTTAATGAAATAACTATAAAATGACACCATTCAGGTTTAGAAAAATAGAAAATATTTATCTAAACAAAACAAGACCAAAACGACAAAAATCCACCATACAAAAGTCAAGTTATTAATTAAAAAGCAAAAAGAGTAGTAAATCCTTTAGTAAACAGATAAAACACTGTTAGCGTTGAAAAGTACCTCGGTCACATTAAAATAACACGCAAGGGCGAGTGTGCATCAGAAAAGGTAAGCAAGCTTGTGCGTCATTTCTTCTTCTCCAGTCGTACCGGCGTGTGCCATTTTTTCTTCCTTCGGGGGAGCGATGAATTGATCCGGGTAGCACTCTGGTTCGGGCTGTCGTTGTGTCGGTTTTCCCCGCTCAGCAAGGTTTGCGTAAAAAATCCTGGCGCATGGGCATAGCAAAGCTGCGCTACGTGGGTTGCGATGATACCAGCCTCCATCAGCGACGCGGCATGTCGTTTCTCCAGCTGCGTGTGTCGACCTCCCAGCCACGCTGCAATTGCTTTGTCGATTTCAGCCACGGAGCTGGCGGCGCGTCGTTTCTTCAGCCGCTCTCAGAGGTTGCATCAGAAATTTCCCTGCACGGTGGTCTGTGTGTGGATTGTCAGGCTTGGTCTGCAAGCTTCACCTGTCAAGGCCCCAGGAACTGGATAGGGCAGGAGTCACAGATAAGGCTGGACTTGGCAGGGCAGGAGTCTGAGCAGAGAGTCCAGGTGCAAGCAGGGGTAGTCTCTCATGGCCTTGAAACTTCAACAACAGGAGGCAAGCTCAGGACAAGCCCTTGGAGATTTCTTCACAAGCAGGAATGCACAACAAAGTCCAGTCTTTGTACCCTTTCACCAGGCAGAAGCAACAACTTCAGATTAGCTCCAGCTCTTCAGCTCTTCTCCAGGCAGAGGTTCTTCTTGGTTTCCAGAAGTGAGCTAAAGTCTGTGGTTTTGGGTGCCCTTCTTATACCCATTTTGCCTTTTGAACTAGGCTTACTTCAAAAGAAAGTATCTTGTTTGTGAAATCCTGCTTTGCCTAGGTCTGAGACATGATTACAGGGCTACTAATGTGGGTGACACTACTAGTGCTTGAGGGCCACTAATGGTATTTGACTTACAGGCCCTGGGCACCTCTAGTGCACTGTACTAGGGACTTACCAGTAAATCAAATATGACAGTCATTGATGAACCAATTACATACACATTTTGTATAGGAGCACTTGCACTTTGGGCACTTTACCACTACTATCCAATGCTAGAGTAACAAAAACAGCAAAAACAGAGCCCAGCAAACATGAACAACCTGGGAAACAGAGGCAAAAAGTTAGGAGAGACCACGCCAATGATGCCAAGCCTAACAATTACCATAGGGGTGACATATATATATATTAAGAGTGAAGGTTTGGGCCTGGCTGCACACACAGGCTGCAATGGTAGGCCTGAGACATGTTTGAAGTGCTTCTTAAGTGGGTGGCACAGTCAGTGCTGCAGGCCAATAGTAGCATTTAATTTATCGGCCTTGGGCACAGGTAGTGCCACCTTACTATGGATTTACAAGTAAATTAAATATGCCATTTGTGTGTAAGCCAATCTTACCATGTTTTAAGGAGAGAGCACAAGCACTTAAGCACTGGTTAGTGGTGGAGAAGTGTGCAGTGTTCCAAGGCCAAGAAAATCTAAGTCAGCAGAACAGGAGGTCTGAAAAAAAAATGTTAGGGTGAAATAAACTACGCCAAGGATCCCCGGTCTAACACATTTCCTTTCCGCCATTGAATCATGCACACCCTTCATATGGTTGCCGTTCGTTGGCAGTCATACCTCCTGTCTATTCACTCTGTGCTAAATTCCAAACCTGAAGGCCTCCTAGACTTGAGGCATTCAAATCCAGACAGCTAATTTTGTTTTAACATTTTCTAGCACATAATCCCCGTCTGCAAATAAAGTGTGCAAACAGCACCCATTAGTTCTAATTTAAGTTATAAAACTGGGGGCAATGTTATGGTTCCTTTCTGTGCAGACGAATAAAAAAAACTCAGTCTGGAAATTTCTACTTTTGTAGTTTTCTGTGTTTGTTTCTCTTTTTCTAAACTGTCTGCAAACCGCTTTTTCGTAAACCACATTTTCGGAGTGATAATTCTCTAGCGTATTTAGTGGTTGAAGGGTCTTTCTGCACGAGGAAAGGTGCACTGAAAGTTACTGAGGAAATCAACAAAAAAGAACACAGAAAAGCATAGAACTACTATTTTATGCATCCCATTTTCTTGGTGATTTGCAGTTACACTATTTACCAGACCTCATTGCTTACTCTGAAATCTCATTTCTATGCAAAAACAGGCCCCCTTAGAATGGTTAAAACTATACATCCTCAGGCATTCAAAGACAATCGGGTCTATTCCGTGTAGCTTTATTCTGCGTGAATACCAATTAGGTCTCAAATCCCCAAAGAAAAGTTCAGGCCAAGAACCGACATTCAGTGAATTATTAAACTCATGTTGACGCCCACCTGTAAGAGAGCGGCCCTGGTCTTTGTGTGTTATCAGAGATCCACTGGGGGGGGCCTAACATCCTGTTATCCAGCAGTGGAAATGTTTACATATTTAAGAACAGACGCGCGGGGCAGTCACATCGCTGGTCGATAGAGAGCTGTAAGCACAACAAAAAATCGTGTCGCTATTTGCATGCTAAAGCATTCTGTACTGAAGCTCTTTCAGCAAATATGCCTAGGTGCAAATCAGAATGTGAACATTTGAAATTGCGCGCAGATTGATGCAACCATTAATGACAGTATAAGCTGAATTTAGTCACGATATTTTAAAATACACCTCATTGTTTAAATGTATTTTTTATTGATGGAAAAGGTGTGAACGATACATGCATTATTTATGTTGACATTTTTGAAACCTTAAACAATGTGGGTAATCTAATGCCAAATATGGAAGCGGGCATATATTCCAGGACTGACATGGTATTTGATACTGAGCAAATAATACAGATGTTTTCCTTAGTTTACTGCACACACGGAATAGAACGGTAGTCGGAAGATGTAGAAGGGAACGTGATAAGCTGTTTTCTTCTGATTTTGTACAAAACTTACAAGCAACACTTTCTTTGCTTACTATTTACCTGACACTGTCAACGGGGTTGTAGGGATGGAGACAGGAAGCAAGAGAGTCGGTCAAATTTAAAAGAAGCAAGAAGAAATATCATGATCTTAAGAGCAAGTAAAGATTAAAGAAGCTGAAAGGAAACTGTAAAAAGTACAATTAAACATATGTGAGAATATGGAAAGAAAAATGCTTATATAATTGGTGGAGTTAGCCAAGGTTGACGGATATTGCAAGAGACACACCGCTTAGCATTACAACAGGCTATACTGACCAAAGTGGCCAAAAATTATGTAGCGCTGGGACTTGTGCACTCTTCATAGCCAACTGTTGAAGGTACGAGCTTGGAAAAGGATAAATGGTTGTTCCTGGTTATAGGATTAACCCACTCACTGATGAACTTTTCTGGAGGTTGGACATTTTTAGAAGGGCAAGGCTGAAAGCTGAATCTGAACATTACCAGCAAACCTGGATATCTTTTTTAGGTCGAGCATAAGCGTTCAACCTGTTGTATACTGTTAAGTATACTTATACTGTGAGTTCAAAACTATTTCATTTGTTGGTTGCAGTGTCCTTTAAAAATCCTTGAAGCTAATGGTCAGTTCTGCCTCTTTGTGCTGCCTTTTTCTCTCTGGGAGCAGCACCAACTACTGAATAATTACGCTATGTCCTGTTTATCTCTTCTGTAGGGGACTTTTTTTTTTTTTTTTTTCTATTTGCCTGTTCGTTTTACACTGTGGGTGAGTGTTCAGTCCCTCCTCCCCACCAGCTCCCTCTGCAAAAATCAAACCAACAGCAGAGAGAGGCTTTTCCAGAGCCAGCTCATTTAAAAAAAAAATTTAACATCTGAAAAAGCATTTATCCTGAGTGGTAGAGTTTTGACTTCGCTACAAGCTTTTTTGTAAGTGGGGCTTTAAATTGTGCTCTTATCTGTGACTTCAAAGTGAGATGATTTCCCCCTCACTTAACCCCCTCCCGCCTCGCTGCTTCAGCCGTCACCATTTCCCCCTCTCCAATTCCCTCCCTTTCCATGTACATCCAGTGAGGCAGCAAGCAGCCCAGGAAAGTGCAGCTGCTTCTTCTGTTCCCGCACTCCATAGCCGCTGGGCATCCCTTGACGGTTTCATGTTCCTGTGCCCTGGCCATTGCTTGTTTATACAGTGCTTAAAATCGCATTTCTCCCAACTCTACGAGCTGTGGATAAACAGTATGGGTGAAAGGAATCAAGGAAGCAGGGCACAGCCTCCATAAATAAGGTTTCACCCAGGACTTTTCCCCACCCTGCCTTATATCCTTGCTATTCTTTTTTATAGCTGAGAATTAGTGTGCATTCATAAGGCGCTGCAGAAAAGCAGCATCTTTGGTGCTTTGAACCGCCGAAACGCCATCCGTCATGTATACAATAGGCAGGTTTATGACTTCTAGCTGCATTTGTTTCGGTCTAAAGGCAGCTATGACGTACCTCATAAGCTTTTCCTGTTTTGCTTGGCACACTATCGTATGCTTATGGTTACTCAGAATTGCACTCAGAGTGGCGTGCGGTGAATCTATGAGTGTCTCTTGTTACATTCAATGTTTTATAATTTGCGCCTTTCTTTCACCCACTAGTCATCTCCCTTCTTCCCTGTGCTGCATCTCTTCCCATTCCTCTTGTCCACTATGGCTCTCTCCTTCACCTCCTGTCTTTTCTGTGTCGTTCTCCACTTCCGTATCTATTTGGAGGGCAGACCGAAATCTCTCTAGCCCTCAGTACTCCACCAGAGAGAGGACGGCCCACAAGATGAGCTCAAACATTTCCACCAGCTATGTGTATGTTCTAGCTTATCATCTTGTGCAGCAATGACCTGCTGCAGAATTAGACAAGCGTCAGTAATTTATAGCCTGAGCTGAGTTTAGCGTCCCGTTGAATAGTGTATCCCCTCGCTCGTCCAGAGTTGAGATCTGCTGCTTCTGTCTGACCCGAGTCGGGCAGAGTTTCCTTTCGGAAAAACACAGAAGAGCAGAGGATACATGGTTCGAAGAGGGTAACAGATATCACTGATTAATGGTATAATACAAACATACTAGGAATAAATATTGGAAGATTTACCTGAGGCAGCCGAGACAACTTAGGAAGTACTGCAAGAAATTTGTAAGGAGGAGACAACAGAGGACACACATTTGGTTGGAGATGTGTTTTTGTTTTTTCTGACCTTTATAATAAGAATAGTGAGCAATCAGGAAAAAGTCAAGGGCAGGAAATAAAACAAGCTGCACGGACTGATTTTATCTCAGAGAAGAATAAAATCAGCACAGAGATTAAAGAACCATTAATAACACTGGGCTTGATTATATTGTGGTATGAACCGATGGCCTGGGTGCCCGTTTTTTCTGACGTGACAATTTCTGGAGTTGGAGATCGAGTGATCCCCATCCATCACTATGTATCTCGGCTTTTAACCACACTCATGGCACACCCATGCTACCACTCGTTCATGGGCTGTGCCTTTCAAAAATCCTTTGTTTTCATTAGTTACTGCTTTACGTTTGGCTCTTGTCTTTTTCCTTTTTCAACTTTTTTACTTTTTATTTTTAGTTTGTGTGGCAAGAAAGTTCCAGTCAGGAATTTACAACGCTAATAGCTCTACCTCGAGAAAACGCAAGACCTATTGCATTGAAAATGCTTGTTGTGATCTTGTGGTAGCTTCAGGCTTGATTGTAAAACGCTCAGAGTGGGACAAACCACAAACAGGGTCCTGGTTCTCAGCCTGAGTGGACCAGCCTACATTTGCCTTCAGGACTATTTACACTTTTCAACCTTAGAAGTTCCAAAGGCAATCAGACTACTTTGAACAGGTCATATATCCCTTGGTACTTATGGGTTATAAAGAGGCCTTGAAGTAGTTCTCCAGTGCAGGAAATTGAGGACAAAGAGAAAGAGAATTCTCTCCACAATACCTTATGAGGAATTCCTCAAGCAGACAGCCACACTATTTCACTCTCTCCTTAAAGAGAAATTGGAGCACTTCAAAAATATGCTGTGATATAGCTATAATTAGTCTAATTTGAATTATAACTACCTCAGAGTAGTGCTTTACTGTAATAGGCATCCGGAGTTCCTTCTTTTTAACATCACCAAAAAGGGCAATAATTACTTCTTGCAAAGCATCTCTGCAAACATCTCTGCAGAAACTCCTTATAGGTCAGACAATTGCTCTTCTGTAAGTGAAATTGAAATGAAATAACCCTCTCCTTCAGGAAGCATCTTCTCCATACCAAGCACTGGAATATGCTGCACTGAGACTGACAGATCCCCATCTATAAAAGGAGAGCAATTTTCATGACTCATATTGAAAGAGAAGGAGCCCTTGATGTAGGTTAGTTACCTTCATGGAGTTCATTTGCTAGAGTGCTTCTTCAATAAAGGGGTGTGACATGTAACAGAAAACACAAGTACATCTAATTTCATTGATACCAGCTGCAAATCTTCCACCAATTCCGTTAATCCATTTTACAGACCTGCACCAGTTACTATAAAGACTTCTTAAGAATTGTAAAACTGATTCTACCTCTGGTGTCATCCCATAAAGTCTTCATTCAGTTGTGTAATGAAACTTGAGCCCCCCCTGCAAATTATATGGAGGCCCCCCTCAGGACTATCTCTTTATTATTTAACATCTTCTAGAAGATCGGGTTGTACATTTTACACAGGTGACAAAGACATTCTTAAAGGAAAAAATGCAAATAATGATACTTCAAAAGACTATCTATGCAATGTATTTGATAAACTGTTTTTAGTGTTCGGTAATGGCTTATCTATCTGGTCACCCTCACTGGTGCCAACCTCATTAGGTCCTTTTCATAATCAAAGGCAAATGGTAAGAGTCTGAACAGGCCAGAAATTAATGATGGACACCTAGATCTCTACAATCGTCTCTTCCTACCCATTCTACATGCATAAACTTAGACCGATTCATACCCTCTGTGCTAATGAGGATAGAGAATTTACTGTAGTTGTTAATGATTGGTTGTAGACTTGAATATTGAATTGATTTATATTTTGTTATTGACAAATGTCTAGTACCAAAACTAAGCTGCATAACTAGTGTAAGCTAAACTCAATGTATTGCCCTTATATACAGTGATAAATTTTACATTTTGTGGTGGGAACATACGTGCCTATATGGAAATGCCCCTTCCTTTCTTTCAGATAAACTAATAAGATATTTGTTTTATTGTCAATCGTGGCTGGCAGAGGTGCAAAGTAGTGGGGCTCAGGAAGGATGTAGAAAACAAAATAAAGAATTTAAAAAAAAACTTACTGCAACACTACCGCACCCCTGCACCGCTGCTCTTCAGGTCTCCTTGTGGACTGCAAGCTCCCAGGCACAGGCTCACAGCATGCCCTATGGCCAATCCTAATGCTGCTGGCATCACAAGAACAGCATTAGGATTGGCCTGAGCGTCCCGGCTTTGCGCTCCCAAACAGACTGGGAGCCTGGGCCCGCTGTTGGCAACATAGTGCTGGGTTGGAGGGAGCTCAGTGCGCATGTGTGTTTGGCCATCCTGAGAGTGCCGGACAAACACACATGCGCACTGAGGGTAGTGCACACCACTCCCTCTCCGTCCCTGCCATCACCCATGGCCCGCCCCTTTAAGAAATAAAACAATGATAAACAAAGTTTATTATCTGTTTATTTTTAATGTTTTGCAGCTGCTGCTGTTAGGGGTGTGAAAGCACAGGACTTGGTGGCTAGACATTTCCAGTGGCATTAGCTCACCACTTCAGTGTACATGTAAGGGTTTGTTGGCTGTGTAAAAGCATCACATCAAAAACATCTAGATATATTCCAACCACTGCCCACTCCCAGACAATCATTGTAAGCCTATCGGATTTTTTTGGTTCTTCAGCTATCCTGGGAGTCATGAATTATTATACGTAATTCCATTAAAACAGTTACCCATAGCTACGTCAACAGGTAAGTCCTTCTTGTCACAGGTCTTTGGGTTACTTCGCCTCCCTAAATGAATTATATTGTCTGGAGGATTTCATTTTTTGTCAAGGTTTTTGTCTAGGCTTTGGATGGAACTGTTGAAGAGATTGCAAGCAGTCTGTCACTAATCCACTAACTACCATCCCCAGATAGTGGGCAGAGGGAACATCAAAACACTGCTCATTTGAAAAATATTTGAGATGGTTACTTATGGTGAGATGGCAGGATTAGGTAGACTTGTTAAGCATTGCAGACTGCCTACAACAACTCCCTCCATATAGCCTTGGGGTTATCACCTCTTCATTGCCTCTTGTAAGTACACCCTGAAATGTGTTACGTTTATTAAAACACATGAGAATAATAAAAGAATGTGCAGTGGAACACATTCAGTAAGCCACGGCAGACCGCAAAAAACAAGAAGAAAGTGCCAGGTCCCCAATGTCAAGGTGTGATTATCCTCAATGTCCTTTTCTACACCTATTTTACATCTCAAATTTTCCCTTCAAATGTTGGGACCCTATGGATATGGAACACAAATTGTAAAAACTGGGTTCTTTTGCCACTGGTTTCGTGTATGCCCCTCACCAATTGGAAACCACAATTTTTAGGACTTGACTTTCAGTATAGTGAAGCAGAGCAGTCTAAAGAATATTCAGGGGAAGTGCTGTGGCTCCGACGTCAGCAGCACAACGTACAACACTCTAATCACATTAATTTACTGTCCGGTGGTTTTTTATATAACAAAGATGTAATTTATTAAAAACTAATAAATACTATGTACGAATTATTAGGTATATAAAGAATAGCAGGTGAACATTCTTATGATCGTGCCATTTAAAGGACCACACAACCAACAGGGAACACTCACAATAGAAAGATCCCCCGGGCCAGGTAATCTCTTAAACGTACCCAGTACTCCCTGTGCTTGTATAACGTTTAACTGTCTGCATAACAGAAAAAACATGAGCGCTTAACGCACCTGTAATCCTAACATGAGGGGTGTATGTAATAATTGAGACCTCGTGGCTATATCAGGGTGACACAATGATAACTAAAGCCAAAAAATAGTGCCAAACACAATATTGAAACACTTTAGGATGGTACCACCTTTCAATGGCATACATTAATATATGAAGTGAATTACTGACACCATGCATGTCAATCAAGTGGTTAAAATGAAGCAGCATGACTGTTTTCTTGCACAAGAGGACCTAGTAATAAAAATAAATATATGCACCTCTGAGCTTTTAGACATAAGTAAAAGCACCAGAAATGCTAGGAAACTGTGGACAGCTCACCTAGAGTCATTATTTCTGGATGCCAGGAGGCTTAATGAAAAAAGGCAAAATGAAATGGAGGGCCACCAAAGCCATTAGACATTATTGGTGATGCCTCTGCTACTACTGGGGCACCACATTTAAGCAGTCTAGAGATATTTCTGCTGTTCCAATGCCTTTTATTAGCCTGCTTTTGTGGTGCCATGGGGAGGCCAACACGACTAGCTGTGGTGACAAGAGTCTGATAGAGTCCTTAGAAATACGAACCTTGAGTTATTTGAAGGTGGGGGTTCATCACCAAGGTGGTTGGTTCTTCTACCTCTGTAGGACCATTGCTTCTTGCCTTGTGTTGGGATTTAAAAATGGCTGTTTGAGATCCCACCCCTGATTCACCCTGTGCAAGCATCCAAGGATTTTTTAAAATGACTTATTCAATCTTTGGTCAGCCGCAGTTCTCCAAAAGCCAGTAGCTCTGTCCTTATCTGACCCAGAAAACTGATTCTCTGCCTTTAAAACGTCAGGAGGAAGCCCCTACTGTGAGTCATATATGAAGTCAGATTGCCTACCCATTGTTTCTGTGAGAAATGGCATGCCCAGCTTCTAGTAAGTGTGAGTTAACTAACCCATGGAGATTCCTCCTCCACCCTGTAAATGTTTTAATCTTCTCATAAGTAGTAATTGTCTTGGTTCATCTTTGATCCACCTGGAGGCCCACAGAGTAGTTTACTTGGGTGAGGAGGGTAGTTCAATGCCTGAAACACTATGAGCTTGACAACACACAAAATATATGGAGGAATGTAAACAAAAATTCAGACCTGCTTACTTATACTGTGCATCAGTGGGTCTTTCTTTGAAAGGAGGGCACTGTTGGCTAGCACTTATAGCCATTTTACAGAAGCTTTCAGTGAGTGAGACTCTGTTAATGAGATCCCCAGCAGTTATCCTAACATCAGACAGTGCAAAATAAAAAAGATCTAGGAGCTTTGAGTGGGTCATAGCCCACTCACTTATACTTTGCAATTGAGATTTCAGACATAAACGCAGCCATTTGTTTGAAATTACCACTTTGTTAGAAATGGGGTTTCTGGTTGGCTAGGGCATGCACCTAAGCCAGGCAGAAAATACCCACTCTAGTGAGGGCAAGGTAGTTACATGTCCAAGATAACCCTTGCTCACCCCCTTGGTAGCTTGGCACGAGCAGTCGGGTCTAACCCAAGGCAATGTGTAAAGCGTTTGCACAACACACACAACACACATGACGCAAAATGTACACCACAAAGTAAACACAACACTGAGCTATGTAAAAATAAATTGTATTGCACAAAACATAATAGACCAAAATTACACGTAAGAAATACCCTGCTACCTTTGCAGTTGTCAGAACGTTGCACAAGTTACTAATACTCTGCAAGAATACGCAGTTGTCACATTAGAACACATAAGTGTTCAGAATTCTACAACATAAACAGTAGTCAGGAATTACAGTAAGAATTCTATGCACTTGTCATGAATACCTCAGAAATACCCATAAAATAAACATTAGAGAACAGATCTCAAGTCATAAAAATACATATCAGCATGTCATGCCCATAAAAGGAACATCAGCACATATATGTAATGGCAGGAAAGCAGGTAAAACATATAAATTCCCTAGGTCCATACTTGGCTCACTGAGCCACTATATCCCTAAAAAGTACCTGGTTTCCTAATGAAGGGGCACTCGCTGTGCCCAGAAGAGCATGGGGGGTCCCCGGCGCTCCTGCGTGCACAACGGGGGCCACACGGTGCTCCCCAGGGAGAGGGGCTGTCGGCACCCTCCCCTTGTAGAAAACGGGCCCCTCTGGGGGTCCCACGATTTGGATGGGGGCCTGCCTCGGCCTCCTCACACCCTGTCCTCGGGGTGGGGGCCAGGCGAGGCCCAAAAACAATCAGTGGAGAGGAGGAAGGGACCTCCGTCGAGGTCTCCCTTGCCAGTTTTTCAACAATGGCTGTTTCTTTTTAAAGAGAAAAGGAGCGTCCTGCTCCTATTGCCTTCCCTGAGTCCTGCTGTGAGGCTCGTGAGGATCGGACTCCTCCTGGGGCCCGAGTAGACACTCGCCCGCACCCAATGCAGTGCACGAGTGATTGGAGAAGCTTCCTGGGCTGCGGCGGTGTTCCCAAGAGCGGACCGTGCCCCGGGGGCGCCGAGAGGAGCATGCTTGCTCCACTTTACTTCACGTGCCCCAGGGGCACTGGGCAGAGCGAGGTCCTCGTGCTAAACATGAACTAGATGCCTGGGTTACAGCGGTGATTTGAGTGCATCAACAGGATGCTTTTGAAAATGCTAAGATCAAATCTGCAGCCCTGGCTGCGGCAGTGATTCTCTCCAGCAGGCAAAAGCGCGCTTGAGAAAAGCGCTTCACAGGCACAAAAGAGCGCTCCCCAAAGCACTACACAGCCGAGGTAGCACCCATCATGCTGAGAGGAGTTTTTAGAGGTCAGGGGCCACAGCAACGACCCTATTGTGTGAGGCCAGGGCACAGCCTTACAAATGCAGGAATGCCCCGCCTCTCCCTTCTCTCAGCCTAGGAAGGCTTTCCAATATGTAGATGCACCTCTGTAACACCTCCACCCTCCCTGTGTTCAGGCTGACTGAAAAGTCTGCCCAGAAGTGGATTGGAGGCAAGCTGCAAAACACCAATGTCATAAGCACAGATAAATGCACACTTTCTAGAAGTGGAAATTCTGTGACAGTAATAAAAAATACACCCAGACCAGTAAGCAGCATTTCTTATCACTATCACAACCATACCAAACATGCCTACGCTACCCCTAATAAATCAGACAATACCCCTTACACATAAGGCAGGGAATTTCCAATGGAGTCCTATGAGAAGGCAGCACTCACAGCAGTGAGACAAGTTAGGCTGTTTGTCACTACCAGGACAGGCCACGCAATTATGGCACATGTCCTGCCTTCTACATACATGGCACCCTGCCCTTAGGGCTATCTAGGGAGTACCTTAGTGGTGACTTACGTGTAGTAAAAGGGGAGTTCTGGGCCTGGCAAGTAAATTTCGATGCCAGGTCCCTGTGGCAGAAAACTACGCACACAGGCACTGCGCTAGCAGGCCTAAGGTAGGTTTGAAAGGCTCCTTCAGTGGGTGGTGCAAACAGCACTGCAGGCCCACTTGTAGCACTTAATTTACAGGCCCTGGGTATAGGGATACCACTTTACAAGGGACTTATAGGTAAATGAATTATGCCAATTAGATATAAACCAATCATACCAATTGTGTATGGGAGAGCACATGCACTTTAGCACTGGTTAGCAGTGAAAAAGTGCTCAGAATCAAAACGTCAGCCAACAAAGTTCCCAAAATAAGGAGGCAAAAAGCAAAAAGTCTGGGGAATGAATTTATAAAAGGGCCAGGTCCAACACACCTTATTAGAAATACTACATGAAATACTACATGTGTTGAGAGAAACCAGCTAAGACATCAAAAACACAGCCTCCTCTAATAGTTCTTTTAGGTAGTACCCCAGAACTCAAAGGAAAGGTTATTTTAGAGTCCCAATAATCTTGAGATATGTTAGATTATCTGATAGCATGAAAGATGCATCAGGAATCCTTAGAGTCTGCTTCCTTCATTCCTGCCCATCACATGATTACATCTTTTCATTGAGGACGTATAAATCTTCCAGTAGTCTGTCTTCCAGTGTGATGCTTCACTGGGGGATGTAATGTAAAGATTTGAAAGCAACACAGTTATCCGGTGTCCATCAGTCAAGCTTTTCCCTGTAGTACACCTTACCTTGCAAAGTATGGTTTTAAAAAAATTAATTAAAAAGTAGAAATAAATTGAATATGTAATGTTGGATGTAAGGAATGATGCAATTTGCTACTATAAAAAATGTTGTACAAGTCTAAAGTCCAGTTGAGCAAAACTGAAAATATCTCGATAAACCTCTTGTAAATGTATGAGATGTTTCTATTTAATCCCTAAATTCCTGTTATGCACCAAGAGGTGATGGAAGTTAACACCTGCTTAGAATTTGTGTCAAAAGATTATTGAATAAAATATAATACAAGATTAATTTACTACTCAATCTTTTTGAAAGCAAATTATAGGAAGAATGCTGCAGCTATCCTACTAAGAGTTTGTAGTCTCACTCAAGCAGTAGTGAAAAAAGATACGTGGATCCACACACAGACTATTATGCATAATGAAAACCGTAGTATATACAATATGTATGCATCAGCAAATTATGACCATACTTTTAGGGGCGAGTGCACAAAGCGCTCTGTCCCTGGTGTAATCTCTCTATGGGCTTTTAATCACACCCATATCATGCCCATCAGTTTGGTTGGTTCGTGGGCTTGCCTTTTAAAATTCACTTTATTTCATTAGTGAAAGGCATGCATATGCAATGCCTTTTCCGGTGTTAAGCCCTCCTCAAGCACACCGGCCAACTACCGAAAACATACGAGGCTCGATGTTTTCCGTATGGTTTCTGGACTCATTTTTATTTCGTAGGCAGCACGATCTCCCTGGGCAGTAATCAAACGCTTTGCATGACATTGACCCAGTTACGTGGATAATTGCACTTTTGCCGGTTACATGGATAATTGCGCTTTTGCCGGTTACATGGATATTTGCACTTTTGCTGATACGTTTCACTGTGAGCGAACTTCTGTTTACTTTTGTGTGTCTGCTTTGCACATATGGTGGCATTCAGCTCGCTTATGTGAAACTGTTTTACTTTTCAGTTTATGTGGCAAGAAAAGTCCGGTTACGAGTTTAAAACGCTAATAGCTCTAACTTGAGCAAATGTGAGACCCTATGCATCGCAAATGATTGTTTATTTAGATAACAATATGACATATTTCATAGTAAAACAAAGCTACATTTAGGTGTCCACTGAAATATGCCTTTAGATCCCATACTTAATGAGCATTTGGAAATCAGAATCTACCAAAGTTAATCTGTGGATTTTGCCTTCTTTTAGAGGCTGAAGTTACTTTCTTCACTTATTCACCAGTATAGATTGCAGCTCTGCATATGTTGCTTAACAATAATATTCTCTGAACAGGTGTTGTTTCTCTTATGTACTACAATGAATTTGTTATAGGTTTGGTTATATTGGACACGGAGGGTAAATCATTTTATGCAAAGCTCTGTCGGTAGCACAAACGCCCGTCTCCAAGTTGAAAAAAAAGAAATCCAGTGAAAGAAAATGAAAACACGGTAGGATCCCTTTCTGATGTGATGTAGTTGTAAAACCGTGTGAGCTTGTGGGCTGCCTCATCATTAACCAAGCAAGCGTGCCTTGGAATTTGAAACACGTTTTGCAGCAGGGCTTGAAGAACATAATTTCTTTTTAGATTTTTTTTTAATTTTATTTAAAAGAGGAATGGTTATTTTTTCTTCTTGTCCACCTAGACCCGTTAAAGGTACCTACAAAAAGAAAACACTAGAAAGGATCCATTAAAACATATAAAAAACCCATAACAAGGAGTTAGAATTTCATTTAATTAAAAAGCTGAAGACAAGGAATATTTTTTAACTTATTGTTTAACTTGTCCTTATACTTAATATATTTAGTCAACAGCATTGCATAAACGTTTATTTAATTAATCAGTAATTGAGAAAGAGTAAAATGAAACTGACTGCCAGACCACAAAGACATTATCAACAGGAGAAACTCTCGCTTTTGCTGGCACTTTTTTATTGGCCTGGTTTTCATACATTATATGTGATTGATGGAGCTTGGTCATTTTGCAAGGCCAACTTTATGACTTTGCTTAATTAGATAGACAAGTGGTCATGGTGAAGGTACCACAGGCTGTCATAGTGTACATGTGTGAGAATTTGGCCCTGCCAATGCTTTTGGATGGGAGTCACTCAAAAGATACAGCGATGTGTAGAACTGCCATTTTTAATATGGCTAGACCCTCTGAATTACATACTGAACTGGGCTGCATTTCAGAGGAAGCTACTTCCAGGATACTAGTTGGAGACCCACGTTCTGGAACATAACTAACATTTCCTCACTTTCATAGTGAACTATGTATTTTGTTAACATTTTCAAAAATGTTTCATCGGGCTCAATGTCCCCAAGGTGTGTGGGGGGGGGGGGGGGGTTTGGGGGTAGATTCAGCCTCAGGACTGTTAATATCTGACTGTGACGTAAGGGAATCTCAGTGGCCCCTCCATGAATTCAACAGAGACCCTCCATATTTTTTGGTAAAGGTACTGCATTGAGTAATGCGGACAGTTTAGATATATTCTTTTGACACATTGAAGTAATAATAAAGCAACCACCACTTTAAAAACACAATGTAGCTCAGCTGTCGAAATCCATCTCAATTTTGCATAATTACTCAATACACAGTGAAACTAACAAGTACTGCATGCAAATAGCGAAGGTTACAAAAACGCTCCTTGCTTGTTTTGTTGCACTTTAATTTTTCTTATTTCCAGGTGTTCTTAAGAGTGCACTGTGCAACAATGAATAAAATTGCTATTTTGATGTAAACAGAAAGTACCATTTTTCGTCTCTCAAGAGTATGGCTACATCTTCATGAACCCTTAAATGCTGAAATGTGTTTGGTAGCGTCCTCGCTGTTGCATCTTTTTCAATTTTATTCCCTCTGCCAATTTGTTTTTTTTTTCTCATTCGAAGTTTTATTATGTTGTAAGCTTTGCCGTCTGACTAATTCAATTATTTTTCATCCACAAATAATCGTCTGTGTGGAGGGACTCTGCAATAAAGATAAATGTGAGTGCAAATTAGCATTTGTATAGGGCACTCCGCAAAATAAATTGCCTCCTGTTGCTAGACAATTGGTGTTATTATTTTACATAACAATGGCATTCAATTTATGTATGTCAGTGGGACAAACGGCAAAGGTCCTTAATATGTATGAAATGCTCTGTACCAGGGTGGAAAATATTTTGTGTTCCAATAGTGGAGAGGGAGTTCATCAACACAGACATCGGGACAAGTAAAATAACAGGCCTGAGTTGGATATTCTTCCCCCAACCATATTAAGACTTCCATGGCACTTCATCAGACAATGGGAGTGCCAGGTATAAATTAATTGGCTGTTTGAGAGGTGGCAGTGGCATAACAATGGTCCCCGCAGCCCTGTGCGCCTCTTCAGCACAGTACTCAGCACAGCTTCAGCTCCTGCATGAGTCTGGAGAGGGACCCCTCCATGTGCTCTGCTGGGGAGGCCCCCTCAAGTTTCATTACACCACTGAGGGGTAGCAGTGACCCCACCCCCCACAGAATTGGGGAGCATCCCCTTGCACTCTCTCTTACCCCATGATGTATTCACAACCCGGCATCACCCTAGGCCCTTCACACATATTTAGAACTTCTAAACCTTGTTCTGAATGTGGAGGTATCCATTTGCAGCACTGGGACAGTGATGCTGAATTCTTATTCAGCCCTACTGTTTGAAGAGAAAACCTGCAGTTTGCTTGGCCATGGTCCTACTCAAATAAGGCTACACATATTTCATGGCTGTTTCAGCAGTGGCTTTCGAATTCGACCAATGGATAAGCCAATATATAGCAAGCAATACCCTGACTATAAAAAGAGGAGGTAATTCCGAGTTTTTCAGTAAGTAGTATGTCCTCACCACAATCCAGTGAGAAATTTAACAGGACACAGCAGCCAAAGTTAATTGTAGAAAAGTACCTTGACCAGTCATAATATGTGGAATTTGGTGGAGCAAAAACTGAGGTGGTCATTCTGATTTTGGCGGTCTTTACTGAAGACTGCAGTGTAAGCTGCCGCCAAAAGACCGCCGGATTACGAGTCACCAACACAACTGCACCAAAAAATTACCCAAAAAACGACACTGTCAGCTGAAACAACGGCATGAAGGAGGCGTCTGCACCGCCACGCCGAGAACATCCCACCCGCCAAACACTGAATCACAAATCTGCACTGCGGTCCCAATATGGTGCCATTCCATTGGCGGTCTGAACCGCGTGGGAAAAAAAGCACCTCCACCAGAACACTGCACCACATTGGACAATACCATTACCCCACAACTGATACATACACACACTGACCACAACACTACAAAAAACACCGACACACATACCCAGAACCCTTTGCACCCAGAAACTTTGTTAGAAGGAGGCAAGAGCACACTGAAAGAAGGCACTGTATCTAGATATCACAGGCACTATCACACTGAACACGCATCACACAACACACCACTGCACACAGACACCACAAACCACACGCACATCCCATTACCCAAACTCACACCAACAAACAGCACACCCAGCATCCCTGCACAACTCCCCCCCCCCACCCACAACCCAACCACCATGGCATCACAGACAAGAAGCTGAGCATAATGGTCGATGAAATCGTCAGATTGGAGCTGCAACTGTTTGGAGCACAGGTCCAGCAGACATCCATTGCCTGGAAAACGGCTTATGGCAGAGGATAGTCGTCAGGGTGAATGCTGTGGGGAACCATCCATGCAAAAGGGAGGACATTAGGAAGGGGTGGAATGACTACGGGGAAGGTACAGGCCATGGCTTTCAGGCACCAAATTGCCATCATGAGGACTGGTGGTGGTCTCCCACCGCCTCCCCCAGAATTATCATTGTGGGAGGAGAAGGTCTTGGCCATCCTACACCCAAAAGGGCTGATGGGAAATACCTAGTGTACAGGACCCTGGTAAGTCAACTACTCACCCTGGCCAACATGTCCCCGTGCACAGCATGTACCCCCACCACCCTCTAACTCCGTCACACCACCCTGACGTGCACAAATCCACCATGGACCCAATACCCACCCTTGCATGCCACAACTCTCTACTAACATAATTTCCTCACAGGCCCACCTAGTCCATGGATACCTTGACACTGCAGCATGTACCACAACTACCACAATGCAGCACTCACTACCCTTGCTTAACTGCTACATCCACTTCACATATCTGCACTTTAACGTTAAACCATGTCATCCCCCTTCACCAAAAAGTATTTGAATGTACAAGGCAATGACAGTAGCAATACAAATATAAACTGTTAGAAATGGGGTCTTTGGTTGGCAGTTAGGTTACCCCCTGTCCAAGCAAGGACCCTCACTGTAGTCCAGGTAAGTCACACACAATCCAAAATATCCTGTGCCCACCCTCTGGTAGCTTGGCACTGAGCAGTCAGGCTTAACTTAGAAGGCAATGTGTAGAGTATTTGTGCAATAAATTATGCAATAACACAGTATAGCACCACAAAAATCCACCACACAGTGTTTAGAAAAATATATAATATTTATCTGGTAAGATGCAGGTCAAAACAATCAAAAGGCAATAAGCATACGTTCAGATATCACTGTAAAAATGATATAAAGTGTCTTTAGTCTCTTAAAAACAATAAATGTCTCTTGCAAGCACAAATTACCTGGTTTGAATTCACAATCTCCGCAAGGGACCGCAGAGGAGGCGATGTGTGGAAAACGGGGAGGTGTGGGTCGGTTTCACTCCTTCGCACACAGACTTGCTCTGTTATTTTATACGCAGGGGAAGACTTTGTGTAGATTTCCAGTGTGCAAACTTGGATCCTCTTCAGATTGCGGGGTTTTCGGACGCCCCGGGGATGATGCATGGAATACTGGGCTTGCAGAGCGAAGTCACAGGTGCTGCGTCAATCCGGTGGGCGTTGCGTGGAAATATCTACTGCATGGCAGGCGCTACATCGATTCCTCTCTGGAAGTCAAGCTGTGTCGTCCCGGGTCAGCTGTACATCGATCCGGTGGGCCGTTCGTCGAAGTTCCTGTCGCCACACTGGTGCTGCGTCAATCTTCTCGTTGGGAAGTCAGGCTGCGTCGTTCCGGTTCAGCGTGAGGTGAATTTTTCACCCCGATGCAGGCTGTGCATCATTTTAGCAGGCTGTGCATTTAATTTTCACCCCACAAGGAGTCCAGTTGTAGGGGTTAAGTCTTTCTGGTCCTGAGACTTCAGGGAACAGGAGGCAAACTCTATCCAAGCCCTTGGAGAGCACTTCTCAGCACAGCCAGACTGCAGCAAGGCAGCAGGACAACAGCATGGCAGCAGTTCCTCTCAGAAAAGCAGTCCAGGTGAGTCCTTTGGGCAGCCAGTCAGTTCCTCTTGGCAGGTCTGGTTCAGGGATTCTTCACCAGCAGGTTTCCTGTCCAGAAGTGTCTGTGAGGTAGAGTGTCAACCCCAATAAGGGTCTAATGTCTGTGGTTTTGGGTGG
Organism: Pleurodeles waltl; assembly: GCF_031143425.1. Taxonomy (NCBI): domain Eukaryota; kingdom Metazoa; phylum Chordata; class Amphibia; order Caudata; family Salamandridae; genus Pleurodeles; species Pleurodeles waltl. The sequence goes on along the minus strand of NC_090438.1, from coordinate 326,515,310 downwards.
CCTTCTTATACCCATTTTGGCCTTTGAAGTAGGCTTACTTCAAAGGAAAGTCTCACTTGTTTGTGAAAGCCTGCCTTGCCCAGACAAGGCCTCAGACACACACCAGTGGGTTGGAGACAGCATTGTGTGAGGGCAGGCAAAGTCCTTTCAGGTGTGAGTGACCACTCCTCACCTCCCTCCTAGCACAGATGGCTCATCAGGATATGCAGGCTACACCCCAGCCCCCTTTGTGTCATTGTCTAGAGAAAGGTGCAAACAGCCCAACTGTCTAACTAACCCAGACAGGGAATACGCAAACAGACAGAGTCACAGAATGGTTTAAGCAAGAAAATGCACACTTTATAAAGGTGGCATTTTCAAACACACAATCTTAAAACCAACTTTACTAAAATATGTATTTTTAAAATGTGAGTTCAGAGACCCCAAACTCCACCTGTCTATCTGCTCCCAAAGGGAATCTTCACTTAAATCATATTTAAAGGTAGCCCCATGTTAACCTATGAGAGGGATAGGCCTTGCAACAGTGAACCCTGAATTTAACAGTATTTCACTGTTAGGACATATAAACACATTACTATATGTCCTACCTTAACCACACACTGCACCCTGCCCTTGGGGATACCTAGGGCCTACCTTAGGGGTGTCCTACATGTAAGAAAAGGGAAGGTTTAGGCCTGGCAAGTGGGTACACTTGCCAAGTCGAATTCACAGTTTAAGACTGCACACATAGATTCTGCAGTGGCAGGCCTGAGACATGATTACAGGGCTCCTCGTGTGGGTGGTACAACCAGTGCTGCAGGCCCACTAGTAGCATTTGATTTACAGGCCCTGGGCACCTCTAGTGCACTTTACTAGAGACTTACTACTAAATCAAATATGCCAATTATGGAGAAACCAATCAACAATAAAATGTACATAGAGAGCATATGCACTTTAGCACTGGTTACCAGTGCTAAAGTGCTCAAAGTTCTAAAGCCAACAAAAACAGGTCAGAATAGGAGGAAGGAGGCAAAAAGACTGGGGATGACTATGCAAAAGGGAAAATTCCAACAGTGTGACAAACATTCAACTGTACATATGGGTCGTTCAAATGTTCTATAATTTCACTGTTTGCATCCTCCATCTCTGCATGTACTATAGTAGTACACAGTGATCTTATTGGCACTGTATTTGGGTAATGACAGGTATGTTTTATTAACTTTACAATTGCTTTAATTGCAACATCAGTGTATCTCCGTTCCATGTGTACTCCACACATTCCTGTCATTTAGTTTGTGTGCAGAGTTCCTCTAAGGGCACATTTGTTTAATCTTGTCTGGACTGATGTGGTTGGATAGGGTTGAATTGAAGGGTTGGTCGTTTAGCCACTTGACAGGTATGTAGGAGTTTTCAATCAGGTGTATGGGCTGCAGGTATGAGGTGATCGCTGATAAGTTTGGGTATTGCTTGCATGACTCTATTGTTCATGACAGCAAAATAGTTTCTTGTTTTCCCAGCAGGGGCTAATGTGTGTATAGTTTGTATGTGAATTGGATGTGTGGGTTATCACCATTTCCTCCTTTGTTTCTCCGACTTTCCTTCTCTCTCCACCTCTGTTTATGTGTGCATTAGCATCATCTGGCGAAGGCGGAAGGGTACCGGCGAGTGGGGAGGCAGCAGCCCACGGGACCCAGGAGGCTGGAACCAGTGAAGCCAAGGAGACCAGGGGGATGGAGGGCGAGGGGAGCCCCACGGGGGAGACTGGAGCAACCATCACATCTGATACAGATTCCTCCTCCGATGATGGCTCCCTGGCAGTGGTGGACCCATCTGGGACCACGCCAGCACTATCCTTGTCTGCCACCGCCTTACCAACACCGCCCTTCCTGTAACTCCCCACCCAGTCAGCCCTGCTGCCCTCAATGAGGAGGCTGTTGACATTCGGAGACCCATCTCTGTGGGGCACAAAACTATTGGGAATGCCATCCAGGGGCTCTCATCCCAGATGCAGCAGTCCAGTGCGTTCATGGAAGGCATTCACGGTGTCTTATCTGATCTACAGAGATCGTTTCAGGCTCTGGCCTCCTTGTTGATGGCAGCCAGTGTCCCTTCATCTTCCGCCCCCCCTTCAGTTACCTGTTCACAATCCATAACCCCTCTCCCTACACCCATCCAGGGCACACCTGTAGACCAGCATACACCCACTACAATAGACAAGGTACACAAAGACAGACATAAGCAACACAAACTAACCCACAGGCATGCACACACACAACACACATCTGCATGCACAACAACAGACACTTCCCACACTGCCTTCCTTACAGTCACATCCCCACTCACACCTGCCAGCACTGCATCATCACACACTGGTCCTGCTAGCATTCCTGTCATACCCTCAATCACCACAACAGCAGACTCAGACACCCACCCCACACACCACATCCACACTCACCACGACTACCTTCTCTGCCACCCACAGCACATCCACCTCACTTGCACACACCACTCCAACATTCACTCACACGTCGCTCATTCCCTCTCCCTGCTTCTCTACCTCCCTCCTCCCAATGAATGCACACACACCCACTCACCAGTGCAAAGACCCCCTCCCAAGCCCAAACCGAGACACGCCCCTGCCAAATTCAAGCCAGCCCCACCACTCCCAAATCCCTGAGGTGCCTGCTTGTCCCATTGATGTCCTTATGACATGGAGGCCTATTAGCTGTCAGGAGTCAAGCTGGGGCCATAATATATAGACAATGTATCCTGCATTACCGGACATTGGGCTTGTCATTTGGCACATTTTGTATATAGTTTATTTTTTATATTTTGTTTAAAATATAAATCCGCCCATGTTGCTGTGCTTGGCAAGTTGAGATGCGTGTCCTGGTTTCCTTCTACATGGTAGAGTGTCATCTGTGTGCAAGGTGGGTGTGGTCTGTGTTTGGGTTGTCTGTTTTGTTGCATGCACTGGGTAGATAGGTTGTACCATGTGCATGTTGTTATGTGTCTGATTGCTTGCTTGTGGGATTGTATGGGGTGTTGTGTGCATCTGTGTGTATGGTGCTGCATCTCTGGATTTCCTTGTAGGTTGGTTGTACGTAATGTCACCTGTGTCATTGTTTGGATGTGTGTTAACTCTATTGATTGTGTATTTTTGCTACATACAGTTTACGATGTGTGTCTGTGTTTCACTACGTGTCTGTCTATGTATGCGTTGAGGTGTTTGTGGTCTAGTTGTCATTGTGTGGTTATGGGGTGTTGTGTATGGATGTGTATGACTGTGTTGCTGATGTTTGTGTGAGTTGTACTGTATGTTTGGTACGTATCTGCTTGGCTTTGTGTGTGTATTGGGTACTTGGTTTTGACGTGTTTTGTGTGTGCCTGTGTGTGTGGCCTTCACTGTCTGTGAGGGGAATGTGTGTTATGTGTGGGAGTGTATCGCTGTCATTTCCCCCGATCTGTGCTAGGCGTACATACGGTCGTTGTCTTCATCGGTATTGCTGACCCTGAAGGTGTATGGTGAGATACAATGCTAAGACTAGCAGTACGTTTGCCATGTGCCTGGAGGTGGGTGTCTCCTTTTGTACTTTCTGTTTCCGTCAGGATTTTCGTCACGGCCAGCCCGCCATAGATATTCTGGCAGTTTGGTGACTCGGAATGTAGTGGGCGGGACATTGCTTTCCGCCGGTCTGTAGTTGCCTACCGGCGCCAGATGCTGCTCGTCGGCGGTGGCGGTACTGGCAGTCAGTTGTCTGTGTTGCATTGGGTTCACCACCTTACTCGTTATATGGCAGTCTACACTGCCACCCTGGCAGCGGTCACAACACCGGTTACCTCTAAACTCAGAATGACCACCTGAATGTAATGCTTCATTTTGCAAAGAAAACATAAACTTTGATTAACGCCACTCTGTAAATACCCACTCACAGTAAGAGTATTTACCAGGTTGGTCTTACAGATCAAGAATAGTGACATAAGTGACATAAGTGCTGTACACTTCCCACCACAGCACTGCCTGCAGGCCAGTTTTTAACAAGGCCAGAGTTGCTACTGCCAAGATTCAGGCCAGTGGCTTGAAAGACAAACATAATGGGTGAACTCACAAAGGTAAGTTTGCTTCTTTAGGTCTATGCACATGTAGATCTATTCCTACACCATGGTGTACTTTGTATTTTGCTACTGGGAGCATAAAGTGACTTAAACTGTATTTACTAATAATCTCTACAACTCAGGAGCCATAAGGCAACGGACCATAGAGGCAAGTAAGGAAATAAAAAAACTGCAACTCTAAACTCTAATTATTTTTATTCTCAATTACATTTAGATTTGGGTATTAGTAATGACAGTTTGGGTTCAATTTTAAAAGCTTATTAATCATTATTTCTCAAATCTTTTTTTTATTAAATCAAGTACAAATTACAGAACAAAGCATGTGCCATAAAAATCTGATCCTTTAACTAATTCTAAATCATAAAGTACATTAGGCTAAATAATTTATATTAAATCTCTTAATTTAGCAGTTACAAAAATTCAGCAACGTATTATTGTCTGAGTCAGAGAATTATCAAAGGATAGAATCTAAAATAGCAAAAAGGAACAAGCCTCTGAATCTGTCTAGCAGCTAAGGCTGTTCAACTGTGAATTAGAAGAATCTGCAGGCCAAGGCAAAAACAGGAGAGTCTCTCTATAAAATCAGTATAAAGTAAAAGTTAGAATTTTCTAAACTTTCACTGGGACAATGATACAAAAATGTTAGCAATTTCACATGTAAAATCTTCTTCTGACCAATAGGAAGACTAGGGCTCCGTGATACAGGACAGTTTTCCTTAAGATAGTAAATTCTAACAGAGTGTTTTACATGCAAGGTAAATTTAACTAAACGTTTAACTAAGCTGCAACATTCAATAAGGTTCCCATTTTTTGGGATGAAATAAATAAAAATAACAGTCATGTAAGTTTTAGGTATGAGCACATTATGTCATCTCCATTCTTAAATGTCTTTACACTAGAAGTCTATTTATAAAGAAACAAGTGTCAAGATTAGTAAAGCTAGTTAGAAATTCCAGTGCAGGTCAAGCAGTTAAAATGAAAAGAAAATATTATTTGTTAGCATAGAAAGTTTGCATCATGAAAAGGTATGCAAATAGTCATGAGATAAACATTTCAGCTGAGTTATAGCACTTTGGAACTCACCAGCAATATCATTTTTTTGTCAAATGCATATCGTGCAAGCTTTAGAAAGAAAGTTCACGTTTAATTTGCAGAGTTTATTTTGGCCTGCAATTCACTCTTATGAGTTGTTCTTAATACATTTAATTTTTTTATTAAAGTCTCTAGCACTACTCATCATTTCCAGGTAGTGATTTACACATAGACGTAGACTTAAGTGTTTCCATCCACTTAAGTGAGGGAGTTAAGCCATCTAAAGTGACTTTTATGAGTGTAAAGTTGCAATCAGTAGCTTACACGTGTTTGTGGAGATATTATCAAGGGAGTGGCAAACTCCCTGTAGAAAAAAAAGTACATTTAATAAAGTTTTTTTAAACAAAATAAATACAATTAATTGAAATTGAAATAAAAATATTAAATACATTTAAATAAATAGTACCAACCTATTGCTTCTTAAAGTAAAACGTTCAACATATTACCACCTCCTCCTCAAAATAGCTTTGTATTAAATTCTAAATGAATTTAAATATATTAATTTTACAAATATTTAGGAATGAGACACCCTAAAATCACCCACTCTGTCATTTTTATTTTTGTTTACTTTGTAACACATTTGGTTATGTTAAGTTTTTACACATTATAAACTAAGTAAAAAATATAATTCATTTTTTCCATTTTACTTTATCATTAACTTTATCATTATATTAGAATGAGATTTCACATTAATTATAATGACATTTTTTAACTTCAAATATGTAGGGAAATTTTTTACAACTTTAGAATTAAGTTACATTGATTTACATTATTTTTGAGGTGGTGTTAGTGTTGTTGCTTGCCACCATTGTTTCTATTGCAGCGTGTTGCAGTATCAGGGGTTGGCATTAGTATTTCTTGACTTATCACAAAGCTGCACTGGACTACATTTAGGCCTGGTTTGTCATTAGTAGGCATGCAGTAGAATTAGAAGTGTATTTTGTGACTAGCAACTGTCTTACTATTTTGTTGGAGCTTGCTGAGATCTCCTCACATGTACACCCACATTTTCGTATTAAATGTGGGAGAGACAGGTTGAAGGGCTGGAAAATGGGGGATACTTTCTGAATGCAAGGGGTTTTAGCAGGAATAAGAAGGTGTTAAGGGACAGTTAGGAAAGGTTTTAATGAAGGACATGCACACACACACAAAAGAGTAAGCTCAGTGATATTCACAAACGCGCTTCTAAAGTTAATACAGCCAAAAAGAACCTCAAACACTAATAAATGTACTGTAGCTCAGACCTTAATTAACTCCAGCAACATACAGGGCCCAACACTCATACTGCAACAGCCTCCCGTAGGAGATAGTGTCTCACAAAACCACCCGAAAGGAAATAATTTTAAATTAATTCATTTAGACAGCCCAAAATGTACATCACTCTATTTAAATGATAAAAATAAGTTGCATAGCAACTACAAATAAACACTAGTTCATTTTAAAATATTTAATAACTTTTTTAAATGTAAAAATAAATGTAACTTTGAATTTGTCAAAAAGAATTACATGGATTTTTATTCCTTCAATACATAACTACAAGCATTTTACAAAATGTTTTAAATTTTATTTAATATAGTTAAATTAATTAAATATTTAATTCAAATTCCGTTAACAATGCTGTTGCATTATTACTTGTTATACTTTCTTTCAAATTTCAATTAAATGGGTTTACAATTGTATTTGTCTAACAAATTGTTACTCATTCATTTATAAACTTTAAAAAACCTTTACCTACACTTTACAATAATAAGACCTCCACTGCAGTGGTGTATATCTCCACTCTGGGTCAGAGATCATTGACAATGCACCAAAAGTTATAAGTAGTAACTTTACACCTCTTAATTAGGCTCCAACTCCTGGTTATAGAGGTTGGTGACTTGTAGGCCTAATCTACATGAGCAAATTGTAACTCACAAAAAGTAGTACATTTATTACAAAGTGGTCCCCTAAATTTCAATGTAAGGGGAGTCTGGAATTGGGGCAGAGATTAACCTACAAAAAAAGAGAGGTGGAGATCCCCATGCATAGGCTGTGAGTTGCATTTTGTATTACTTGCGTAGTCCCCAAATGCTTTTTGTGGACTGGGCCCATATTGTGCAGCAACATGTGCAGCAATATATGAATCCATTGAGCTATTAAATGAGTCTGAAACTTTTAAAATGTGCTTATCATGTTTTTTGATTTAACAAAATTATCTTTTGAAATAATTAACAAATAATGAAACCTTCTGAGCCTTTCCCTCTTGTATTTAAATGTTATTTATTTTCATCAGACTGTAGCACTTCAGTGGCTATATTGCCTAAAGGCCATTCATAAAAAAATGAAAATATTGATTTATACATTTTGTGATACCCACCTGCCAGGACCCAAATACTGTTATTCAGGGCTTTATGAATAACGTGGTGTGGACACAGTCATTTGCTGTGTACCCCAGGCTCCATATGTGATAAGCAGAACAATTTTCTTGATTAGGTGACCTAAAGTATCTCTATTTAGAATGTTTCACAACATAGACTGCTTGTCAAGAGCACAGTGATAGAGAGTGACAAAGCACTTTAGGGTATTTGGGACCAAACCCTTACCTCGGAAGCCAATAACCAATTCTCACAATAAAGATGTACAATTAGGTTAAGCATTGTGGGTGTGGCATCATTCTTGTATGAATCAGAGATGTTTCAAATGCTCTGCTTGCCAATCAGGGCCACTCTAATATTATAAAATGACTATATCTATTAGCAGCACACAGGTAAAAGAAAGAAATAAAGGCACATTTTTATAGAGGACTTTAAATTACAAATTTGAGCATGGCTCTTATAGAAGAGACCTATTACATAGAGTGTTAATTTTCACTCATTCCAGACACATACTGCAACTATGAGTAAAACCTATAGTAATATGAACCTCAAAACATCAACAAAGAACACCAGCCTTCAACTTCAATTTTTTATACCAATAAGAATCCTAATTCTTGGTCATCCATGCAATCTGTCCTTCGAGCTCATATTTAACAGGTATCTGAAATGTGGATTCTTCCAGTCTAAGGGCCACTTCCAAGTTGTGCCATCCCATGAATATTAAATTGGCCTTTTTCTGCAGTGCACCTCTTATTCCCTTGAATATATTTTTTTTTTTTCATTTTGCTTGCAATAATTTTCACAGAAGAGGAATTGATCTACAATCCTTTGAGATAATGCTCTAATATTTTAGATTATACAAAAAGACATATGTTAAATATTTAGAAAACAGCTGCCAAGTGGAAAAGTAAACTCCCATAACAACATTAAGGGGCTTATTATGAGTTGGTAGACTGAAACATCCGTCCAACAATCTCTCAATGGGGAGGTTGCCGCAGTGCTGGAGACTTCTCCGCTGGCCCCATTATGACTTTCCCACTGGGCTGACTGGTGGAAACCAAGGTTTCTGCCGGTCAGCTCAGTAGGAAATGTGCAGCAGCATTGTTGCTGGCTCATAATAGAGCCGGAAGCAATGCTGCCGCAAACAAGGGGCACCAACACACACGAAATGTGCACTATCTGCACAGGGTGCTGGTCAGGTGGGCCCCTGCACTGCCTATGGGCATGGACACTGCAGGCCCTCCCATGCCCCAGGCACTTTTTGTCCACCAGCCTTTTCATGGAGGTCAGACTGCCAAGAAAAGGCTGGCAGAGAACAAGGGCTGTACTGAGTTCAGCGCCGCCCTGGCTCATTACAACCAGGACAGCCGTCAGCCTGTATGGGTCACTGATCCTGGTGGGGACAGCGGTAGGTTGGTGGGTCTGCCTGCCACCCTCTGTAGGAAAGTACCATCTTTCTTGGAATGTTACCCCCAATTTTACATGTATGTCAGTATGTTTTTGCCTGTCTCACTGAGATCCTGCTAGCCAGGACCCCAGTGTTCATAGTCTGTGGCCTAAATGTGTATGCCTGTGTAGTGCCTAACTGTGTCACTGAGGCTCTGCTAATCAGAACCTCAGTGCTCATGCTCTCTCTGCCTTTAAATTTGTCACTATAGGCTAGTGACTACATTTACCAATTCTAATTGGCATACTGGACCCCCTTTTATAAGTCCCTAGTATATGGAACCTAGGTACCCAGGGCATTTGGGTTCCAGGAGATCCATATGGGCTGCAGCATTTCTTTTGCCACCCATAGGGAGCTCAGACAAACCCTTACACAGGACTGCTATTGCAGCCTGTGTGAAATAATGTACACGTTATTTCACAGCCATTTTCACTGCACTTAAGTACCTTATAAGTCACCTATATTTCTAACCTTCACTTGCTGAAGGTTAGGTGCAAAGTTACTAAGTCTGAGGGCACCCTTGCACTAGCAAAGGTGCCCCCACATAGTTCAGGGCCATTTCCCCGCATTATGTGAGTGCGGGGACACCATTACACATGTGCACTACATATAGGTCAATACTTATATGTAGCTTCACAATGCTAACTCCGAATATGGCCATGTAACATGTCTAAGATCATTGAATTGTCCCCCCTTTCCAAATCTGGAATTGGGGAGCCAATTTAATGCATCCTGGGGTCTCCACTATGGACCCCCAGTACTGCCAAACCAGCTCTCTGAGGCCTGCAGTGCAGCCACAGCTGCTGCCACCTCACAGACAGGGTTGGGCCCTCCTGGGGTCTGGGCAGCCCAGTCCCAGGAGGCAGAACACAGCATTTCCTCTGAGAGCAGGGTGTTACAACTTCTCCCTTTGGAAATACGTATTACAGGCTGGGGAGGGGTAGTCTCCCCCACCCTCTGGAAATGCTTTGAAGGGCACAGATGGTGCCCTCCTTGTATAATCCCGTCCACACCAGTTTAGGAAACCCCAGTCCCTGCTCTGGCATGAAACTGGACAAGGGAAAGGGGAGTGACCACTCCCCTGTCCATCACCACCGCAGTGGTGGTGCCCAGAGCTCCTCCAGTGTGTCTCAGACCTCTGGCACCTTGTTTTCAGAAGGGGTGAGGACACTCTGGGGGCCTCTGTATGGCCAGTGCCAACAGCTGACGTCAGAGACCCCTCCATACCTGGGTAGATAGCCATTCCTCTTCTGAGGGCTATTTCGGGTCTCTCATGTGGGCTTGTCATCAGATTAAGACTTGCAAGAATCCACCAGGACTCCTCTGCACTTCTCTCTTCAACTTCTGCCAAGGATCGACCGCTGACTGCTCAAGGATGCCTGTAAAACTGCAACAAAGTAGCCAGAAGAGTACCAGCAACATTGGCGCCTAATCCTGCTGGCTTTCTTAACTGTTTCCTGGTGGTGCATGCTCTGGGGGCTGCCTGCCTTCACCTTGCACTGGAAGCCATGAAGAAATCTCCTGTGGGTCAACGGAATCTTCCCCCTGCTCCAGCCAAAACCAAACCAAACTACAGCTTCACCGGTACTCTGGGTCCCCTCTCATCTTGACGAGCGTGGCCCCTGGAACACAGGTGGTAGACCCAAGTGACCCGGACTGTCCAGTGGTCCAACTGTCCAAATTTTGAGGAGATAAGTCCTTGCCTTCCTTCCCCAGACAGTAATCCTGTGCACCGTGTGATCTGCAGCTACAAGGGCTTCTGTGCACATTTCCAAGAAATCCTGCATGCACAGCTGAGCCTAGGTCCCCAGCACTCTGTCCTGTGATGCTCAGCTCCCTGAGTTGACCTCCGGTGTTGTGGGACCCCTTTATGCAGTGCTGAGATGACTGCTGTGTTCAGTCTTCTTGAACCCATGTTTAATTACTTCTATGTGTGCTTCCCACTTTTCAGTGGGCTCTCTATGTTGCTGTGGGCCCCCCCTGTCCCCCCTCCTGAGTGGCGACATACTGGTCCTTCCTGGGCCCAGGCAGCACCCTTTTACTTCAGCTGCGACTCTTGCAGGTAACAAGGCTTGTTTGTGGTATTTTGCCAAAGAAACAACACTGCATCCTCCAGCATGCTGTGGGACATCTTTTGCACAAAGCAGAACCTCCTACCTCCTTTCATTGGAGCAAAGCCAGCATTTTCTTCCTACTGGAGGCAGCCATTTTGCACCTTCCTCCGGGGTTTAGTGGGCTCCTGCCCCCCTGGGCACTTTAGCGACTCTGGGACTTGGTCCCCTTCCTTTACAGGTCTTTAGGTCCAGGAATCCATCTTCAGTGCTTTGCAGTCTGTTGTGGTCCTTGCAAAATCCTTTATCACGACTTTAGTGTGTTTTGGGGGAAATAGTAGTACTTTACTCCTGCTTTCCTGGGTCCTGGGGTGGGATCTCCTTTACACCCTTGGTGTTTTCCCACACTCCCAGCGACCCTCTACACACTACACTTGCCTAGGGGTGCATTCGTGGTTCGCATTCCACTTACTTACTATGTGGTTTGTGTTGCCCCTAGGCCTATTGCATCCTAATGTGTTTTTACAATATGTACACTACTTTCTGACTGTTTTACTTAACTGATTTGGTTATTTGTGTATATTTTGTGTATGTTACTTACCTCCTAAGGGAGTATATCCTCTGAGATATTTTGGCATATTGTCACTAAAATAAAGTACCTTTATTTTTTTAGTAACTATGAGTATTGTCTTTCTTATGATATAGTACCTATATGATATAAGTGGTATTGCATGAGCTTTGCATGTCCCCTAGTTCAGCTTTGGCTGCTCTGCTATAGCTACCTCTATCAGCCCAAGCTGCTAGAACACTACTACACTCTACTAATAAGGGATAACTGGACCAGGTTTAAGGTGTAAGTACCATTGGTACCCACCACAAGCCAGGCCGGCCTCCTACACCCTCACAGTGTGGCAGTCTAACCGCCAAAGCCGCTATAGTCCGACCGCCACAGCAATGGCAGTCCGAACGCCACTGCAAGGCTGGCGGTCTTTCGCCCACCAGCCTCGTAATATGGCCTTAAATCATTTGTTTATAGAATCTTCCATACTGGTCTACAAAGAGCCCTTCCCAAAAAATGAAAATCCGGTAATGACTTTCACAGCATTGATAACACATTTTTTCCAAAGAATAAGAATAACCACATGTTTTTCCACATGTTCAGGTTAGACAGTCCTTTTATTTCACTGGGAATTACCCCAGTGGGTTGGAATCCTTAGAGTCTGGTTTTGAAAGGCCAGGGCTTCTCCTGGAGGCTCTGTTAGTTTCCCCAGCACCCAAAAAGGTTACCTACTGCAGGCACTAGTAGGCTTCAAGACAGAAAGAGAGGAAATGAGAAAAGTAGAGAGAAATCGATAAAGACAGAGAAAAGAAAACGGGAGAAAGGATGGATGGAAAGGGAATGATTGCATGAGGAGACCAAGAGAGGGGGCTGCGTTGATCATTTTTTCAGGGCTACTTTCAGTTTTTCATTCTTGCCTTGCACACTTCAAAGGACCTCCCCCGAGGCTGGACTCGGAGGTGCCATAAGTGTTATACCTCCACAAAGAATCAGAAACAAAAGAAATATGCTATTGCACTGGTCTCCAACATGTAACTCATGGCATACATTACATCGCTACCTTCCTTCAAGTACTTTATTGATGTGGTGTGTACACCAGTATGTCTTTCAGAGTGTCTGGAAATAAATTGTTATGGAATCCAGGCACAAAAGCTGGAGGAGACTATTACCACTCACCTCCCTTGCCTTTGTATGGGAGACACTTGGGGAACTGAAACAAAATGACTTGGAGGGGGTTAGGATGGTATCACCAGGGAATATACCCTGTTTAGAAGAATTTTTAGTCATTAGACTATCTGAGTTGCAGTTTCCACAAATATCTTGTTAAAGCTAACATTCTTCTACCTGGGTTACAAAGTTTGTTGACTTAAGAATTCGCCCTCCCAAGAAGCTGGAAATGGTAATAACAGGGTGGCAGAAATAGGAACATTCTCTAGTGTAACCTGGTGGCAACAACGTTTAATTAGCACATCTGATCCCTTGCTTTGCCACAGAGAGTTCACACAACCAAAAGCTAAGCTCAGTGCCAGACTTTGTATCTCTTTCCTGGACGCTTTTAGAAGGGATTGAAATCTTACAACAGACTTTTCAGATGAACTCTTGATCCTACTTCCAGTGCAAAGAATGTCTATACCTTAGCCTGTTAGGATGAAGCTCTAACAATAAAAGACCCTAAATCGTTTTTTATTCCTATCTTTCAACTATTGCAGGGTTACTATTTTTTATAAGATGAAAGACCAAGATTTATAAAAAGCAAGAGTCAAGATTGGGAGGAATGCTCCCATGGTTCAAGTTAGATTCTGGTTTGCCCTTGCTGCAGTAAGTAGGGCCCTTTGCTCTCTTGAATCACCTCTCTGCATCTCTTTCTCACCCTAGTAGGGCTCACCACTTTAAGATTAGAAATTGCTCAGGGAACTCTCCATCCTTCCTCAGATAGACAGCTGAAATAGCCGGTGCACTCTCAGAAGAATCACGTTGACAAACCATTGTTCCTAAAGCATTACTGTTTTTATGGAGCAGCCACACCCATGATTCCTGAAGTCTTATAGGAGTTTTATTCTTCCACAAAATACTATTTATACTAAAGTGTCTCCTGGTACATCTTTCTTTAGAAACAATTGCCTCCCAGACCAACACACCCAACCCTACATAGGTTGTGTAGTCCTTTTGAGCAGGCCTGTGACTAAGTGTCATTCTATGCATCTGACTCAATGATGTTCAGTAAGCAAGTGAACAGAGTCTTCTCTGTGGGTCACGTGGAATCCAGTCATAAATGCTGCACCTGCCTGCAACATTGCAGGTGCCAGTGCTACGTATCTTAGATTCGTCATAATAGTGGCCAGTTGAGCAGATGTTGGAGCGGCAAGCTTACATGCTCATATACACACACAGCGTGTGGCTGATGTTGTGGAACGTGCAGCATGTCTAAATATTATGCAGCAGCAATGCCACATGGTACTTGATCATATTGCAGGCCTTGTGATGTAATTCATACAGTGAATAGAACAGAGACAATTGAAAGAAAATTTGCAAGAAAGGAAATATGTAAGCCTGGTCCCTGGGCAGACTGGAAGTCTAGAAAAGCAGAGGTCATGGTGGCAGTACAGACATGTGACTGACTCATGTTCCATGGGATGGGTCCATGCAGATTTCAAGCATCTGTGTGCATGTGTCAGTGTGTGCACATTCATGTGCTCTGTTTTGCGTCTGTATGAGTCTACTAGGCATATGAGAGTAATACATAGGCATGTATACAAGATCAAATCTATCAATGATAACCAGGTATGTTTATGGGTACCTTTTTTTATTGATCTAGCAAAAAACAATACATGATCTCAAAGAGAAATCACGTTCATGAATCTGGTTAGAGTTGCCTTCCTAACATCGATAGACCAATTGCTAAGAAAGAAAGGAGAAAAGAAAAAGAAAGCAAGTTCATGTAAAGCATCCCAACATGTCCAAATTCTAATTTTTTTTAATGAATCAATTCTTGCTGCATACAAAGTTTCATAAACTTTTCCCCTTGTAATTGTTGTGAGTCATTGGCCGAAAGTTAGAACTTCTGTAGGTTTGCGATTGGCTAAAAGCAAATATCTCGCAACCAGGGTGGCAGTGAAAAAAACCTGCTATTACCCAATAGAGAGATCTTGATACTGTTAACTTACACCAAACAGAACTTCATAGACATTGGGCACTAGGTTTGAATTTGATTTTTGACTAATTAACAAGAATATCTCTTTCCAGAAGTTATACAGTAGAGAACAAGTAAAATCCATGTGAAGTCAATCTCCCTTTTCATCGCTGCATCTATAGCATGCTCACAAAACCTTTGGATGCATTTTATTAACAAACAGTGGAGTATGATGCAACATCCATCTACTAACAAAGGACATTCGCTTACAATTTGGTTTCGGGGTTCAGTTGGTTGGAAAATCTCCATTGGGACTCATCGATCTTACAACAAGTTGTGGATGCCATTTTTTGTAAGAAAGCAGGTACAACCTCTTCAAACAGTTTCTGATGTAACATATGATACCTATTGCCTTCACCCTTTAAACGTGATACAAGAAAAGCTTTGCTAATGCTTTTGGCTACCTCCTTGTCTCTTGCTTTATAACCACTACAAAAATTCCTAATTTGAATAAAAGTGAACCACAATTTAGGACTCATAAGGGGATACATGCCTAATGATTAATTCCCTTGAATAAATGAATTAGTTTAAAAAACAAATAGATTACCAAATCCAAGACTGTCCCATTGGCTGACAGTAAGAGCACTCAAGTGTAGCCCTAAAGCAGTGCCATCAGCTAAATGCAAGTGAAGGTGAATTTAGGAACATTGAGCTGTAGCCAAAGCCTATTTAACATTTGGATTATGATGTGTAGAATCTTCTACCTAGACCTTTTCGGGAATGTGGGTATTTTTAAAAACGATTTAAGCTTGGGCCCTGCTTCTTCAATCATCCTATTTAAATAGAAATGGTTATGATAATTGTTAGAGGTAGCAGCTCAAGTTAACATGTCCAAAAAACTGCCTCACAGTACAATTCACTTCTAGAAGAACCAACCCTCCTCTTTCCTGATCAAATGGCAATGCCTGTAAATCGATCCGTGGTTTTTTTCTGTGCTATATAAAATGTCCTAATACTGCATCTATTTCATCAAAAAAAGATTGCCGCACCTTTATCATAAAATTAGCAAAGGCAAATAAAAATAGGGAAAGGACATTATTTTTAACCAATGTGACACAACCAATAATAGTTAATGGTAACTTATGCATTGGTTTAAAAACCTACTCCCCTTCCCTAATGTTGAAACATAATTTAAGGAAAATAGATTGCAAAAAACTTTGGGGTGCTGTTGAATAAAAAGCTTCAGACTTTGTGTGATTAATTTTATACTTTCTCCTGCACAAGTAAATTATTCTATTTTGGAGACTGCGTTTTTGATACTACTTTCTTCCACTGCCAGATATGATTTCATGCCACCTGTAAGCAATTTCAGTTTTGCAACTCGTGTGACCAGAGAAAGGATGCTGGCATCTTGACTAATTGTTCAAGCCAGCAGTTCATTAAATAAGGAAAAAAGGATGGGAGACATGGGGGAACCCTGTTGAGTTCCTTTTCTTGTAATGATTCGTCAAGCTAGTTATGGATTGATTATAATTGTTTCTTCAGCATTTTTGTAAAGGTTTCTCAGTATATGCCCAGAACTGGTTGGAAACTTAAATCTGATCAAAACAGCTAAAAGCACTCCGCAGTGGACCAGATCAAAAACTTTTTCCGCACCTAATGTAATGAGTGCTGTCTTGGTATTTTTAACGGAATAAAACTTGAATGCCTGGATTAAATAATTGGTGTTACTAGAAATCAATCTGCCTCGTAAGAATCTGCTTTGATCTTTGTGAATTACAGCTCGAGCTAATGGGGACAGTCTTTTTGCTAAGATGTTTGTGAAAAATGTGTGATCACTGTTGAGTAAGCTCATGGGTCAATAACAGTGCTTAATTTGTAAATAAAAACGTGCCGGTGCCCAAAGCCCTCCTCTTAATCATGCAGCTGCTGCAATTAAATATGTGAACGTGGAATACTGAGGCAGCATAATCCTAAAGCCATCTCGGGCCTCTTCAGTCAATTTAAAGCCATTCCCTGCCCCTTCAGCTCACTCTGGCAGCTTTCTGCTTTCTCCCATTGTGACGCTTTTTCATTTTTATCTTCCTCTATTTTTCCCATATGTGTCTTTTGCTTGCAGTAAATGCTTGAGGCAGAAAAATAAGTGCTGGCCCTCAAAAATAAGTGCCCGTGCTCCGCACTGGAAACAACAAGCACAAATTAAGCACTGGTCAATAAGAGTTCAGATGTTTCAGAAAGCTAACTATAACACAGCTTTGTTAAATGATGAAGCTTGGATGAGATAGTACACAAAACGGATTGGAGTTCTTAAGCGTGGGAATGGGTTAAACTGGGGACTACAGGTGTAGGGCAGTTAGTTCAATAACTTTATTGTGACTGGGTGATTTGTGACTGCTAGAAGTGAGGCCATGGTGCTGCCTATGCTCCTAAAAAGTAGTGAAAAAACAAAACAACTAAGAACAGCAGCAGCTTGCCATTTGTTGTTCCAGAGAGTCCAGTGTAAATGTGGCAACATTTTGAGTGCAGCTGGTGTGTTCATGGTAAATTTAAACAGCAGAAGGCAAGTAAAGTTGCATAGTGGCACATAGGAGATAGTTTGTTGGACTTGGCCCTTTTTGCATTGCCACCTCTACACATTTTGCATTCACTCTCCTGCTTACTGAAACCTTTTTAGTTGGCTTTACCACTAACTCGTAACCAATGCTGAAGTGCTTGTGCTCTCCGCCTAGAACATGGTGGAATTGGCTTATACCCATTTGGCATAGTTAGTTTACCTGTCAGTCCCTAGTGAAGAGGCACTACCTGTGCCCAGGCATGTAAATTGAATGCCACTAGTGCAGCACTGATTGTACCACCCACTTAAGTAACTCTCAAAAGATATCTGAGGTCTGCCATTGCAGCCTGTGTGTGCAGTTTTAAACTCACATTGTGACCTGGCAAAATAAACCTGTTGCCAGACCAAAACCTCCTTTTTAATGCACATAAGTCACACCAGGATAGGTCCTGGACAGCCATGAGGGAAGGGTGTAGTGTATCTAAAATGTAGGACATGTACTTTCATATTTTACATGTCCTGGTGGTGAAAACTCTTAAATATATTTTTCACTACTGCAAAGCCTACCTCTCCCATAGGAGAACATTGAAGGTAACTTATTACATTTAAGAAGCTGGAAATTCAAAATAAGAACAGGTTACCAGCTCGTGTTTCATGTCTCTGCATTTGTAATGAAAATTCCTCTCTTATGGTAAAGACGGATTTTAAATTACAATTTTTTAAAATGCTACTTTTAGAAAGTTAGCATTTTCCTACCTTAGCCATTTAGGGCCAGATGTAGCAAAGGGTTTGCGCCTCGCAAACGGCGAAAATCGCCGTTTGCGAGGCGCAAAAGCCTCTTTGCTATTCAGAAATGCATATTGCGAGTCGGTACCGACTCGCAATATGCATTTCAGAATCGCAAATAGGAAGGGGTGTTCCCTTCCTATTTGCGTGTCTGAGTGGTATGCAATACCATTTGCGACCGCGTACGCGGTCGCAAATGGTATCGCAGTTACCATCCACTTCAAGTGGATGGTAACCCACTCGCAAATTGGAAGGGGTCCCCATGGGACCCCTTCCACTTTGTGAATGGACCCAAAAATATTTTTTCAGGGCAGGGAGTGGTCCCAGGGACCACTCCCTGCCCTGAAAAAATACCGAAACTAAAGGTTTCAGTTTTTTTTTTTAAGTGCAGCTCGTTTTCCTTTAAGGAAAACGGGCTACACTTAAAAAAAAAAAAAAACTGCTTTATTGAAAGCAGTCACGAACATGGAGGTCTGCTGACGACAGCAGGCCTCCATGTTTGCGAGTGCCTATACTCGCTATGGGGCCGCAATTTGCGACCCACCTCATGAATATTCATGAGGTGGGTCATTGCGACCCCATAGCGAGTTGCAGTCGGTGTCTGAGACACCGTACTGCATACCAATTTGCGAGGTGCAAATTGCGAGTCGCATGGACTCGCACTTTGCACCTCACAAATTGTTACGTTGCTACATCTGGCCCCTGGTGCCTCCACCCTGTCCCTGGGTCACATGATTGGATGTAGCTGACTTTGGGGTCTTGTGTATTCCACCTAGACAGCCAAACACAATAGAGGGACTAGGTATGCTAGGTATGCCTGGATGGACCATCACTGGCAGGAAGGGTGGGCGGAGCTGAGCTCAGCCCTACTTAGAACTGAATAGGCTGTCTTCTTCCGCTACACAAAGGACTGCCTATCTCCTGACGTTAGTCTGGAGCTAAGGCAAGGGAGGCAGGAAACCAGTGCACTTCAAATGGAAACCTCTAGAAGCTTCTCCCACTTGAAAAGAGGCAGCTGGTATAAATATTGGACCTCAGACTCTAACTCTTCCGTGCAGTTCTGGTCATATGCTGACTTCGCCAGGAAGGAGGACTGCTATGCTGCTGAAAGGACTGCACTCTGATGGACTGCTGCCCTGCTGGACTGCTGCCTTGTTGGACTGCTGTCTTGTTGCCCTGCTGCCCTGCTACCCTCCTGCCTGAGTCAGAGGGAGTGGACCTGCACCTGAACCCAGGACTCAGAGAGTGACTCCAAGTGTGAGTCTGCTGGCCTCCTGCTCAGGGCCACAGGGATATAACAGGTTCCCAACCACCTGAACCAGCACCAAGATTCAGCTGCAGTAAGCTCATGAACCCCACATGGTGCCCCTCAGGCCTTTTGACAATTGGAGTGACCTCCTCAGTGGAACTGAATTTAAGTTTTGGGGCTCTTTGTGATCACAAACAGGTCAATTGGGGCCAAAACTTTGTCATTCACACTGCCTGCCAACACAAAGTTCCATCAACCTTACTGGTCATCATGAGTCGGTTGCTAGGTCACTATTTCTTTTTTTTTTAAAGTTCAGGGTCTTTTCATTTCATTGCATCCCATATCAAATGTGGATGCTGTGAATGAACCAGGCAGGTAATGAGCCTTTTAGAATATGACATCATCATGTTAGAAATGTAGTGGCTATAGTGAGGTGAGAGTGCCCTGTTTACACAGATGAGCCTATTTATCAGAACACTGACCAGTGTGATTGTGCTTCAACTCCATCCACATCTCCCTTTGGGCATCCACTTTAAAAGGATATCTACAATTTGTTCTGTTGTTTAGTACCTACACCCAGACTCCGCAAAATTGTACAGCAGCAGCCACCATGCAAATATTAGAGGCTTACATAGCCTCCTGAACCTTTTATATCTCATATGGTGAATGGTGTGCAACGTCATGACCCACAGGTGGCACTAGCACATAGATGTATTGTTGATTTTGTCTTCATGGGCATGTTAGTAGTCCTATAATACCTGTTCACACTGTTCATTTTATAGAATCTGTCCCAATTTGTCCTCCCAATTTGTCTGAAATTACAAGTGTTTCTTATATCACATTGTAGATGTGTTGGGGGATATGTGTGTGTCGTGTCATAGCCATAAAACAATAGCCACGAGGATTTCAACAGGAGGGCAAATAATGTTGCCATTGCAAGATTGTTTCTGAGAGGACATTTGAATGAAAACCTTGCAAAAGCCGCCTCTGCAGCATATCAAACATAAATAAATCCATGTTGACTAATTGTGTTTTTGTTAATGGTTGTACACCTCTAAAATGTATTTAGTCAAATTCGGTGAAGTATTGGTTATTGGAAGCTGTGCAACAGAAAAGCTTGCAGTTACGCTTCTAAGATAACCTTAAGTTTTATTACACTTTATAAATGTAAGCATGGGCAAAACTTACACTTTGGATTTAAGCATTCTGCAGCTGATCTGAATGCTTCCAAGATATGAGGAGATCTGTAATACATAGGTCCTGATTACAAGTGGGTCGTTGTTTTCCGACCCTTGCCTAAACCCCTGTTTGTGCAAGGGTTGGAATTACAACCTTAGCTGCATTTAACACATATATTAATTATCGGATACATTAAATACCTCAACCTTCATTAAATGTTGCCTGTCAAACCTGCTGAAATTTAACAAAGGAAATGTTTACGCTATTTACCACAGCATGTGGATATTGGTGCATAAGCACCAAAATGTGCATGTTATTTCACAGAAGCTTGTTATTAATCCATTTTATCGCACCCGATAAATAGTGTACCATATGGTCTCATTATTTATCAGATGCGATAAATAGCACATACACTTGTAACCAGGGCTTCATAATTTTAATTTAGAATTTCAATTACAAAAATAGGTACAGATTTCATATTCATTCTACAGGGCTAGCCTGAAGTGAAACATACTTTTTCTGAATATGATTGAAGAAATCTGTTGCTTAAGATTCATCTCCTGAATGCAAATATGTCAATTAAACTAAAGTTTTTCATGTTTGCGTCCAGAAAACAGCATACAGTAAGCACCGGCTTGGCAGGTTCAAACTACGCAAATATAAAAAAAAATACAAGGTATACAATTACAAGCATATGCAAACTTGAAGTCCTTTAGAAAGGATGAGCATGTCTACAAAAAAATAAATTAATCTTGTTGTGAACATCATTGCACTGCAATTACAAACATGCAAAACATTAAGAAGCTGACATGATTAGAGGTGAGGCAGTAAGATTTGCATCTGTAGCATGATATTTCACTACACCTACCAATAATTGGTGTGAATATTTCAGCTGGCAAATATAATGCTAGCAGTTGTGATAACTAAGAATGACCAGTGTTGTCATAGTTGCAGCTGTATTGTGTAGTTAAACAGGCACATCCATCTAAGTCTTCCCTTTGTTTTTCTTCTGTCCTCACCCACAGTTCCTGACACCTGGTCTTTTAGTTCAAGTTTTAGTCCACATGTAAGGAGTCTGTATTCATTTTAGGATTCAAACACTACGAAAAATGTTAAATAACAGTATCAAGTTTGGCTTTGGAGATGATATGCTTCTTTTTCAGAAAAGCGTGTTGCTGGTTTTTAGAATTGAAAATGATGCAAACGCATTATGGAACTACATTTTAATGAGAAAAGACAAGTTATTTAATGAGTCAAACGATGGCACTTGGCGCAAATGTTAGGGACAAAACATTTGAATGCAACACATGTCCATGGTTTCGGCTACCTCCTGAATGTGCCTGAGGCAAAGAAATAGCTTGAATGTGGATATTATTAGATGCGCTGATACTCAAAGCTTTTTCCTTACTCGCAAGTGGAGCGCAATTAGTAAAAGTGAACAAATAACATGCTTTGACAGATGTGAATCATCATAATCTGCATTTATGCATACACCAGTAGGGCCCAAACAGCAGGTTGGTGGAAACAAGTGAGTGGAAAAAAAGATGGGAATGTAGGGCTGAGGTCTGGGATAGGGTCAGATCTGGGTTTACTAACGTTCAGCAGAAGTCCCGTCGCCACTCATTTTATGCACTGAGCTGTTAATCTGAACTTGGACCGGACCATGCGTATCATTTTCAATAACCAAATTATTTTTCTGCATAATTCTGACGAGAATGCATTGAAGCTTGTCCTTCCTTATGTTTTGTGGATCAGTTTTACACAACATGCAAAAATCTAAAATTTTCTAGCCATGTTTTCAGTTTTACTGGTGAAAGATACATTCCAACAAAGACGTCTAACTCATTAAAAAGGCTTCTTATTCATTAAGGAAGATAAAAGTATGATATGAGAAACAGACCAATTGGGTATAAGCCAATTCTACTGGGTTTTAGGAAGAAAGCACAAGCACTAAAGCACTGGTTAGCAATTAGTGGTAAAGCCAGCAAAAATGGTTCAGAAAACATGAGAAATGTAAGCAATAAAATACATGAGCAACATAAGCACTAAAATACGTATCCACTAGCCTTACTGTATATGCCCACAATTCTATCCCATATTTTTCGTTCATTGTGCATGTCCCATATATATTTGGTCACATACTATTGCTAGAATTTGCATTCACAATTCATCACTCTATTCCATTGTATAGTTTTGAATTATATGTTTTTGTAGATTCCGAACCAAATTTTAAGAATGTCTAAAGATGGCTTTAGCTGCCTAGCAAGTCTTATGACCTCGATTAGTACTGAGAGAGGAGAAGGCTTTGGATCAACATCCTTAAGCCATCGTCTTTAATGGGTTTATTCATGGAGTGGGCCGACGATCAAGAATGTGCAGTTTACATGATTGTTACGTTGTATTAGTTGAGTTCCCACTAGTTTTTGGTGATCGGGTATCAAATAAGCGACAGTAGATGCTATGTGACCAGCATCTTGTAAATTGTTATTCAAATTTAAAACCTTTCCTGACAATGACATAACATTTCAATTGCTGACTTATAGCTGCTTTGTTTGGGAAGCATTGCTGACTCAATGCCTTAGCCTGTCATATTAATTAATTATCCTTATGTTTTGATGTGTTTTATTTTCCTGTGATAACATGTTCTTGGATTTATGTTTTGTTTTGTCAGCAGATAAAGACATGCACACATATAGGCCTTCTTAAAGCTGTGACAAGACTGCAGTTTTGATGTAGAAATGCACTTTAAACAATACAAAACAAAAGAGGTTTATCCTCTTGAATGGATTTTTCACAGAATGTTTCTCTATATAAACTGCAGTATTTTATTATTACTGTTAGAAATGGGGTCTTTGGTTGACAGTCAGGTTACCCCCTGTTCAAGCAAGGACCCTCACTCTAGTCAGGGTAAAAGAGAATCACCCTCAGCTAACCCCTGCTTACCTCCTTGGTAGCTTGGCAGAGCAGTAGGCTTAACTTCAGAGTGCTAGGTGTAAGGTATTTGTACCAACACACACAGTAACTTAATGAAAACACTTCAAAATGACAGAACACCAGTTTAGAAAAATAGGGAATATTTATCTAAACAAAACAAGACCAAAACAACAAAAATCCAACATACACAAGTCAAGTAATGAATTTTTAAAGATTAAACTAAAAAATAACGCTTAGAAACAAAAATGCTTCGATGAGGTGTTAACACGGCGTCGTGACGGAGTTGTTCCCAACAAGCCAACACCAGCAGCGTAGGACACAGTCGCGTAGACCCCCAAGTACAGTACCTTTGGTGAAGAGTGAAAACAAGCCAATGCGCAAAGTCGGGAATCGCGGCGTCTGTGCGAAACGTTGAATCCGCGCACTTCGAGCAGCGTCAGTCACGACATGGTGCGGCGACTTCCACGGAGTCGCAGACTTCAGAGAGGCTGCAGCGGCGTCGGGCCTGCGAAGAGCGTCGCGTTCCAGCGAAGGTCACGGCGTCGGGTGCAGGCGGTGTCACCGGATTCAGCAGCGGCGTCGGTCCGAAGTCGTCCGAAGTTGATTTCCTTGGATTTCCACCAGCTTTCCTTTCAAGGGCCCAGGGACTGGATAGGGCACCACTTGTCGGAGCAAGAGTCTCTCCAGAGACTCCAGGTGCTGGCAGAGAGAAGTCTTTGCTGTCCCTGAGACTTCAAAGGAGGCAAGCTCTAAATCAAGCCCTTGGAGATTTCTTCACAAGATGGAAGGCACACAAAGTCCAGTCTTTGCCCTCTTACTCTGGCAGAAGCAGCCCTGCAGGAAAGCTCCACAAAGCACAGTCACAGGCAGGGCAGCTCTTCTTCCTCAGCTATTCAGCTCTTCTCCAGGCAGAGGTTCCTCTTGGTTCCAGAAGTGTTTCTAAAGTCTGTGGTTTTGGGTGCCCTTCTTATACCCAATTTCTCCTTTGAAGTAGGTCCACTTCAAAGTAAAGTCTCTTTTGAATGTGAAATCCTGCCTTGCCCAGGCCAGGCCCCAGACACTCACCAGGGGGTCGGAGACTGCATTGTGTGAGGACAGGCACAGCCCTTTCAGGTGCGAGTGACCACTCCTCCCCTCCCTCCTAGCACAGCTGGCTCATCAGGATATGCGGGCTACACCTCAGCTCCCTTTGTGTCACTGTCTAGTGTGAGGTGCAACCAGCCCAACTGTCAAACTGACCCAGACATGGAATCCACAAACAGGCAGAGTCACAGAAATGGTATAAGCAAGAAAATTCTCACTTTCTAAAAGTGGCATTTTCAAATGCACAATCTTAAAATCAACTTTACTAAAAGATGTATTTTTAAATTGTGAGCTCAGAGACCCCAAACTCCACATGTCCATCCGCTCCCAAAGGGAATCTACACTTCAATCAGATTTAAAGGTAGCCCCCATGTTAACCTATGAGAGGGACAGGCCTTGCAACAGTGAAAAACGAATTTAGCAATATTTCACTGTCAGGACATATAAAACACATTACTATATGTCCTACCTTAACCATACACTGCACCCTGCCCTTGGGGCTACCTAGGGGCTACCTTAGGGGTGCCTTACATGTAAGAAAAGGGAAGGTTTAGGCCTAGCAAGTGGGTACACTTGCCAAGTCGAATTTACAGTGCACATTTACACACACAGACACTGCAGTGGCAGGTCTGAGACATGATTACAGGGTTACTTGTGTGGGTGGCACAACCAGTGCTGCAGGCCCACTAGTAACATTTGATTTACAGGCCCTGGGCACCTCTAGGGCACTTTACTAGGGACTTAACAGTAAAACAAATATGCCAATCATGGAGAACCAATTACATACACATTTTAAACAGGAGCACTTGCACTTTAGCACTGGTTAGCAGTGGTAAAGTGCCCAGAGTAATAAAAACAGCAAAATCAGAGTCCAGCACACATCAATAACCTGGGGAACAGAGGCAAAAAGTTAACGGAGACCACGCCAAGGATGAAAAGTCAAACAATTACCATCAACGATTGACAATAAGGAATGGTGTGAATACCTATTTTAATTAACATATGGGCTGAAGCACCCCCTGCAGTAAATTATAAGTATATTGCAAATCACCAAGGATTTCCATGACCACATAGATGAACAAGGTCGAAGGTAGAGTTAGTTTGTAAGGAATCCTACATTACCTCATAGCCTTCCTCAAATAGACAAACTATCATACCTACCTTATCTCACCTAGCTGTACTACAAATCTATTGCCATGCCTAACTACCTGCCCTACCTTTCATAACTAAACTTTCAAAATTACCATTCTTAATCTCTCATAACCATAACTAATCTTCCGCCACCTCTGCAGTGTGCATGTCTTACATCTTCCCTGAGAAGGCAGGTTTGTAAATTAAATGGGATATGTGTTGTTTATGTTAAATATATTTAATTGTTGAAGTCATTAAACAATTCCCTATTATATTTAAAATAATCTTTTGCATTTCCATTGCTCTAGAAATTATGAATCTTTTGTTAAGCTTAAACAACCCCACTTCTAATCACCCGCTTCTTGCATCCTATCACTATGCACTGTAACATAAACTAATGTTCATCCAATATTTTACAGCCACAAATAAATCTTTATAAAGACAATGTACCTCACAGTAACATAAAACTATCAATGCATGAATGCTATTACAACTTCTGTACCTCATACTTACAAATACCAATTATGTAATTCTTGCAACACTAATTTTCTTCCACTACTCTATTTCTACTTTATTATTTAATACAACTGTACAGTTATAAAATTTGTAAATGCAGACCTAAGTAACTCTTAATTTCATTTTATTTTCCAGCATATTATGTTTAAAAACTGTTTAATTGCACTGTATTTGTCTTTGAATGAGAAAAGCACACATACAACTATTATAGTGCATGTATTTTACAGTACAACAAACACAAGCACACATGAACCTTCCGTTTTAGCTTTTTTGAAGCAAGCCTAACAATTACACAAATGTGATACTAGAACTGTTGCAAGCACCTATAAGGATACTCAAGAAACGATGGCTGAAATCATCTTTATTCAGTAGATTTGTAAGTAATATATGCTTTTTAATCTGAATACAATCCTAAAACCAGACTTGTGTAAATAATGTGAAGTTTAAAGGCTCTAAAAGTGGTCATCTTTCTTTCATGTGTTGTGAAATATTTGACTTCCATCTTCTACTTGCACTTTGAGAATACATATCGATTAATACTAAGCAGTGCTCTGCAAAGGATACACAGTACTTGCCAGAAACATAATTTTTAACTCTTTGCGGGTATCTTGATGTTTCAGAACACTTCAGAAATGTCTGACAGTAAGCAGAGAGATGTTACAATCCAATGTAGTATCTCTTAGCAACGCAAATCAGGTTTTCAGTTCATGCTTGTTTGTGACAGAATAAAGCATCATAGTAGTGTCCATTTTTAACAGATAAATCAACTTCTCTTCTGTTGGATTTGAAGATTAATCTTGAACTTCTTTTTTCTTTGATGCTATCTCAGTGATCTGTTTGTTTTTCCAGGGTTAATGGTGGATATGGCTCGTTGATATATTTCTAGACTAGTCAGTAAACTTTAGGGGTGGCTCCTCCGACAGGGCAGAGGGGCGTCACCACCCCCCCCCCCCAAGCAGCAGCTGCAAACCCTTTAATACAAAAAGATAATAAACTATGTTTATTATCATTTTGTATTAAATGGGACGGGCCACAGACTGTGACCCGAACTGAGGGGAGTTCACTGTGCACTCCTGTCAGAGTGCATATGTGTTTGGCTGGCCCTAGTCACTCTGAGCAGTGTCAGGATTGGCTGCAGGGCAGGCTGGGAGCCTGTGCCTGCAGTCGATGTGGAGGAGCAGGCGAGGAGCGAGGTAAGTTTAAAAAAGATATTTAATATTTTATTATATCCCCTCTCCCCCACCGCCATGTGCCTGCCGCCCCTCCCCTTTTCCCTGCTACAAGCCAACACTGGTAAACTTGCTCCATTCAAATGACGTGTTAGTTGTTGTTTTGCTGCAGCCTTTGAGTATCCCTTTCTCTCAGGCTCTTATTTAAACCCCATTTTCTTCTTTGCGCTGCATACATTTCTTCTGGGCCCTATCCTTCTTTCCCGTAAGCATTCCTTCTCTGCCGCTTCAGTGGCCCCCAGATCTTTGTTTATCTGTTGCATGATATGCAGCACATAAACATAATTTACAGATAGAGAAATTGACATGTTTATTTCAAGGCACAGTTGTATCTTCTCCAAGTCCCTCTTTCCTCACCAGATTCCAAGTCCTTATTTCTCTGACCAGATATATCAGTGGAAATCCCAGGACTGAACGCATGCATATTATTCATTTTATTATCTTTCAAATAACATGGAAAGACTGGCGATATTCTGAAATGAAAATTCTGAGCTATATTGCTTGTCTTTTTTTGGACAATATTTGGTCACTATGTATATAATAGGAAGATCATTCTAAGTATTGGGAATTATTCAGAAACAGAGCTTGGTAATTCTTTAGCCCAGTTTCAAATCAGAAATCAATGTCCTTATTAAAGCTACTTAAATCTCAATCCTTCAAAACTAATGAGTATATTAAACAATTATGATATGATGCACCAAACACAGTGGGTATTTCTATTTTTGGTTGGTGTTTCTGTGACAGTTGCCTCCATCAATATTCACAGGCTGCCTCTGGCTTCTCAACTCTCACTGTGCACCTGTTTTAAGCAGATCCAATTTCTATCCATAAACATCGTTAAAAATGATATACCCATTATGATTGTTAGACTTTTCATCCTTGGCGTGGACACCCCTAAGGTAGGCCCCAGGTAGCCCCATGGGCAAGGGACGTGGTCTCCCTTAACTCTTTGCCTCTGTTTCCCAGGTTGTTGTGTGCTGGACTCTGAGTTTGCTGTTTTTGTTACTCTGGGCACTTTGCCACTGCTAACCAGTGCTAAAGCGCAAGTGCTCCTTCACAAAATGTGTATGTAATTTGCTTATCCATGATTGCCATATTTGATTTATTAGTAAGTCCCTAGTTCAGTGCACTAGAGGTGCCCAGGGCCTGCAAATCAAATGCTACTAGTGGGCCTGCAGCACTAGTTGTGCCACGCACATAAGTAGCTCTGTAATCATGTCTCAGACCTGCCACTGCAGTGTCTGTGTATGCAGTTTTAACTGTAAATTTCGACATGGCAAGTGTACCCACTTTCCAGGCCAAAATCTTCCCTTTTCTTACATGTCGGACACCTCTAAGGTAGGCCTAGGTAGCCCCAAGGGCAGGGTGCAGTGTATGGTTAAGGTAGGACATATAGTAATGTGTTTTATATGTCCTGACAGTGAAATATTGCTAAATTCGTTTTTCACTGTTGCAAAGCCTGTCCCTCTCATAGGTTAACATGGGGGCTACCTTTAAATCTGATTAAAGTGTAGATTCCCTTTGGGAACGGATGGACATGTGGAATTTGGGGTCTCTGAGCTCACAATTTAAAAATACATCTTTTAGTAAAGTTGATTTTAAGATTGTGTGTTTGAAAATGCCACTTTTAGAAAGTGAGCATTTTCTTGCTTATACTGTTTCTGTGACTCTGCCTGTTTGTGGATTCCCAGTCTGGGCCAGTTTGACAGTTGGGCTGGTTGCACCTCTCTCTAGACAGTGACACAAAGGGAGCTGGGGTGTAGCCTGCATATTCTGATGGGCCATCTGTGCTAGGAGGGAGGGGACGAGTGGTCACTCACACCTGAAAGGGCTGTGCCTGCCCTCACACAATGCAGTCTCCACCCCCCTGATGTGTGTCTGGGGCCTGGCCTTGGCAAGGCAGAATTTCACATTCAAAAGAGACTTTTCTTTGAAGTAAGCCCACTTCAAAGGGCAAAATGGGTATGAGAAGGGCACCTAAAACCACAGACTTTAGAACACTTCTGGAAACCAAGAGGAACCTCTGCCTAGAGAAGAGCTGAAAAGCTGAGGAAGAAGAGCTGCCCTGTCTGTGACTGTGCTTTGTGGAGCTGTCCTGCAGTTGCTGCTTCTGCCTGTGCAAGAGGACAAAGACTGGACTTTGTGTGCCTACCTGCTTGTGAAGAACTCTCCAAGGGCTTGAACTAGAGCTTGCCTCCTGTTGTTGAAGTCTCAGGGACAGCAAAGACTTCTCTCTGCGAGCACCTGGAGCCTCTGCTGAGACTCCTACCCTGCCTTGTGGTGCCCATCCAGTTCCTAGGACACTGAACGGAGAAGCTGGCAGAACAAGAGTATGAATTCCACGCACAGACTGCTGTGGGAGAAAAGATCGATGCAACGCTGAGACGTGGCTGAAATATCGACATGCCGCCGGCTTCACAGCTGAAATCTACGCTTGCCTGCAGTGCGGCTGGAAGATCGATGCACGTGGCTTGAGAAACAACACGCAGCATCACTGATGGAGGCGGGTGAGATCGCAACCCGCACTGCGTGGTTTTTAAATAATCGTGCATCAGGATTTCCGATGCAAACATCGCTGGGTGTGTAAAAATGATGCATGGCCTGCCCGGACCCAAGAGTGCTGTTCAGATCGACGCATCGACCAAAGGAGAAACGATGCACGGTATCCCTCATGAGTGATATTGATGCATTGCAAGCCCCTTTTGATGCACAATCGCCTGTGCAGGTTTTTTTTTTATGCGCCCAGGTACATTTCCACACTAACAGCATTAGCATTATATTTAAAATCACATGAAGACTCTTTTTGGTTTTTCATTGATAACTTGACTTGGTATTGTGGATTTTTGACGTTTTGGTCTTGTTTTATTTAGATAAATATTTTCTATACCTGTGTTGTCATTTTGTAGTGTTTTCAATACGTTACTGTGTGTGTTGGTACAAATACTTTACAACTAGCACTCTGAAGTTAAGCCTGCCTGCTCGTGCCAAGCTACCAAGGAGATGAGCAGGGGTTAGTTGAGGATGATTCTCCTTTACTCTGACTAGAGTGAGGGTCCTTACTTGGACAGGGGGTAACCTGACTGCCAACCAAAGACCCCATTACTACACAGGTTATCTGCTGCCAATGTCTGTTTTCTATGTAGGAAAATCTGTGATATGACGAGTGTGTACATATGAATATATGTAAGTATATTACATGAGTCATGAATTCCATGGCTCTTCTTGTACTAAAACCCTGACAGAGATATAATGCTACTCTATTGTTGTCATAGCACTAAAACCTTGTGGTATCTGTCCCGCATCCACCAGGGAAATAGAGATCATCATGCCTCCTGTTTAAAAAAAAAAAAATCATGTTCCCTTAGCGTTACCCAGAACCTTAGCTTGCTGACCAGGCCTCAGACAGCACATGCTATTTGTAAAATAGTGGTCCCTTCCCTTCATTTCAGCCTCACTTAGAAGTGATGCAACATAGGTACAGACTACCAGAATGGCACTAATGAATCTGAAATGTCAGTTAACCCTTCATAAGTAATCTGTTGTAGGACGTTTTTCTTAAATTTATTGAGAAATGGATGATGGTATATTTAATATATTTTCTGTTCAGTGTGAGTTTAGAGTTTGGCATACTTTTTTTAGCAAATGTGAAGACCAGAACTAATTAGGTCCTCCGTAAACCTGTCAAGGGTCCAATAATGTGTACCAATACAACATGGCAATATATCATGTGTGGGCAGAGGAGTTGTTTGTAAGATGCCTCAAATGGGACTCAAAAGGAATGCCCCAAACTCACAAATATTATTCCGATCTTTGAACTAATTACACTAAAGTATGAGTTGGGAGCATGCTGAGTTGACTACATCTCCGATTCTTGAACAAAATTAATCCTCTTGTTTTGCAAAATGACTGCCACACGCATTCAAAGCCTCACACCTTTTCCCACTTTGGTATTCCTTTCTAAGTGCTATTAGGACTGAGAGCTGCACACCAGTGATCATTTTACAAAAGGTAAAATAAAACAGAATTTAAGAAAGTATGGTGCTGCCTCCACAAGAATAACCACTAGGCAAAAGATTAATATGCCTGCACCTGTTTTTATATAGCAAGTTGCAAACCCTGGGTCAAAACGGGTGGAAAACAGAACGATGTGCTACATATTGGCTGGAGAGCACGAGTAGAATATATGCGGTTTATGGATAACACTGTTTGATATGCAAATCTAATAAGTCCTCATGTTGGAAAAACTAGTTTGAATACAGTAGATTACATTTCTCCTATTTGACTTTAGGTTTTTGTTCAGTAAATACATTTTCCATTGTTTGGGTTCTTTTTTGCCAAAAGATGGTTTAGGCATATATGTATTTGACCAGAACAGAAAGTAGTGTTGCATATATTTAAAATTAGATGAAGAAGTGCTGATACTCCAATTTTAAATGTGTCTTTTTTAACTAAGGATGATTCTTTAACTCCTCTGAAAGATACACAAAATTGGAATGGTGATATTTGTTGGCATAAGGATTATATTTTACCCTGACGCTAATGCGCTTCCTTGAAATTATATCTTGACAATTTGTGCTGATTTTGCATATCTTAGTCTGCACAAAAATATTGATCTTACATTCGTTTCCATTATATCATGCAATGATGCACACTACCGAGGCAGAGCAGACAAATATGTTATGTGATAGATAGGAAAGCTAATTTATTTGGCTGCAAAAGAAACCCTGGTACCATTGACAAGTGAAACAATATACCAGTCGTGACAAACACCTTCCATTCTAATAAAGCAAATTCTAACAGGATTTTTTCTGCATTGACAGCGAGAAAATAGAAATAACTATCCCCATAATAACTATTCCCTAGTTCAATCAAGGAAAACACAAGTTTATTGTAGTGTACAGTCTTTCAAACGCCTTAAGGCAGTGAAGACATCCTTAGCACTTTTGAACATAAGCCATACATTTGCTCACTGCCTGTTTCTTGAAAGTAGAGAGAAGCTTACTACTGCAGTTAAACGCCTTTCTCAACTTATAAGACATTAATAAATTGGCTATGCAATGGTTTTAAACTAATTGTAGCCATATAAAGTAGACGAGTTGTAGTGTTGGTTTGTTCACGCGTTTGGGAGTGTTAATTGTCTGCAGTAGCCTGGAGCTCCATGTGAAGGATTGTGGTGCCTTAAACTGGAAACCAGCAGTGTTTCATGAAGTGAGTTAATGAAGGAAATAAGCGTTCACTTGATAAAATAAAAAAATGTTATGTGCTTCGCTTCTTTGGTTAGCAAGCCACCCATGTGCTACTTATCATTGCCGAACCATGATTAGTCATTAAATGATTTTTTTTTATTAGTGTCCCTTATTGTTTAGTTGTGGTCCGCTACCATTATTCATACTGGCAACTTAGTCAGTGCCCCAGAGAAACGGAAAGTTTAGAATGAATGAATGAAGTATGATAATGATATTTTAAAAGCACTTTGAAGTCACACAGCGGCATATCCCTCCTGTGACCTGAAACAGGAGCTCGGGAGAATTTTGTTTACCTGAACCGAACAAACAAGGCAAAAAAGATGCACAAATTAAACTCGGTTTATGTTCTCTTCATAATATACAGCCACACTCTGTGTGAGGCGTTTCACCTCTGCCATGGTACCTTGTTGCAAAGTGCAACAATTGTCAGGAGCTGAATACGTTGATGCGACAATAGTAGCCACTCTGTCCAGCTTGCACCATTTACAAAAGTACAATTTAATAGAAAATATTCTGGCAAATGAAAGTTGAGATGGTTCAGCAAGTTCAAAGACGGTAAAGTACTCCTTCTTTCCTTTTTAGGTTGACGATAGTATATGATGATTGATTAATAATCCAACAGAGACTCTTGCAGATTGAGATAGACAAACATTTATATATTGGCTATGCAGAGACTCCAGCCACTCGATGCCTCACACTCGAAACTCTGGTGGAACAGGTGGCCATGTGCTTTTTAAATATGTACTTGATGCTATTTATATGACAGATCCCTTAGTGGATTATAACGGAGCACTGTATATCTGTTTGGCGATTTACGTATTTGCATTACACAATGACATGATATTTCACTCAAGTATAATTGCATTATATTTTATGCATCGTCACTATTTTTAGGTATAGGAGGATTAAGGGATTTGCACAGAATCATGCAATTTACAATCTAGTGCAGGAGTTGGATTTGAAAAATGACAATCCCTCTGTGGCGATATGCATTCAAGCAATAGAGGAAGACTTTCAAAGAAACATTGGAATAATCTTGTAAGCAGCAAAGGATAACTATGAATAGATTCATTAAAGCATTCAGTTTGCAGCTTAGAAGTTTCAGACCAGCATTTGAGCAGCCTTATCTCAATTAAGTTTAAATAATAGAAAATAATTGAGTTAGAACTGACCATAGACCTTTGTCGGGAGTGCTTCTACTGTTATCCACTTTGAAGAAGCCAGGCATGGTGTGACACTGTTATATTTTTAGCTCCTGAGATGTCAGGTACAGTGTAGTACTTCTTTTATTGCAAGTTTGGATGTGGGAATACTAGTACATTCATCTGATTTATTGATATGCGTTTGAGTCTATAGTTGATCCTTTTTGCTATCGCCATTTCGGTGGGCCACAAATTGGTGAGGCATTCACATTTTTGGAGCACTGCTATAAAATGCTTTAAGAAAGGGCTACTTTTGTGATGTAGCATGTATTGTCCTGGAGAAGATCAATGTGTAATGAGGCCTTTTCCCTTTCCTCCAACTAGGATGACTTTAATTGGCACGTGCCGTAGGGTGTCTGTGTCTAGTACCTTGTCGGCAATCTAAGGTAGGATTGCATATACATCAGACCCCTAGTAATAGCCATTTTAAAGAAGCCAGGACTGGGGTGATATGACTGAGTTTCTTGTATCGGACATAAGCCAAGCAGTGGAGTACAGGAATGAATTTATTAGTGCAAGTTGGGACTTGGAAACACAAGGAAGCTAGTCATTGTCTCTGGAAATTGTATTTGCACATTGTGCATCTGAATGCCCAAGAAAATATAGCACTTGTTTTGATTATCTGCCCAGCCCATGTGAGGCCAATAACGAATTGGATAGGCCCTTTATGTCACTGTCTAGGTTTCAGGCAGCATCTGGAAGCACTAAGGGTTTTGAAGAACAACACATTTCCTCACATAATGTCTAATCTATCTAAGTAGATACATATTTGCAGTAAGGCTCCTGCAGAGGCAGTGAGATTTTAACTTATAATATTTTAACACTCTTGGAGCTGATATAGAGCTGACATCTATGTTGTTCTACTGGTAATGTTTAAAGCAACAAAGGTCCTACAAAAGCGGTTCATCGCCACGCATAGGGATCGATTATGACTTTGGCGGATGGAAAACCCCGTCTGCCAAAGTCCTGATGGGTAGGTTGCCACCAGTGCAGCCACCTCCCCGCCGGCCCATTACGAGTTTCCCACTAGGTCAGCATGCTGAAACAGAGTTTCCACCCACTGGCCCAGTGGGAAATGGCCTACATCATTGTCTCCGGCTCGTACTCGAGTTGGCGGCAATGCTGCAGTGCTTAGGGTGCACCAGCACCCGACGCAATGTTCACTGTCTGCAAAGCAGACAGTGAGCATCTCAATGGGGCTGGCCAGGGGGGCCTGTACACTGCCCATGCCAAGTGCATGAGCAGTGTAGGGTCCCCCTGGGGCCCCCAGCAGCTCATCTCCACCAGTTGTTTCATGGTGGTGCTACTGTCATAAAACTGCTGGCAGAGAAGGGTGTCGTAATCCCCAAGGCAGCACTGCCCTGGTGGAATAGGACCGTCCCACCATCACACCATCCTGTGGGGAAAAGTGGTGATGCTGGCGGTTCGACCGCAGCACTACAGCCGCAGATGTAATGTAGCAGTCGGACCGCTGCATTTCTGGACATACCCATGGCTTTGAAAACATATTTAAGTCTGATTTGTTAATAAAATATATTATATTGACAATTAGTCTAAAATGGTGGTTGTTACTTAGCAGAAAATTGATTATTCATTTGGAAAGGAAGTTCCTTAGCAATTTAATAAACACTCCTGGTTGGATCTCAACACAAGCCTCCGTGATATTCTGCTCACACCCTTGCAGCTGTGGCACAAGCAGCAGAAAACTGCCCTAAAATGCAAGCAGTACCAACAATTCTATAGTCAAGTAAACAACACAATAAAATTCAGTAACAAATTTGGAAAAAGGCCACTAACAATCAAAATCCAATGAGGGGAGCATGAGTTAAGGTTTGGGGACTTTTGTAGGCAAAAAAACACCGTGAAAAATGAATGTTTGACTGGAACAGAGGCATGATTTTAGGCTGACTATGATGGAATAGAAACCTGAAACACACCAAGGTCAAATTTTATACTTTCCAGCTTAGTCTACTTTTTGGTTCTCAAAGCCTTCCCGCAGAGCAAGATGCAAGGCTGAAATCTCTGAAGTTACCGGACAGTCAGGCATGTCATTGTCGCGCTCCTGCTCAAGCTGGTGATTTTGTCACCAAATGTTCATAGTGAAACAAAGTTGAAATTCGTAACTGCTGGTAATGAATTTGCTGATAGAATAGTCTTGCCACCACACCCTGAGCCAAGATTTTCCGCTAACAGGGCAAGGTTGGGAACTGTCACCAGACATTGTGCAAATGAGGCAGGATACATTCACCAGTTTTCAATGAAGTTAGTCACACCTTTTTCCAGCTGCCAGAAAAGTTATTATGGGTCATTCCTGCTCTCTCTAAGTGCTTGGGGTAGGCTTCTAGGCTTCAGGCCTCATTCAGGGTCCTGTCTTTTGTGGTCAGCTGTGTTTTCGTGGAGTCAGAAAACTTCTCCTTTATGTGCACGGGCAGCAGGAAAATTGAAGCCACCCACCTGATCATTGGAGAGCAATTCAAGTCCTGGAGTGCCAATAAAGTCAGGACTTCTTCAGTAATTTTCTTAAAGTTGTAAAGCACTTTTGACACTGGATAGCAGTAGTAAAGTGCCCAGAGTAACAAAAACAGCAAAAACCGAGTCCAGCACACATTAACAACCTGGGAAACAGAGTAAAAAAGTTAGAGGAGACCATGCTAAGGATGGCAAGTCTAACACGTGTCCCCCCCAGCTGAAAGTGGGGAGCAACTACCCAACCTCATGAGAGTTCTCATCACTAAGGTGGAAGAATCTGGACAGACCATCAGCATTGGCGTGTCCTGTGCCAGGGCGAAGTTCCACCGCAAAGTCCATCCCCTGTAGTTTTGGATTCTCACCCCTCATCTGCATTAACCATCTGAGGGGCCTGTGGTCGATCTGAGCCCGGAAGTGAGTCCCAAACAAGTAGGGTCTTAGCTTCTTGAGTGCCCAGACCACAGCAAATGCTTCACGTTGTATAGTTGTCCACCTACGTTCCCGGGGAAGTAACCTCCTGCAAATGAAGGCTACAGGTTGATCTAGGCCCTCTTCATTAAGAGGTGAGAGTACTGTTCCTATACCATGTTCTGAGGTGTCTGTCTGCACAACAAACTCCTTGAGGTAGTGTTTTGCTTTCACTTATCTTATGACCAAGCTGACAAAACTTCTCTGGAATGCACTTCTTAGTTTAAAGAAGACATTTATTATTACTTCGCCACGAGGTTCCTGAGAGACGAGATTAGTAGGTTGGAATCACACGTTTAAAATTAGTCACAGCAATGAAAGGAAAATATATCAAAGTACTTCTCATATGCAATTTACACAGCAAATTTATGTGATTATATTATAGCATAACTTCAAAGCAAAGTATAAAAAGTCAAAATTCATCACCGTGGGGCCTATCACTCCTCTTCATCTTTCTCATTCCTGCAAGTTGATGACTCCTGTTTAACTGCGAGAAAGAGATTTTCCACCCATACGGGAGGTCAGGCAGCTGACGTCCGCTCCTGACTGAAGTCTTGGAAAATTCCCCCTTGCTGCTGCCCAGGGACACCGTTTAAAAATGCTGGCTTGTTTAGGTAAACCTTGTCGAAAGTTGGCCACCGTTTTGAGACACGCCCCTCAAGGTCAGACTGTTTTCTGCACTAAAGAAAAACACCAAAATATGTGCTCTCTTATCACGCTAGGGCTCGGTGATAATTCAAAATACGAAAAACACAGCTTGGTCTATCATGTGGGAAAACACAGCTCATCTGCAATGTCTCAACTGCAATGTCGAACTCCACAATAAAGCTAATAGGTAGCTAAACTGAATACAAAATGTAATGTCTAATGCCACGTTAAAGCTAATAGGAAGCTATACTGAATACAAACTTTAATGTGCTACTGGTGAACATTGAACAACTAATATGCGCAGTGGTCAAACACAATTAATGGCATGACAGGTAGTCAGGTGCCTTCAGCACAGGTGCTGTGCACATGGCAGACTTCAGGGCATCAAAAGTGGTCTGGCAAGCCTCTGTCCAGATCTCTTTTTTTGGTTGCCCCTTAGAAGTCAACTCAGTCAAGGGGTTAAGAATGGTACCAGGCCCCTTGACAAACCTCCTGTAGTAGCCAGTGAGGCCTAAAAAGAATCTCACCTCAGTCTGGATCTTGGGAGGCTCCCAAGCCAGAATGGTGTTCTTTTTTGGCTGTAGGGGTGCCACCTTGCCACTCCCCATCTGGTGTCCCAAGTGCACCACAGAACCCTTCCCTATTTGGCACTTGCTTGCCTTAATAGTGAGGCCTGCCTCTTGCAGGGCCTCTAACACTCTGCAAAGGTTTTGCAGATGTTCCTCCCATGTGGAACTAAAGACGGCAATGTCATCCAGGTAGGCGGCACTGAACTCATCCAGCCCAGCCAACACCTGGTTGACCAACCTCTGAAAGGTGGCAGGGACATTTTTCATCCCAAATGGCATCACCTTAACTTGTAGCCCTTCAACAACCGGAAGCAAGCTCAGGACAAGACCTTGGAGATTTCTTCACAAGCAGGAATGCACAACAAAGTCCAGTCTTTGTCCCCTTTCACCAGGTAGAAGCAGCAACTGCAGGATAGCTCCACAAAGCAGAGTCGCAGGCAGGGTAGCACTTCTCTTCAGCTCTTCTCCAGGCAGAGGTTCCTCTTGATTACCAGAAGTGATCTAAAGTCTGTGGTTTTGGATGCTCTTCTTATACTCATTGTGGCCTGTGAAGTAGGAAAGTCTCTCTTGTTTGTGAATACTGCCTTGCCCATGCTAGGCCCCAGATACACACCAGGGGTTTGGAGACTGCATTGTGTGAAGGCAGGCACAGCCCTTTCAGGTGTAAGTGACCACTCCTCCCCTCCGTCCTAGCACAGATGGCTCATCAGGATATGCAGGCTACACCCCAGCTCCCTTTATGTCACTGTCTAGAGAGAGGTGCAAACAGCCCAACTGTCAAACTAATCCAGACCAGGAATCCACAAACAGGCAGAGTCACAGAATGGGTTAAGCAAGAAAATGCTCACTTTCTAAAAGTGGAATTTTCAAACTCACAATCTCAAAACCAACTTTACTAAAAGATGTATTTCTAAATTGTGAGCTCAGAGAACCCAAACTCCACTCTGCTCCCAAAGGGAATGCACACGTTAATAAGATTTAAAGGCAGCCCCCATGTTAACCTCTGAGAAGGATAGCCCTTGCAACAGTGAAAACTCAATTTGGCAGCATTTCTCTGTTAGGACATATATAACACATTAGTATATGTCCTACTTTAAACATACACTGCACCCTCCCCATGGGGCTACCTGGGTCCTACCTTAGGGGTGCCGTACCTGTACGAAAAGGGAAGGTTTAGGCCTGGCAAGTGGGTACACTTGCCAAGTTGAATTGGCAGTTTAAAACTGCACACACAGACACTGCAGTGGCAGGTCTGAGCCATTTTTACAGGGCTACTAATGTGGGTGGCACAACCAGTGCTGCAGGCCCCCTAGTAGCATTTGATTTACAGGCCCTGGGCACCTCTAGTTCATTGTTCTGGTGACTTACCAGTAAATCAAATATGCCAGTCATGGAAATCCAATTACATACTCATTTTTTGTGGTAGCACTTTCACTTTCGCACTGCATAGCAGTGGTAAAGTGCCCGGAGCAACAAAAACTGCAAAAGCAGAGTCCAGCACACATCATCAACCTGGGAAACAGAGGCAAAAAGTTAGAGGAATTCACACCAAGGATGCCTAGTCTAACACGTCTAACAGGTATTGTCTTCTATGTCCAGGAATATTCTGAAGTGGTGGTGATGAAATGCATTAGCCAGTGACTTAAGAATTTTCTCCACCCAATCCAGTCTTTTTTCTTGATCAACCTATCCCCACCATCGTTTGCAGCATTTCCTCTTTGTGTTACTGTAAAAATTACCAGAAGTCCTAAATTCAAATGTGGCTAAGCTCACTTTCA
This sequence comes from Pleurodeles waltl, assembly GCF_031143425.1. Classification (NCBI taxonomy): domain Eukaryota; kingdom Metazoa; phylum Chordata; class Amphibia; order Caudata; family Salamandridae; genus Pleurodeles; species Pleurodeles waltl. Next base: position 326,475,541 of record NC_090438.1, on the reverse strand, counting down.
TTTAGATGGGTTTTGGGTCTTCCTTAGCTAACTACACTTTTTAGATGAGGTACAACTCTTTCTTTCAGGTTCAAAACTTGTTCTCCCTCCTTCTGGAGGTTGGAGCAATAAAGTCTAGGAAGGCACTGGAAATACATGTGAGTAGATCCTGATAGCGCCACTCAGTATTTTGAAGTTAAAATATGGAGTGTCAAAGCTGTTCTTGGTTCTGCCAACTGTATCTGCCCCCTTCCAAGTTGGCAAATCCCTATTGAGTAGTCAATTGTTGACAACATATTTGCCTTTCTGGGCCCAGAGACCACACCATCGTCCTCTGCGAGCACAGGGTCTTTACTTCTCAGTAAGGTATTGAGCCCATTGAGTTGGGCTGAGCGACAAATTGGTTCTAACACAGTTTTGGCTCATGAGGCACAAACTAAACATTTTTAAAGTTACCCTTGCTCTGAATTAATAGAACATATAATCTCACTAATAAGTTAGATATTTGAAATGAAGTACACAATAAATTTGATTAATGTTTGCAGCATTTCCCAGGCAAATATAAGAACAAAAGTTTTAAATCACACCTAGGCCTGGTCCATGGAAATAAATCTAAACACATTCAGCCTCTGGGTATTTATTCACTTTGAGGGTATACTATTTCCAGTGCTTAGGTTGTTTCGAAATATATTTAGCACCCTGCTCTCAGAGCTTACAAAGCACAATATATGGGCTCCTTAATAATGTATAAACAATATATTTTCATACATGGCAAATTTGTCTTTGTTTTCCATGTGTCATGACAATGCTTGCATTCTTTAGCTGGCCTAACCATAGTTGTGCAATATATCATCATATGTTCTTTACCTTCCATGACTTAGTGCATTCTCTGCACCACATTACGTGGCCATAATGGAATATTAAATACACCAATTGTGTGTAAAATACCGATTTTGAGTTGAGTGTATGTCCTCTTGCTTGCCGTTGGGATAAGATCTTTATGTATGCAGGGGAGAGCTGAAAGACTGCTACCCCCTTTAGTTGGGGTGGGAGCACAACCAGGCCCATACTGATTGGTAGCCACCACCCCACTATTACTTTTTTTTTTTTTTAAATATCCTGGCATCTACTAGGCTTTCCGCCCCCCAGGAGGAGTGGATAGGGGGTAATTTCCTCACCGGTAGGCAGAACAACTTTGTCCCCATTTATACGGCCAAACCCCCACTCTCTTTAAAAAAAAAATTTTAAAAAATGATTTTCTTTGTCTCTGCTGGGCTTTCTGCCCCCCTCCGGCGCAGATGGGCCTTCCAAGAATAGGCCGATCTGCCCCCAAGGAGGTAAGCAATGGCCAACATTAATGTGACCCTTGGGGAGCGACCCTTGCCCAAGTGACTGACCCCCCAAAACAAAACAAAAACACACACACACACCAATATCTGGTGCCTAAGTGTTTTCTGCCCCCCTTTTGGGCAGATCGGCCTAATTAAAATAGGCTGATCAAATGGCCTAAAATAAAATTGCCCCCCAGGGGAACTACCCCTTAGTAAAAAAAAAAAAAAAAAATCCCTTGTGCCTTTTGGTTTCTGCCCCCCGTGGGGACAGATCGGCCTAATTGAAATAGGTTGATCTGCCTCCAAGGGGGGGGGGGGCGCAGAAATGCGTAAAAGAAAAATTGACCACCAGGGAAAGAGAGCAACCAATGCCTAAGGGGTCGCCCCCCTTGCGTGTACTGACATGATAAAAAAATCCCTGGTGTCTAGTGGTTTCCACCCCTTAGCCTAGTAAAAATCGAATGGCCTAAAACAATTCCCCCCCCCCACCCAGGGGAGCACACCTTGCCTAAGGTATCACTCCCCACGTGTAAACAATAAAAAAAAAAAAAAAGATCCTTGGTGTCTAGTTTCGACTTAATTATAATAGGCTGACCTGCCCCCATCAGGGGCAGAAAAGGCCTTTAAAAAAATGCCCTCCTAGGGGAGTGACCCTTGCCAAAGGGGTCGCTCCCCTTCATTGTTTATATGTAAACAAACAAAATCCCTGGTTTCTAGTGGGCATTTCGCTTCACGATCTGGCTGCAGAAATGCTCAGACAGACATAAAAGGAAAGTAAAGGCCTTTTCTTTCCTTTCATGAATCTCGGATAACCCCAATCCCCGATCGGAAGAGAAATGCAAAGATAATTTTCTACATGCAACATTTTTAAATATCATACACCCTACCTTGTGGAAAGCAGGACTTAGGTGTGACCTACTAATAATTATAATTGAGGTTTCACCTGTCAAAAAGGGTGGTAGCAAATACAAAAAGAACAGATGATGGAGGGAATGCTGAATAGTATCAAGCATTCAACCCAGTCACACATCTGGGCCTTAATTCATTGTTTTTTTGCTTACTGTGTCGTTCCAGTTTGGACCCAACCATGCACGAATCAGTATTAACCCTGCTCCCCCTGGGCACAGCCCAGCCTAAAATGCCAGGCCACATCCTTTCTGGACCCAAAAGCAAGCATCTTGGGACCAATTTTGGGTTATCATCCCTCGTCAGCCAGGCTAGCTTGAATCCAGTGGCTACAATGGAAGGCCTGAAGCCATATTTTCTTTCAACACAGAAGTGGATGTCATAATAAGTGCTGTGGTCCACAGGTGACGGTTATCTTTTCATGGATGTATTTCAGCAACAAACACATATAGAAAATTTGAATACACCGTCTGGGACTAACCAATGTCTTAATGTTTTCGAAGTCAAAGCACACACACTAGGCAGTGGACAGCAGTGCCCCAGTGTGCAGGGTCCAAACATCAGCAATAAAATAGGGTCCAGCTAAATGTAAAAAATTGGGGGTGACCACACAGGCAAGGCAGATTCTGCTCCATGCTCTTTAATGTAGCCTAAAGGTTACATGCATTCACAAGGAAAAATAAATCCATATTGGTCATGCAAAGTGTTTTGGACTGCTTCTATTTAAAATGAAATGAAATCAATGCATGGGAACTTAATAGGTGCTGGTGACATATTTTTATATCTTCTAAATCTAATACTAACAAAACAAATGTTTCCCATTTGTTGAATCTTCATTGAGGCCTAAAGCCTACTCAGTCAATGCTTAATTACCTACATTTTTATTTTGCAGAATGTAGATGATGAACTGCTTTGACTTATCCATCATGTCACATGTGAAGTTTGAAGAGAACCTTGACATCAGTGTTATGATTTTCTGGCTTTGATATGGAGGAAGGTAAGAGAGGTACATTTCTTCTAAAAATGAAGATCCCATTCTTGATTGTGTTGTTTTACATCAAGTTTTATGCTAACAATTGAAGAAAATGGGATAATGTCCCTAAGACTGTAATCAGGCGTATTTGCTTTTTTTTTGTTTTGTTTTTTTAATGAAATATTTTATGGAGCACTTGTTCTCACAGGTCAATGATCACACACATAGCTGTTTTCTTTATTCATTAAGTTGTATCCAAAGCACCCAGGAATCCATATGAACCGTCCACCTCTATTAATTATTTTTGTCCTATATTTTGTATTTTCAAACTGTGAATGTACATGCATAAAACAAATTATTCAAGTCTAATAATATGTCAATAAGGTGCAATGGAAAACTTGAGCATATCTGGTACATGAGTGTGTAAAGTATTAATGCAGCAATACAAAACGTTCAGAAAGTGAAAATGCAACAAAAGAAAAATCCCAAAATAAAAAAAAATGGAGATCAAGAATCTTTCAGTAAATAAAACACCAAAAAAAGTAAAGCTCACTGAGGCCACGTCATCTGACATACTCTCCCTGCCCTGGTCACCTGCTGTTACTGACACACAGCCACGCTCACAAACGCCACAGCATCAGCAATGACTGCTTCACTGAAAAACAGATTAAGAAAGCAATGCCACAAACAGCCCACTCACACCAGATGACCTTAACCTTAAAACAAAGATTGGGTAAGCAGCCTTGCAGAGCACCAGGATGGCAGCTGTCTTCCGGTGTCTTCTGGGAGCATCCCCACCCATCTGTTCTCTGACTGTCCACTGTGCACACGGGCAGCTCACTCACGCTGTAGGCTCCTGGCAGATGGCATTGGTAGCAGAGAGCCCACCCCCACCTGCCTTATCTGTAGCAGGGCTCCAATCTTATTCTTCTCTAGGTAGCCTGGATGTGGCTTTGGATGTGGGTCTGGATTCAGGATGTGAATACCCACTTCCTGATGAATTTCGTTTATGCATAGGAGAGAGTCTTTCCCTCATGATGCCGACAACCAAAAGAGAGACAGACTAAAGATTCAATTTGTTTTTAGCTGCTTTCCAAACTTCCTAAATGCACAACACCCAGTTTATCATCTGTAGACATACCAAACCCAGGTGAAAACATTTATACACCTGGTGGCTCAATGCTTGGGAAACTCAGAGTAATAGAGATGATGGTCATGCATTGTCAGATATATATTGTGGTGTGGGAGAAATTAGAGAGAATTAGAATGATTGAAAGAAATGCTTAACATCTAACACACAAGATGTTCAGTTCATTCTCCTATTCATTAGGTCAGTGCAAGGCAGGATCATGCTTACACCACTAGGGGCTAGCTGTACAAATATAAGAATTGTGATTTCTTGCACATTGGAAATAGGAAATTGCTATTCCAATGTATAATACTCTTTTGAGTTTCGTTAGTGAGTCCTAGTGGATAGCAAATAGACCTACCTCATGCATATTAGTGAGGTAAGTCTCAATTTCCGACCCTCTAGGAATTGCTGCCATCACAGGGATTGTGACCTGCTGGGGTCAGCAGACTACCATGTCTGTGATTACTTTCAAATAAAGCAATCCTGTTTTTAAATGCATCCCAGTTTCATTAAAAGAAAATGGGAAGTGTTTAAAAAGAAAAAAAATAACTATTTGTTTCATTTTTTAAGAGCAGGCAGTAGTCCGGTGGCCCACTGCCTGCTCTTAAAAAATATTTATTCAACAATTTTGAAAGGGGAAGGAGTCCTGCAGGGACCCCTACTCATTTGTGAATAGGTTATCACCAACTTTGAGTAGGTGGTAAATTGTGAATATTTTGCGACCACATTTCAATTGAAAACATTCAGATGTAACACTACGAATTGGTATTAGGAAGGGATGCCTCCAAAACACACTCCTTCCAAATACTGAATTGCAAAACCCAAATTGCAGTTCAGTAACAAGTTGCAGAATTACAATTTGGGCTTTATCAATCAATCAATCACAATATTTATAAAGCGCGCTATGTACCCGTCAGGGTTTCGAGGCGCTGAGGGGAGGGGGGGGGGGGCGTGGAGCGCTGCTGTTTAGCGGTCGAAGAGCCAGGTTTTGAGGAGCCTTCTGAATGTGAGGAGGTCCTGGGTCTGGCGTAGAGGTGTGGGGAGAGAGTTCCAGGTCTTGGCGGCGAGGAAGGAGAAGGATCTGCCGCCGGAGGTCTTGCGCTGGATTCGGGGTACGATGGCGAGGGCGAGGTTGGCGGATCGGAGTTGACGTGTTGGAGTGTAGAAGTTAAGTCTGGTGTTGAGGTAGGAGGGTCCGGTGTTGTGAAGCGCCTTGTGAGCGTGGGTGAGGAGTTTGAAGGTGATCCTCTTGTCTACCGGGAGCCAGTGGAGTTCCTTCAGGTGAGGGGAGATGTGACATCGGCGGGGTATGTCGAGAATCAGTCGGGCGGAGGCATTTTGGATACGTTGGAGTCGTTTGATGTCTTTGGTTGGGATGCCTGTGTAGCGTGCGTTGCCGTAGTCAAGTCTGCTGCTGACGAGGGCCTGGGTCACCGTCTTTCTGGTTTCTGTTGGAATCCACTTGAAGATTCTGCGGAGCATTCGAAGGGTGTTGAAACAGGAGGAGGAGACGGCGCTGACCTGTTTGGACATGGTGAGGGCGGAATCCAGGATGAAGCCGAGGTTTCTTGCGTGGTTGGCAGGGGTGGGCAGGGGTCTGAGGTCGGAGGGCCACCAAGAGTCGTTCCAGGCCGAGGGAGTGCGCCCGAGGATGAGGACTTCCGTCTTGTCGGAGTTGAGTTTCAGGCGACTGTTGTTCATCCAATCGGCGATGGCTTTTAGTCCCTCGTGGAGGTTTGTTTTGGCGGTGAGCGGGTCTTTGGTCAGGGAGAGGACGAGCTGGGTGTCGTCGACGTAGGAGATGATGCTGAGATGATGTTGGCGGGCCAGTTTAGCGAGGGGGGCCATGTAGACGTTGAACAACGTAGGGCTGAGGGAGGATCCTTGGGGGACGCCGCAGATGAGGTTGGTGGCTTTGGAGCGGAAAGGGGAGAGACGGACTCTCTGAGTTCTGTCGGAGAGGAAGGATGAGATCCAGTGGAGGGCTTTATCTTGGATGCCGGCTTCCTGGAGGCGGGTCAGTAGGGTGCGGTGGCAGACTGTGTCAAAGGCGGCTGATAGGTCGAGGAGGATGAGGGCTAAGGTTTCGCCGTTGTCCAATTGATGTCTGATGTCATTTGTGGCGGCGAGGAGAGCAGTCTCAGTGCTTTATACATCAGAATAAACTGTTTTGAAGTGGCAAATGGCCCGGTTCCCTGAACCGGGTTGTTTATAAATGCAAAAATGCTTCATAAATCAACCCCTAGATTTCTTGGGTTGTATATAATTTGAACAAGTAAGGATTTTATACTTTCCACATAGTACTGAGTTTGACGTAATGAATAGTTTCCCATAAGCAGTAATTATGCCGCAATTTACTGATCTAATATTATGTAATTGATTGGGCACACTACAACTACATTCCCTCAGAAAAGCCCACATATACTTGGTACTGCCAGACTTCAGGCATTCAGGGCAACATTCCTTATTAATGTTTATCCATTTCTTATGCAATGTAGTATTGTAGAGTGCACCATCACTTGGGAGGGTCTCCTGACACTGAAAAGGTGTGAGCCTAGCCACATCTAGGGCCTAATGGGACTACTCAAAATGCCAGTTAATTGTGGAATTCAAAAAGTGAGGGGGCTATTTTCTATAGCAGCAGGTTGCTTCATGCTTTGGCGGTAATGTTGGAGAAGGTTCGACTGCCAGATCTTCTTTCTGTATGTGTGGGTTTTAGAAACAGGGTCTCTAGTTGGCAGTGGTTTGCACCCTGTCCAAGTAGTGACCCTCACTCTAGTCAGGGTAAGGGAGTCACACACCTAAAATAACCCCTGCTCATCCCCTTGGTAACTTAACACAAGCATTCTGGCTTGTCTCAGAGGCAATATGTAAAGTATTAGTACTCACTCACAGTAACACAGTGAAAACAGCACAAAAGTACTCTACACTAGTTTACAAAAATAGCCAACATTTATGTGAATCATGAAAGACCAAAATGGCAAAAATCCAACATACACAAGTAAATATGCCACTTTTAAAAGATTAAATGTCAGTAAAGCACTTAGAAACACAATAGCTCCAACTGGGCTATCACAACATCATTGACAGTCATTGCCAACAGTTCAATGTCACTCTCACAGGATATGGGGGCTGGTCATGGAGTCGCACGGACCCCCAGGTGCAGTTCCTTCAAAACCGAAGAGGAACCAAACAAATTGCACAGAGTCTGGAAAGTGAGGTGTTGCTGGAGCTGGTGTGGCGTTGGTTCCTTATTGCTACCGGGGAATGAGGCATTGTTTCCTTACTGTGAGGTAGGGGAGGTAAGGAGTCTGCTTCTTTTGGTTGCAGGGCAGATGATGTGGCATTGGTGGTGAGTCATTCATTCCTTACGATCTGGTGGGGATGATGAAGCCAGCAAGTCAAGATGTGTGGCATCAACTTTGTGGTGTCGCCATCACACCATGGGGCCACAGGTGCTGCGGCGGAGTAGGAGTCAGGTGTTCTGGGCGTCGGGGACATGGCTCTCAGGACTCACACTGTTCCGCAATTCTGAAGGTGCTGCGGTGGCATCGGGCCCATGGCATTGGTCACAGTTGTTGCACTCAGCAGGGACCACGGCTCCTGGTGCAGGCAGCGGCATGGAATCCGACATCATCACCTGTTCCAGAGTTGCTCAGTAGTCGAACCACTTGGTTTCTTCTTGGTTTACACCAGAACTCACTTTTAAGGGCCCAG